>NC_143012.1:288302046-288640975 GCF_055824585.1 Amblyomma mixtum | reverse complement strand
ATTTCAGACTAACTACACAGATATGTTTCACATAGCAACTCTGTTAGAGGGGACACTGGTTTTAGACCTATTTTCCTGATTTTTAGTCCAATCCTAACGCAAACGCAGGTCCGTTTATAATGCTGATTTAAAATCTGCATTTGCATTTTTGTAAATTAGTTTATGATTAAAGTAATGGGTTTTAATTAGTCATTGATTATTACCTTGGTGCAAAAATAATCACTCAATAAAAATCATTTTTAGTGTGGGCCTACATATAGTATAATGAGCAAAGAGTACAGTTACCAAAGCTGTTTTTCAATTTTATCTTTATTATCAATTTCATAGCACTTGGAATAGCAATATTCAAGGTTTGAATATCATGCTCTGATAAACTTTGCAAAATTCACTTTTGGCCCCAAAGTGACACGAGTGCCATGCAACATTTTGTGCACCATTTCTCATTTTTTCTGCCTCATCTCTGCACGAGGCCTTCAGGGCATTAACTTGACATCTTCTCTTGCTAGGTCACGATCTCACTCACTGAGAATAGTTATGAAGGTTTTAGTTCCAGAATATGAATTCATAGTATGAAGGTGTTCATGACATACCGAAGAGGCTAACAGCCATCATTCGCAAAAGGTCACTGTTTTTTAATGTACAGCACTGAGATATTTTTCCAAGGCAAGTACAGGTGCTCAGTGTGGGACCTGGACAAGACTTGTAAGCTGAGAAAATTTTTAGTCTGGAAATATTACCAACAGGATTTCAGTGTAGACAGGGCAGAGGCCAGCAGTTTCTTCTGTTTGCAAAGTTACATGCTGATTCTTCTACATCTGCTCTGCTCTCTACTCAGCTCTGTAGATGCTACGAGATTCCATGAGCTGCTAGTTCTTGTGCAGCAGCAACATATTAGCCACCTGACCGCACAGGAAATTTTGGAGCTGTTGGTGAATGGTGACTCAAGGACTCCCAGAAAGGTGAGACAAGATAGAGAAAAGTTAGACCACTGAAGTGTCCTTGGTGGTAGTTTCATTAACCTTTGTTTACTGTTGAATTGCACTTTTTTTTATTACCATAAAATGAGAGCTTGATATTTATGCAAACAAAATATAAAATGTATGGGACGTCTGTGCATGGTCAGCTTTATCTGAAAAACTTGTCTGTTTCCAGTATCTATCTCACATGTAGAAGTGCATTTAACTTCACATGGCATGACATAAAGCGTGGTGTCTCACTGCAGGAAAAAGCCTTCAGACATGTTGCAGCATTTTTGCCAGCACATTCTCGCAAGTGCAACGTGTTCACCTTGTTCGACTGCACAAAATTCACAAAATTTACATTCCATCTTGGAAGTAACACTTGGGCGTCAGATTGGTTGCAATACGTCATTCTCATTGGCAGCAATAATACAGAAGCGCTAATGGCTCGCAGACAAAAAAATTGCTGTTTGTTGCTTCTAAACTAGGCTGTCCTAGTCCTCGAGCAGTTTGCACTCGACACCCACATGGCATCAAATTGACACTGAGTGGATATTGCTTATCTACAAATTTATCTTGTCACATGTGTTTCAGTAGGTGCACTCTCAGGGCAGTTTTCTCAATCATGGGCATTCGAGATTGTGGCTCTTGGTTAAATAAAAAGAAGTAAGACCTGACCCACCTCTGTTCCCTTGTGTTTTTAGCAAGTGCATCCTGTGCTGCTAAATATGTAGTAGTTTATCAGTAGCTTTATTAAATTTGTGGTAGCAGAGCTTGTGCATTTTTCTGCTAAGTGTGCATATTATATAAGTGTTTAGTATCTTGTGAGTCAGTTTCTTTGCATACTGAGCACTACTCTTTCTGGGCATATGTACTTGTTCCTTCAGCAGATGTTGGCACTACTAGTGCAGGATTAACAAGTTTTTCCCGGTTGCACTTGCGCTCTGTTTTGCAGATTGTTGAAGAGAACAACTGGTGGCAAATCACCGACGCAGACCAGCTCAAGCAGTTATGTCAGACTGTCATTAACGAAAACCCAAAAGATGTGAGCTCTGTCTTGTTAATTCATTCACTCATTCATTCAACCATATTACTGCATTACCTTTAAAGTTGAAAAATTAAGGAACTCTTTTTGTGCCCTGTAAAGTGACCAACAGTCAGGGGCAGATGTATCTGCGACTCTCTTGAGACTTTCTACATAAAAAAAAATGTGGTTTTGTATGTTTTTCTCATCGAAAAATTTATCTCCTGAGAAGGGCGGCTGCACCCCCCATAGATCCATGACCTGCCAACAGTTATAGCAACCTAAGAAAACACGGTAAAGTCATCATGCTTAAACAGCATGTAAAATTAAGAGATTTCAGTTTGAAAAAAAGCAGAATAAAAGCCAACATTCACTGAGCCATGAAAAGCACAGCTTAGTTTAGAATTTTTTATTTTAATTTTAGTGGAAAGCAACTGATTATTGTTAATTTTTACATTATGGGTAAGCTGAAGCAACGTGAAAAAAACTATGTACCGTAACATTAGCGGTCGAACCCACAATATCTGCATGTAGCGATTGAACTGCATCTGCCATGCATCCTGCATTGCTACTGCATTGCTACCTAAATTTTAATTGGTGCGGGCATTGCATTGCAAATAAATGACAATGCCAGTGCATATCAGATATCAGTTTTTGGTTTGGTTTGGTGTTTATTTTCTTTCAAAATGAAAGGGGAAGCCAAAGCAAAAGGCGGTAGGCCTGACTAGGCCTTGGCTCCCTGACACAGGCGACAGCAAATACCTTTAGCGCCTACGCCAGACAAACAATGACACCAAATAATATAACAACAGTATGACACAAACAAGCATGAACTGAGTACATTTTCACAACTATGTCAACAACCTTCTCATTAGGTTGAGAATTAGGAATTGCTTTTGCTTTTTTTTTTAATTAATATTAGAGAGTTTTAGTATTGCGGGCTTTGCGTGACTGCATGCTTTGCAAAATAATGGGTCCCAAGTGCACGTGTGCAGAACCGTAATGGGAAAATAGCGTTAGCGTACTCGTGCAATTTGCAGAAGTTAGCATTGCGGCTGCGCACTTAGGATGGAAACATGGTCAAGCAAGCAGTCATAGTGTTTCTTGTCTACTGGTAACTACTGGTACTTTTTCCTTTCATTATGACCCTCGTTGCTTCGAAGACAAAGTGCTATCTGTCATTCAGCCAAATGTTTGATATACTCTCTCGTTTCTGATGCTCCTGGGCCTAATGGTGCCTTGAACTGCACTGCAACTACTCGGAACATAACACAAATGCCAGGAACATAACAGAAATAGGTTTCGAGCATTGTCACAGTGTGTTATCTATTTAAATAACTTAACATGGCAATTTACACTAAATTTACAAAAGATTTTTGACCATTAGAGGTGTTCTTGCCCGAGCGGTTTGTACTTGGAATTGTCTTGACTAGATGGGTCACTGTGTTTGTTTCTTATCTCACAGAATTTTAATTGGCTGTAAAAGTGTCTGAAATACAATATTTTGGCAAATTAGCTACAGTGGTACTATTTGAAATGGACCTTTCACCTCCATGTGAAGTAAATTGCGTTGAACATTTTCGTAACGCTATACTAAAACTCGGGGGGAATAAGTTGCTTTCGGCCCGCTAACCTAGGTCTGCTATTGAGCTAATGCTATACTAAAGCTCTTAATTTTCTGGTGCTTTCCCCAGTAACCTGTCCCTTCATTTGTTGGTTCTGATTAATTTATTTTTTGTGTGTGGCTTCTTTTCTCCCATTTTTTTTGTACTGTTGATTGCAACAGGTGAAGAAAGCAGCCAATGGAAAAGAACGATACCTCAACTCGCTGCTGGGAAAAGTGAACGCATTGTCAAACAGTCGAGCCCACATGAAACTTGCCAAGACTATTATGTGTGAGCTTATTAATAAATTGAAATAAACTATATGTTGATCAATTTCTGCATTAAAAGTTTGCAAATAATATGTACACGATCTATTGTCCAAAGTTTGAATTTCTAACCTTTTCCTTAGGGGTTAAAGTCTCCGTCTGGTGAAGGTGTCTCATGTGTATGGTTTCTATTGAAGGTCTCCCATATATAGGTCTCCCATATAGTGTGCACATAGCACACTATAATGCATGATGCACGGATTTTCAGATGCCAAAGCTGCACTTTTGGCTATAGCTGAATGTATAGTGAGGGCTCCAGTTTAATTTCAATTACTTCACAGTGCATCAAAATCACAGTAAGCAGGCATTTTTGCATTTGGGCTCATAAATATTCCGCTGCTGTGCTCGATATCAAGAACGACTGCCTCCTGCTTATGCTACTAGTTGAACCACCTGTATTTGGCCCGAGAGTTGTATACACCATACTGTCATACTATGATTGTAGTACGGAACTCTATGATATGTGGCAGTGCTTACAAAAATCAGCTGTTAACCACTGTTCAGTTGGGTTTGCCTGCTTCAAGAAAAATGCTGTCCGTGTAATAGTTCCAATTGTCCTTTGATCCCCTGTGAAGCTACAAAAGGTATTGGGACGAAATGTGTTCTACCCCTTGTAAAAATGCGTATTTGCTGCTGGACACAAGTTGATCTGGACCAAGTGGTGGTGGGAGGGTGCAAATATCTCCCTTTCGGTTTATGCCCTGCTTCATAAACAACAACCTTGCTTTGCACATGCAGACCGGTGGTTGCACTTCCAAATCATTAATATCGCTCATTGTCTTAATATGGCAGAGGCCTAGATCTTTCCTTATAAAGGTAGCTTGTAATTGTTCGTAATATATGTGACCTTTGATAAAAGAGACGGTCGCTTAATAATCGCTTGCAGTTTTCCCGTGTCTGTGCAGTCGTGCAGAAATTTCATGCAGGCCTTCGACCACCCAACTGAGCATCTGGGCCCTAGAACACGATATGCATAAGCAGCGTCGCCATTCGCGTGGAACAGACGAGAACGCGTGGAATTCGATGGAATTTTTATGTACGCTTCGGTGCTTGAACGGCTACCTGTTCGCCGTGCACTCGCAGGCGTTTAGCATTGGCGCTTAGCAAATCAGCCTAAATGGTAGGTCGTCATGAAGGAGCAAGTTGTAGGCCTTTGCTTTTCTTTTTTTTTTTAAGAGGAACGAACGTGCTCGTCATTGCTGTCGCGACAGCGCAGTAGCAGACGACAAATCAGTGTTATGTAGTGGCGGCAGATGGCGGTAGCCTACTACTGTCGCCGCAAAAAAACAAAAAAAGAATGCGACTGCTTGAGGCTTTTTTTTCTCTTCTGCAGCTGCGTTTATAGTGACAAATACTAAATTTATGTGTAATAGTACCAGTTTTCTGCCTTGTATTGTCTGTTTGCGAATGGGGTTACGCCTGAATAATATTTGAGCGCGCTCCGAACATCTTCCCGTTTGCTGAAAACGCTGCCTGAAAAGCAGAAAACGTGCTTCTGCCTTAACTGCTCTTCCTTCGTGCATGCATTTGTGCACTGAAAAAAATCATGGAGGAAGGAACTAAATTTTCCTTCCTCCAAGGTATAGTGAACTAGAATGTATTCTAGTGGCGCGAACGGCGACGCCCAGGCACGCCGTTTCGCATTGACGCCGCGAGGTGGCGCCACTGCAACCTTCTCTAGCAAACGCTTCAATGCATTCCGGCTATTATCTGGCATATACCGATGTTTCTGTGCGCTTATTTAGTACGAAACGGCGATTCCTTCCTTATGGAGATTTATTCGGAGCAGCACCTACAATAGAACGCGTTAAATTCGAAATTGAGCTTGCCTTCACGGCTGCACTAGCTGCGGAAGTGCTCACCCCTTGTCATTTACTGGCGTTAGCTACGGCTGATATCGGACGAGTGATCGCACACTACAAAGCATCCTGGCCACGGCAGGTGCTACAGGCAATGCATTCTGTCCAGCCGTGCAGGACCCGCCTTCTTAGAGGGCAAACTCAAGTATCAGCGAGAAACTGGCGGCGCGCTCTTCCTTAGAGTGGCCGGCTGACAGGCGCACGGGTTTTCGCTTTTCTCGTTAGCCGCGCGCGTCGGTTCAAGTACCAATTTTTTCTCCTTTTTTGGAAATAAAGCCTATTATTGTAGTATGAAATTCGGCATTTTCCGACCAGCAGCCGCGAATTCTTCATTAAGCAGGATACCTGCATATTGTTAGGCAGCTTGGCAATTGCAAAGCTAAAGAGCAGCTTTGAGATGTTACGTTTTTGGATTTCATCCATGGTGCTAGTAGCTTGTTTCAGCACATCAAAAACTTTTGTATTGAATCCAAAGCCTGCCTTGTAGCAACTGGGATACTTGCGAAGAGTTGTTTTAGAGGGTAATGCAAGTAAGTTCTCTTTTCGCATGTGCTCATAGAGCTTTGCACTCCTCATTTTCATCACTATGCACTCCAAAACCCATTGTGGCGAGTACTTTATCCCTTTCGGACTCTTGCGTGATGACGATTCAAATACGTGGTGTACCGATTCGCGCTGTTTCGGAGGAAGCTTAGCGACTCTGGGAGCAAAATCTTCGTTGGCAATCTTTTTGTTTTTTGCCGCCATCGCGACCAGCCGCTCTTCCATGGAGGTGGTGCGTTTTCTCAGAGGAGCTGTTCTTTCCTTTTCCAGCTTGAGCCGCTATGCAGACGCTCTCTCTCTGGTGCGTGCCGTCTGTGACTTTCTTGTAAGGAGAAACTTTCGAAGGCCCTTGCATTCAGCGCAAGGAGTTCCTGAAAATTCAAATATTTGACCATAAGAATCACATGTATATAGACAGTAAATAATATAGCGCAGTTGTACTTAAAAAAAAAAAGGCTAAGGAGCCGAACTTACCTTCTTGATATACTTTTCCTCGACATTTTGTGCTGAAAATGCCACGCCCACTCACAATGCTTGCCGCCCGTAGTTTTTCTGTCAAACGCTCCGTTATTTGACTGAAGTCTGTGTCCAGCATGACTTCCTTGCAGACATAAATTCCATATGTCCCTCGCAGCGCATTGTCCGCTTCTGCCAGCGAACACACGACAGTGTCACTACATAACGCACCTCTAACGAATACTTGTGCGCGCAGTTCATCTCCCGTGGCAGCAAACAAAACAACCTTGTCATGAACAACCTCAATTCTAGGGCTTGTTTCTATGCTTGTTGTCGCAGAGCCAAGACTTGAGGCACCATCCAACATAAATCGGCACCAGTACTCAGGGGAAATTTCTAAACAACGAAGTGCACGAGTCGTGAACGCTTCGGTTCCCGATGAGTCCACAATTTCATTGTCGTCGTTCGCTGCGCTACTGACACAATCCTGGCGCTTCTTCTTATTTTTTGACACGCTTGCTGGAGCTGGTCTTTTCCGCTGAGTCCTTGCTCCCACGGGCTTTACGGAAAGATAGGCCGGGCAACCAGGCAAGAGCGTAGCCACCGCGCCAGGTGCCAGCGATGGCTTACCGCGTGGAATCCGCACTTGGCTGCCGTTGATGACATGAACGTAGACGCGCAAAATGAAATGCGGCTCAAAGTGGTGCTCGCATACCGCAGCGGTTTCTGTGAGAGGCTTTTCTTGTCTTCGCAAACTCCGCTCCCACTTTTTTCGATGCTCCTCTTCCCTCGGAGCAGCAAACAAGGATGCTTTGGGAGCTCCCGGATAGCCGCTTCGACATCCTGGAGCAAAACAGTGAGAGTCCGTCTTTCTCTTTGCCATTGCGTACTTCACATGGTGCTTTCGAAGAGATATAAGGCGTCTTCGTTGGTGCTACATGAAACAAAGGTGAAATTTCAAGGCGACAAGAAGAAAAATGTGCGCAACGTACCGAACGCAAAGCCGCAAAGACTTCGACCGACGCGCGCGCGGTCCTAGAAAAGAGACCTGCAGCGCCACCAGCGGCCGTCAGTGGCGTCCGGCGTGTCAAGAGCGCCCATTTCCCTTCCGTTCGCGCCACTAGAAAGTATTCTAGTTCACTATACTCCAAGGAAAAGATGATTGATTGGCCAGCCCCTCCAGCCCCTTTTGGACGTACCATACATCAGTGGCGCAACTAGCGGGGACTCTGAGCAGCTCGACCAACCTGGCTTCCTTAGCGTATACTTGTTAGCATGCAAAGAAGGTCTTTTACCATTTTTACTGATGAAGTTCCGCGTTCTACTGGTCCCACTGCGCGTAATTGCTCCTACTTTTCCTCTCTTCGCGTCTCCTTCCGTGGCTGCAGGCTAGCTAAATTGTCTGTGGCAGTCAAGGAGGTTCCTTGGTGGCAGTAACCAACAGTAGTTCGACAGCAGCAGGCATGGAGGAAGGAAAGAACTGAAGGAAAGGGCTGAAGTTATGGGGTGGCCGTCGAGCCCACGTGGGATTGTTTTGCGGCGCTTGGAGCGCGAAAGCTGGCGAGACGGCACAGATGTATGGGAATGATTAGTTACAATGGTAGCACGCTTCGCTTAATCGCAACGTGCAGAAGCAGTCGTGTCGGCGGCAGCTGACCGTTGGGAAACGGCTGCTATGAATCGCAGTCTGTGGGGGCGCGTGACGTTCCACGTTGACGCGTGGTTCAAAGTGCATCTCATTGCCGCAGTGTACTTTTTCAAAGAGTGCGCGCAGCGTATCAAAGCTGTGTTTTCTTCAGCGACGCCAAAGACATGTAAGTATACATCCGCGCTAGCGATTTGCGAAGTCGTTTCGCTTTCAGAAGCGCGCAGCATTCTTGTGCTCAACTTATTTCTTCGCGCACTTTCAGACTGCTGTGTGGAAAAAAAAACTGCGGTCGTCACAGGAGGAACGCGAGGTTTAGGATTGGAAACTGTTAAAACGTTGTTAGCGCTGAACGCGCGAGTGATTATCGGTAAGTGGTTAACGTCGAAAAGCGTTGAGGGCTTTAAAAGAGATGATATGTTGCCTTGAAGCTCTGAAGTGTAGTGTGTGTCGTACCGGTGTCTAGCAAGTAAATGTTGACTTTTTTCCGAGCCCTTGTGACCACATATCCAGCATGACTGCGTGCCTTTAGAAGTGCAGCTCTATGTGGAAACATGCATGTGTAGTCGGGTAAGATGACAGCATTTCCTTTTAGCTATGGCCAGAACGACAAATGTAACAAATTTACTGTTTTTCCTGTCACGAATTTTGTGTGCAAATCTTTAAAGAAAGTGCATAAAAGTGATGATGATCCTTTGATTTGGTAATGATGATTTAGTCAGCAATTGGTATGTAACTATAAATTTGTGGCTTGATATATAATTTAACTTACTTGCTTCGAATTGCTTTCGGTTGTGGAACAAAAGGACTGGCTGGCAAGTTTTCCAGTGACACCATTCCAAACATTGTATTTGTACTTCTGCACAGCCACATATTAATCAGAGCCTTGCATTGCAGTTGATACTGCAGAAAACATTTTCCTGCAGTTATTTACACTAAGCTAGTACAATATGTATTCTGAGGCATGCCATTATTTAACAAGTAGTATGATGATATGCAGCTAAGTTCAGTTCATGGACATCCATAACTTCTGCTTGACCATAGACTGACTCCATTGTATATGGCTGGAGGTAGTGCTCTTCCATTGGTAAGATGGATTTGAAGCTGTACACCTAAGCGCACTGAACACTCAATGTTTGCAGGAAGTTCTTCACCAGAGCAGTCTCAAGCTGCCAAGGAATGCTTCGAGAAATGTGTGCCTGGCAGTGCAGGTTTGCTTTGCACAGACGTGCATAAATCATGTAGCAGATTTAAAATATGACACTTCTGTGATTTTTCAAAGGTTTCTTTTTTCTTTTGCACCACCACACTTTGCAGTGGAAATACTGCCCCTCGACCTGAGGTCAATGTCGTCTGTGGGCACTTTTGCACAAGAAATCCTCAGGCGTAATGTAGTTATAGACATGCTTATCTGCGGCGGTGAGCCACGACTTTTCCTTATTTGAAACTTGCGGTGAACCTTGAGTGTGAGTATATATGTGCGTGTGTTTGCATTTTACAGCTGGGGTCATGTTTACACCATACGAAGTGACCGAAGATGGATTTGAATCACAGCTAAGCATCAACTACCTTGGTCACTGTCTTTTAACTGCTTTACTGCTTCCAAGGTTAATATCTGCTGGGACACCTAAGAGGATGGCTCGAATTATTAATGTTTCCTCCTGCGTACACAAAGTAGCCCACATCAACTTTGATGATATCCATGGCAGGTAGGCTGTCACGTTCAGTACAGGAACAAGAGGCGTTATTCCGTGCAACTCTTCTCGTGTCATAATGCTGCTTTTTTTTTTCCTTCCTTTCAGAGAAATCTATTCAACCTATTTCAGCTATGCACAATCTAAACTAGCCCAGGTGTTGTTCACACAGTCGCTAGCCCGTTATTTTCGCTTGGAACGAATACCTGTGACGGTCAACTGCCTGCACCCTGGCATTGTGAATACAAGCTTGTATGAGAGGGTCTTCTGGGCTCCCCTAGTTTCTGGGATTTTCTTCAAGGTATGGTCTTTGATTTATAAAACATCCTTGCTCAGTGCAGACACTGTTGCTAGAAATGTCAAGCTGAACTAGGCACCCCTCAGATAAAACAGTCAGGCTTGATGTCAGTAGAGCAGAGGCAGGAGTGGTTAGGCTAGAGCATTGGCGTGCAGCAGTGTTTTCAGAGAGACAAAGAGGTCTTCGAAGGCAGCAGGTTTTTTAGTAGATGGCAGGCACGTGCATTGATATCAGGAAGCAAAAAATGGATTCATGTGCATGTAGTCCTTTTCAATGCTATAATTTCATGGTGCAGTCTACAAGGCATTTTGTGGAGACATATTGTTGTGCCTTAATTTTTCAAGGAATTAGTGCTAGGAAGTGTCACTGGTAAATGCTGTGAATTGGGCATGTTGGTACATACACAGAAATAATGAGAGCATCAAAAAAAGGGGGAGGGGGGTCAATGGACAGAGAGTAGACAAGAACGAACACTGAACTTCCAGCAACTTTTATTGTGAATTAATCATATATATATATACATGCTGTCCGAGCCAGGAGTTATCGTCTGCGCATGTATCACGTGTATCGCATGTATATGTATCTGATTTGACCACAATAAAAGTTTTATTTGTTTATTTCTCGCTTTGTTATTTATTGTTATTTTTTATTTATTTATTTAGTTGTCAGAAGTTCAGCACCAGTCCTTGTGTACTCTGTCCATTGTCCCCTTTTTTGCGCTGCTGTCATTATTTCTTTCACTGTTACTTTTTTACACAAGAAACTTTTATGCTGTTCGAAGTGCAAGCTGCAAAGGGTAGCTGTTGCATCCCGGGTATATTTCTGCTTGCATGTTGGATATGAAATAGTATCTAATCTTTGAACTCAATCCAAAATTGGTGTTTTTTATGCTCCCTATAGTAATACTGAAAAGCTGTTCACTTGCAGGCATACTATTTGTTCTATTAAAATATGTGCCGAACAAGTATATAATGGAAGGAAAGGACTACTGATACTTGATTATGCAGCAGCAAGGAAAGTATTATATGACATTGTAGATGGCCTTGTAGAAGGCACTGGCAAAATTTGGTTGCATGTGTGAAGGTTAAGAACTTAGTTGCACCAAGTTGGAAAGGAAAGGTGCCAACAGGCTACTTGTGACCACAGCACACAGCTTTATATGCATGAAACGAAACGGAAACTGCAGATAGGGTAGTGGATTTGCCATCTTGTACTTTTCCAAAAGGAGGTTCTTTCATCTGAGGCTACAACAAAAAGATTCTATAGTAGGATACAACTTAAAACATAACAGTTGGTAATACTGGCCACAGTCTGCAGCGTCCTGTGTTACTCCGCTGGCCAGTTACAACAGTGAACAAAATCAGGTTTTTAAAGTTTGACTATCGAGCAAGCCAGAGGCATCAAAATTCTTGAGCTCATAATCTAGTCTCATGATTAGTTTCTTGTTTAGGCAAAAGATAAGCTTTTACAATGGACTACCTTTTGTCACCAGGAATCATGCTCGGCGGTGTTGAATGCGGGTGGAGCTTCACCGCAAACTGAAAGTTGTATCTGGCTATAACCTTCTTGCCCTTTTGCATTAGTGCAAATCACCTGAATCGAATATAAAAGCTTGGTTTGCTTTTGCTGGCAAAATAAGCTCCAGGCATGAACACACAGCTTGAGCCTGAGAATTGAAGAGTTGATGTTCACAAACATTAACTTGCTGGGATTCATTGCTTCCATTGCTTTGCTTATTACTTTACTGTTACTATAAATTGCAGCTTAGCTCAGTTTTTAACGTATTTTGCCCTGCCACGACCTTAAGCTCAAAATTTAGTTACAGTTAAATGAAATGCGCACATGCAGTTGATACCGTTGCTTAATTTCAGTACTGTCACTGCGGTGTTTCTGTGGCTGTGGAATTCAGCTGCTGAGCCCATGGTCGCAGGTTTGGTAGCAGCTGCATTTAACTTGAGGTTTGGATGTAAAAAAAGAATCGCGTACGATTACCATACTCGGTTATGAGAAATTTGAGCGCAGCTGTCGAGGTTTTGCACCATAGGCGATCGCACACGGAACACGCAGTGTCGAACGGCAGCGGCGCGCCTCAGCTCGGACCACGGTGGCGCGTTTCGTAGCAGCCGCCGCAGATTGAGTATGCATGACAGATTCTAGCACTCTCGCCGCACCCTCTTCCTTAACTTTCCTCCTCGCGCTCTCGCCTACTGCTGCTCCCGCCATACTCTCCTCCTCCGCTTTTCTCCTCACGCTCTCTTTGCTGCCGCGGTCTTTCAACCTCCGCTGTGCTCCTCGTTCGCTCTCATCGCTCCCGCAGTACTTTTATGCGTCGCTTTGCTCTTCTTTCGCTCTGCCGGTTACGCCGACGCTCAAGCCGGAAATGGGAAAACGAGGGAGTACTGAGACTGTATTACGCGGTAAAGAACCCCAGGTGAAACCGATTCATAGCTCTCAACTACCCCTTGCCTCGTAGCCTATAGTGTTGCTTTGGTGTGTGAATTTACCAGCGAATCTATTTACCTTACTTCAGAAAGCTGAGATTGTTCTGCTCTGCAGTGTGGGGTTATAGTAGTCTATGACAACCTTGGAACACAAAGCCCTTGATTGTTATGTTTATGTCCACTGGCTCTCTTTACTTGTCTCTTAGACACCTGAGGAAGGAGCTCAGACGAGCTTGTACGCTGCATTATCTCCGGATGTGGAAGGCATCAGTGGTGTCTACCTTGAAGAATGCTCCGTGTCTGAGCCAGCATCACAGTCCAAAGACCGTGGTTTGCAAGATAAGCTGTGGAAGGAGACCTGGGCCTGCCTACAGCCTTGGCTTCCACCTGCAGCTTCGCCTCTTGCCACTCAGCCATTCCTTCGTACCTAGCTGTCTTGGCTATGCTCTGAACCCTTAGTATTTAAGGGGATGTCTGTCTGTCTAAACTTGCGCACGAAGTGCATCTGCATGCCAGCTGTTGTTTGCAGAGCATCGGTGATATCCATCAACTCGCGCATTGTTAATGACCAGATGTTTAGTTTATTACATAAAATAGTACAAATAAATGAAATGCAAAGAAGATAGACTGCACAATGCTGTCCAAGAAAGATGATGTTCATCTTTCTTTCGTCCTGTTTACTGGCGCTTGTATTTCATCTAATAATAAACAAAGGAACCCAACTTCACGCTTTGTTGTCTTTCTTTTATGGTCATGCTTTTCTGACCATATGCTACGGAGTGTGGTTTGTAAGATGCAATTCAAGAATAATGAATTGAGACCATCCTTCGAATAAGAAATCAAAATAAATGACCAGATTTTGTAATATTGGTGGATGGATGGACATCATTATATTAAAGGGACAGGAAAGGGGAATACTAAGTTCAGCCAGATGAAGAGGTCAGTATGCCAAGATTGTGAAAATGTGATTAACAATCCTTTCGTAAAGAAAGTTGGGCAATTAATGCTTTTCTGCCCTTTTTTTCTGCAGGAATAAACATTTAAACGCTGTCACAACGATAGGTACGATCTTATACATCTCGGCTTAGCTTTTTGACAGATCTCTGTGGGTGATGGTTGGTTGATTTATGGGGTTTAACGTCCCAAAGCGACTGAGGCTATGAGAGACGCCGTAGTGGAGGGACATGGACCGTGAAAACGTCAAATTTGTTACACCTTCTGGTTTATCCATCTATGATGGCGCGTTCAGCCTACTTAATGCTCCGGCCATTTTCGAGAGGGTGATCACTCCACTCAAAGACGAGGTCTGCGCAAGCATTTCGCGAGGTTGTCACAGCTGTGGGAGCCGTTACAAGCGAGAGGAACCCGATGTTCCGCTTGTCTTTTATGTCCACATTAAAGTCCTCACCCACCCTGGCAGGTGGCAGCGTTTCTGGCACAAAGCCAAAGGCACAATGTTGTCAATGCCAAAGCATGCAGGGCACATCTGTCACTACTGCCACGTCCAATAGGGCAGGTGTCCACTGTTCCAAGAGGGCATTTACGCCCCTTCCCTCTGGTTCAGGTGTCCACCAGATGTGTGAGACAGATACTGCACATTTCCTTTCCTCAAAAACCACTTCACAAATTTTACCCTCTGCTTTCCAAGCCGCCGCTCTATTGGTTTCGCAGCTGTGGGAGACAGATACTGTGTATTACCTTTCCTAAAAAGAATACCGAAGACACTTTGGAAATTCTAAAGTGTGCTCGGCGAAAGCCTTGTGGTCAACCCACTGCGGCTTCCTTCTCCGCCTCTTCACCAATTCATTGCTGTGCCCGGCAGCCCTAAAACATTTCGACCCCTCCTTTAGCGGCAACTGCCCGCACTGTAGTGCGGTGTTTTCGGACACCTATCACATGGTGCGGGCCTGCCCCTCCAACCCGGCCATTCCCCCCATCCCCAACCCAACCCGGGAGGACTGGGAGGCGACCCTGCTCGGCTGCCACGACTTACAGGCCCAACAAGTCGGGCGCGCCCGGGCGGCGGCTACCGCCACTGGGGTCCCAAACTAGGGACCTCCACCTAGTGTTTGTAAGGATCGGTCCCTTACGGGCTGATCCAAACACCTCCTGTCCCTTCTGAATAAATGTTTTCACCATCACCACCCCCGAACCGCTTGGCGCGGAATCACTGGGCCGCTTCGGGTCCATGCGTCTCACTCTCTCGACTGCAACGAGACGCCTGGCGAAGACGTCTGGCGATGTAGCTGCCACCGCCGACGCGCGCGCCGCGCACTCGTTCTACCGCTACTGCGTGACGTGACGGTGGCTATGCGCAGCTGTGCCCCCACTGGCGCGCCGTTTGCTAAGGAGGGGAGGAGGTTGCCCTTTTACTTTGTTTTCCAAGCCCCCGCTCCATTGCTTTCGCAGCTTAAAGGGTGTCCGCTGCTGGTTACAACGGCGACGCCGCGAAACGCAGAAACGGGCGCCTAAGAGCTGCGCTGTAATAATTCCTCCATGTTGTATATCTCGTGGTGGATGAAGTCAGCTTGCAGCGCGGAGCCCGAGTACTGTCCTGCAGCCCAATAGGCGCGCGCGCAATCCTCATGGCATTTGATGAGACGACAGCGCCGCGTGAGTTGCTGTCATGGAGGGAGGAACATACGAGAGGCCGTTACGTCGCATTTTTTGAAGCCGGACGTGGGGTCTCCTCCTCGCTGTTTGGCCGCCATCTCAGCGCGCTTGCGCATGCACCGCAGCAGATGACGCCGCTTCGCGTAGCGTTATACTTTTGGCTGCGCCATCTGTCAAAGATTCTCATTGTCTTTGCGAAAGCACGTGACTTGCGGCACACTTTTTGCCATGCGGTACGTCATGAACGCGCCGGTGACAGCTTCCGTGGCGCCATCCATCAGCACGGCCAGTCTTAAGAACTTCGACGGAGCGAGCGGAGGCGGCGTCCGGCCGAGGCGAAGGTCCCAGCTTTCTGGCGCTTTGGTGGTGGTGGTGAAAAACATTTATAATGCAATAAATATTTACAGAGAGGTGATTGGGGTAGGCCCTATTGGCCCTTTCCCCTAACAATACTAGGTGGAGCCCCTATTCCGGGGCCCCATTGGCAAGCAACGCCGCCCGCGTCCGGTGAACCAAGGCCTTTTGGGTCTTTAGGTCCTGACAGCCGAGCAGGGCCGCCTCCCAGTCCTCTCTGGTGGGGTTGGGGTTGGGGGGGATAGATGGGTTTGACTGACACGCCCAAACCATATGGAAGGTGTCAGCCACCTCCCCACAGAACTGGCACGCGCCATCAAAGGATGTATTGAAATGTTTAAGCACCGCCGGGCACAGTACAGTGTTAGTAAGAATTTTGATGAGGAGGCGCTCGTCAGCGCGATCCAGACCATTACAAGGGGCCGGGTAGCGCCGGTGCTCCTCCTTGTAGTAATCGGTGATTTGTTTGAATGTAATGGCCAGATTGTCTGATTGGGAGTACCCTTCCAAGGACAGGGAGATAGCCCGGGGAGAGAGTGCGCGGGCGGCCTGATCGGCCTGTTCGTTTCCCTGGAGTCCCTGGTGACCGGGGGCCCAAATCAGGTTGCGTGGAGTTGGATCTTCAGATCGACAGCTATATTCCAGTATGCGCCAGGCAAGCGGGGGAGCCCAGCCCAACTCGTAGTTCCGACAGGCCCCTCGCGAGTCGGTGATGATGTGTTTCGACTTGGGAGTAGTGAGAGCAAGAGCAATGGCAATCTCCTCCGCGTGTGTTGCGCTGTAGGCTTTGAAAGTGAGCCCGTTGACTGTGTTTGTGTTGTGTACGACTGCGGCCGTGTACCACACCCCGTGGTGTGGGCCGGCAACGTCCACATAATACACATGTTGTTGGTTACCATAGTATCGCGCCAACGCTTCCGCGCGCGCCTGGCGACGACCGCTATGGTCTTCTCTGGACATGTTGCGGGGAAGGGGTCGGACCAGGAGGGTGCGTCTCCAGGGTGCTGGCACTCTCTCCCTTTCCTCAATATGGTAGTCATGTTTGATGTGTAGCCGGTCCAAGAGGCGGCGACCGGACGTGGTCTGTGCAAGACGCGTGTATTGGTTGACTAAGTGGGCCTCTCGAAGCTCCCGAAATGTGTTCACCACGCCCAAGGCCAGAAGTCGCTGGTTGGACGTGGTGACCGGGAGGTCGAGAGCCCGCTTGATGACTTTCCGGTGGATGACCTCCAGTTGGTCATCATCATGTTTGCGCAGGTGCAAGTAGGGGGTTGAGTAGAGGATTCTACTCGTTACGAAAGCATGGGCAAGCCGCAGTGCATCCTTGCTTCGTAATCCGCCCCGCTTGTTGGAGACCCGGCGGACCATGCGGCCCACCTGGTCTCCCACCGTGGGTGAATATGCCTCCGCTGCCAACAGTAAGCATTCCTATATTTAGCGATCGAAATCTACCCGTGAACTTTGGCGGCATACCCTGTCCCTGAAGATGGGTGCGCTAGGTCTGCTTTTTGCTCCCTTAGACTTAGAGTTATTCATGTTTAGAGTGTAGGGACTTCGTGAGTTGAAGCCCCTACCGCTCCTAGCAGATCAGAGCCCATTCCGGACATCTTCCGGAACCGGAAGGTTTCTCCTCCTCTGTTGGTTGTACCTCCCGGCACCACGGTGCCAAACTCCGCGGGCCTCATTTACGCGAAAGTCCAGGATGGGTTCCAAATAGCGGCTCACGACCGTAAAAGGTGAGTACGTGTTGCTATGGAGGGTCGTACTGCTTGTTAGTGGGTATCCGAAAAAGCCTAGAAAATATTTTGTGTGAGAAAAATGAGGTCTATAGAGAGCCGCTCGTTTTTTTTTTTTTTTTTTCTGAACGATTGTGGCGACGCGCTTTCATTATTCCCCACCCCATAAAAAAAAAAAGTCTCAACTTTCTCCCTTGGCGGAGATTTATGATGCTTCCGTGAGGATCGTGGATGGAACTATAAACAGCGGTCCACAAGATAATATTGAAAGGCCATAATATATCGCCTTTTATTGAGTTTAGCTGCGCCTATGTGACCAGATAAACTATGTCTGTATCGGTGTCACTATTGCTGTGATTTAAGCAGCTGGTCAGTGGAAATACCTCTTGTGGGCACGACGGCTGGGACTACAGTCCCAGGAAATGAAACATATTCAGGTACTTAGCTATGACAGGGACGAAAGCGCGCTTCGGCCACGCTCACACTAGCGGGGCGCAGAACGCATGCAGTTAGGATGTTGGCTGGTGAGAGGTGCTTCTGGAAGGTGAAGGCCCCTCGCTCAAGTGGCTTCGCTTCAACAGGCGTCAGATGTCCGGCGGGATGACAGTAGCACTGCTTTCGCAGTGAAACGCGCAGGCATTCGCCGCGTTTCTGGTCCCCTAAGATAGCGGGCACATCCGTGCAAACTATATACGTGCAGGTAGAGTGTACTATACATAGCTTGCACCGACGTCACATCCGGTGGCCGTCGGCTGCTAGTCGGCCATGCTGCCGAACCACCGCCAGACCACCTCTATATCTTACCGCTGCCTATGTTAGCTCGCATCGTGTTGGTTCTCAACTTCTCGTCCATCCGTAGATTCAATATGGTTGTGTGTGCCACCTTTGGCTGCTCCAACCGTAGCGACAGGTCCAGGTGAAACAAGAAGCCGATTAACACAAACTTCATCTGCGTTCGTCAGATAATCGCAGGCATGCAAGTGCGAGCGCTCCATGACTCAGTACGAATCTGCGCGAGCTGTGGCTGGCTCGCATTAAGCGCGACGATTTGAACCCCAATAACTCA
Source organism: Amblyomma mixtum (assembly GCF_055824585.1). NCBI lineage: Eukaryota > Metazoa > Arthropoda > Arachnida > Ixodida > Ixodidae > Amblyomma > Amblyomma mixtum. Next base: position 288,622,357 of record NC_143012.1, on the reverse strand, counting down.
AATTTACTTGTGTGCGGAGCGCACTTTGTGACTGGTAAGAGGCTTGTGTCGTCAACTAAATGTTTGCGAAAACGTGATGGGAAGCAATGGTTACACCCTGAAGTGAATGTTGCTGTTTTGAATGACCCGATCCGATTTGTCTCACAACACAAACCCGGACTGGGTCCGGCGTCGCTGCATCCTATAGCTACAGCACTAGGCAAGCCGGTTCGGATCGCCACGACCGCAGCTAGAAATGACGGCAGAGAAAGCGGCATGCCGAGGCCGAGCTTTTCTTCTTGTAGGCGCATCGCAGACAGGCTTCTCACCTACCTACTGTATAAATCGTTGTGTGCCTCCACTGATCAGAAGGCTTTCATTTCTTCCAATTTCACAAAGCTGGAAAGAGTACACGATATCCACCTGGGTCACTTCAGGGAACACATCAACGCCCATCGCCGCGTCGACTCCCGGTCGCAGCGTGTACGGACCTATATCGTCGCAAATTTTCACTTTGTGTGCGTAGCGTACGCGCGCCGATCGAATAAGTTCAGAGCAGTAGCCTGCACTGAATGGTTCATTCATCTGTGGAGTAGGCATCGCGCCCGAAAGATGAGAAAGTAATCCAACGCGTCCGAGGAGTGGTCAGGCGTTGCAGGGCGGACGAGCGGAGACGGCCGAATGGTTCGGCAGCATGGCCGCAAGCGCTTGATGGAGGCGGAAGTGACGTCACGTGCAAGCCATAGAGCTTCTAAATATTAACTAGAGAGAAAGCTGGCGGCTCTGCACTTAATCCACCAATGACATCCTAGGGTTGCCGGAAAGATGTGGTAGGCTAATTTCCACTTCCTAAACCATGTTTTTCCTTTGCAAAATCCGTAAGCTCTGCGTCAGGACATTGCGAGAGCCGACACTCAGCATGCGTAAACAAGTTTCTAGTTTCTCATATAAGGGTAAAGGTGAGGGCAGGTTTCTCACGGTACGAACCATAAGCCTAAGCACGAACGGAGGCGCGGACCCACAATAGCAGACGACAACAATGAAACGTTTCTATTTTTCACAGTTCCAAAACAGAAGCTTCTGAAGTACTATTTTAAGCGTTCAAAATTTTTTTGGTTCGTTGCGACAGCGCCACCTGAGCAATTTGTGAAATACTTATGTATTGTGACTTTCATTTCTATGTAACCACTCCTGCAATATCTCATACCCGAGACAGCAGTATCTGTAAATAAATAAATATTTGTTCCGAAAAGTGTGTCTGTTGAACGCAAAAAAAAAAAAAACGATGGTGAGCTACTCTTGGCAACATGAAGAGAAAGCCCTTCCTTGTTTACACGTCTGGTTTTATTGCAATGCATATACAGTAGGCAGATTTATTTTACGACATTCTGATGGTAAAAGAAACGTTTCCTAGCAATATTTTTTTACGCACATTTAAATTTATGCACTCGTAGTTAGGTTTCAGTGCTTAAACTAGTCAATCCAAGTAAGAAACCTCGTCTTTCCGACGTACGCATATATGATCGATGGCGCCAACTAACTCTGTGCTGTAGTCGGATACAACTTCAGTCTGCAGTGAAGCTCCTCCCATACTCAGGACCGCCACACACAATTCCTTCACGAAAATGTAGTACGTTGTTCAAACTTTTCTGCATAAGGTGTTTTCACTTTCTCCATGCCATTGCCTGCCTGTCGCTGCCGCATTTTTCGACCCACTCTCCTGGAGACTTTTGTCCCTGATAGTGCATTCGCTCAGCTGTCAATGCCGAAATCAGTCTATCACCAATGGCGCAGCCCTAGTCTTCGCGAGCAGAAAGAACCACAGTTTTGAAGTGTAGACAGGTTTCTGTCAGCGCAAATATGCATCTACAGAAATGTAGGGAAACTCAATGTTAGCAGTTAATTGCAGGTTGCCGAGATGTGACCCATGAATGTATTCGCGTTGCTTTTTTTCCTCCATCTAGCATCAATGCCGCATGCGAGGGCAAGACACGCAGTGATCCCCGTTGTATTCAGAGACTCCCTTCACTGACGGCGTCTGGAACCCGGACATCATCACTGTAAGGCCGCTGCTAATTCCAGCTGCAACTACTGTATAGGGCGCTGCCCTCGCGGCGGTGGCTGTCCATTGTGAACGACAGCACCGCCGCTACCTTCAGGGCGCCCCCCACCCCTATCCCCCCTTATGCATACGCTAACGTCGGAAAGGCGCCTGATGGCCCACAGCGGCCTTGAAGGGTCAACGCTCTTTTCCAGCTACCACGGTGCAGGGCGCTGCCCCCGCGGAAGGGGCTGTCCCATTATGAACAAAAGCCCCTCCAAGCACAGTGCAGTAAGGAGTTGGTACGCACTGTTATCTTCACGATGTCTCTGCCAATTTGTGGGAGAAAACAGGAACCATTTCCTAGCTGATCTGCCGAACTGACAGAGAGAGCCCAGGAAAGCACGATTCGAGCATTTTTTGGCGACGTGGGGAACGACATGCGTTCCTCACTTTTATCCGCCCGCTCATCGATCACGCTTGTCCGAACGCCCCACCGTCTGTGCCGTACCGGCTTCTCTCTCATCTATTGTTTAAGCACTGAGGACAGGGGGTACGCATCTGTACCAAGATCTTGACGAGCAGTGCGAGTGGAGAAGGGGTGGGGGGGGGGGGGGGGGGGGGGGCGGCGGTCTGCTTGGGACAGGTCAGAAGGAGACCCCCAACGGGAGAGGACGTGCATGCTCTCTCCAACGAGAGAGTAGTGTTGTATTTGTTCTTTATGTTCTTAGCGAGCCCCTGGGTTTGAGGCTGAGCTCAACCCACGGGGTAGGTCAATGATTGGAGAATTGATGCTTGGGGCGGGCCACTTAAAATGACCGCCCCATTTCTTTGTTTGTTACGGTTATAAAAACCGAAGTAAACGGATGGAGACCAGCCTGAGCTGGGGCTCCATGCTTAGCATGTAAAATTCTGCTACTAGGCTCTAACCTGCGGGGTCGAAGAGTAAAGTAGCGCAGTTTGTTTTTCCCTTTGTAAATTCATGTCTGCTGTTTTCCAGTTTTGCTCCTTGTATATGTTGTAAATATATGCTTCTCTTATATTTGTCATCATCTACGAGAAACAACGCCTCCTGGTCTTCCTTCACGCCGAATTAACTAGAGGAAGGGTTTGCGAACCTTCCTTTGAAGAATCTTTACAGAATGTGGACTCTCCGCAGTGTAATGCGGCCGCATATTTGGCAGATCTGTACGCCAGCATGCACCAGTGTTGTTTTACATTTTTTTGGTTTGAATGGTTCTCAGAAGTGTCGAGATAACCCGGAGAAACTGTGTCCCGGGAGGACCGACAGTGCGGGCGGTAAACGTGCTGCGGCCTTTTTGTTAGTAAGTATAAACGAGCTGATAGCAAGCTAGATTATACTCTTAGAGGGGGCGTGTAAGGCCGCTGCTAATTCCAGCTGCAACTACTGTATAGGGCGCTGCCCTCGCGGCGGTGGCTGTCCATTGTGAACGACAGCACCGCCGCTACCTTCAGGGCGCCCCCCACCCCTATCCCCCCTTATGCATACGCTAACGTCGGAAAGGCGCCTGATGGCCCACAGCGGCCTTGAAGGGTCAACGCTCTTTTCCAGCTACCACGGTGCAGGGCGCTGCCCCCGCGGAAGGGGCTGTCCCATTATGAACAAAAGCCCCTCCAAGCACAGTGCAGTAAGGAGTTGGTACGCACTGTTATCTTCACGATGTCTCTGCCAATTTGTGGGAGAAAACAGGAACCATTTCCTAGCTGATCTGCCGAACTGACAGAGAGAGCCCAGGAAAGCACGATTCGAGCATTTTTTGGCGACGTGGGGAACGACATGCGTTCCTCACTTTTATCCGCCCGCTCATCGATCACGCTTGTCCGAACGCCCCACCGTCTGTGCCGTACCGGCTTCTCTCTCATCTATTGTTTAAGCACTGAGGACAGGGGGTACGCATCTGTACCAAGATCTTGACGAGCAGTGCGAGTGGAGAAGGGGTGGGGGGGGGGGGGCGGCGGTCTGCTTGGGACAGGTCAGAAGGAGACCCCCAACGGGAGAGGACGTGCATGCTCTCTCCAACGAGAGAGTAGTGTTGTATTTGTTCTTTATGTTCTTAGCGAGCCCCTGGGTTTGAGGCTGAGCTCAACCCACGGGGTAGGTCAATGATTGGAGAATTGATGCTTGGGGCGGGCCACTTAAAATGACCGCCCCATTTCTTTGTTTGTTACGGTTATAAAAACCGAAGTAAACGGATGGAGACCAGCCTGAGCTGGGGCTCCATGCTTAGCATGTAAAATTCTGCTACTAGGCTCTAACCTGCGGGGTCGAAGAGTAAAGTAGCGCAGTTTGTTTTTCCCTTTGTAAATTCATGTCTGCTGTTTTCCAGTTTTGCTCCTTGTATATGTTGTAAATATATGCTTCTCTTATATTTGTCATCATCTACGAGAAACAACGCCTCCTGGTCTTCCTTCACGCCGAATTAACTAGAGGAAGGGTTTGCGAACCTTCCTTTGAAGAATCTTTACTATCACCATCAGCTTAACTACGCGCACTGCAGGACAAAGGCCTCTCCCACATACCTCCAATTAACCTTGTCCTGTGCCAGCTGCGGCCACCCTATCTTCGCAAACCTCTTAATGTCATCCTTAATAATAATCATCATCTGGTGATGACGATGGTCTGCTGGCTTGTTGCATACTCTCAGCAAGCTTACAGAGCTTCACCCGCGGGCGCAAGCCCAGATTAACTGGTTTTTCTCTGGATCCGGGTCCACATACACACAGCGAATCTCAATATATTGTATACCACTGCGGCAAGCTGCGTTGTAAAGGTAAAGGGCTGGATCAAAAGAAAAAAAAATCGCCAAAAAATATGTCTGAACAGGTCGCGAAGAGAAACGGCATGAATTACACGCTGTCCTGGTTTCCACATCTGGGCACCGTATGTGCTTGTATCTTGTCGCCATAGTAGCAAATGAAGTGAACAAGCGACAACCTCGCGTATTCCCCGTTATAGTGTGTCGTGCGCTTACACGCAGACGTCAAATAAGGGCACTGCATATTCTCGGCAAGCTGACCTAGCTTTGGCTACGGGCGCAAGCCCCAATAAACTGGCTTTTCTCTGCGTCCGTGTACACCGCGAATGTGAATAATTTATATACCATTGCGACATGCTGCGTTATAGAGGTAAGGAGCTGGAACAAAAGAAAAACAAGGGGAAAAGATATACCTGAACATGCCGCTTAGAAAAACTGAGAAATACAAGTAAACAGCAGACTAAAGTCTCGGCAGTTTGCTGTTACGCTGAGCCCTCTTTGCCAGGGTTGTGGTCTTCATCTGTCGGATGTTAGAGGAGCGATTAAGTGCGTCACGATGCTTCGCTTGGGCGGTTCGAAGGGTACTCGGCGGTCGCCGAATCTGCGAAACTGCGCTGCCCTACATCGCTCATCACCTTTCTATAGGTGATGGTACCGCGCGCTGCTGCTAACAGACGAGTTACAAAGCACACGAACTCCTAGCCAACTCTTAAAAAAAAAAAGCTCGCTAAATTTCAATAATTTCACTGAACCCTCGCACCCCACACCCCGCAAAATCGCGTCACCCACTTAATTTCAAATGCGAAACTAGCAGTCTGAGGAGAGAGCCGAGCCGAACAGCCGATCGTTATTCGAAACGTGAAGCTTGTTGCGGAACTCTCATGGCTGAGTTAAGTTCGCTCTAATTTGTTGTCCTCTCGAAACGACGTTTTATTTGCGGTACATCCAAATTCACCACAGTAGGTTGCGAGGGTCTGCGTTTTCTCCCAGTTTTCTTCCGCATGAAGACGTGTCTTCAAGGTTTCCTGCAGCCGAGCTTCCAGTGAACGTCGTGGAGTTTCGGCGGCTTATTGGTTTTAGCTTACTTTCTTCTTTATCTTGTTTTGTACTTGCACAGCTATGCTTACAGAGGTGTCCGGTGGTGTCCTCTAAGCTTCGGCAGCGTCTGTAAGCGAAGCAGGCGGTCGCGTTACACCGCATTGACGAACCGTCGAGCGGCAGTGCCAGTCTGCGGCCAGACTGGAGCGGCTACACTCTAAACACAAATACGCCTGTCATCATCATCATCATCATCAGCCTGACTACACCCACCGCAGGGCAAAGACCTCTCCCATGTCTCTCCAATTAACCCTGTCCTTTGCCAGTTGCGGCCACCGTATCCCTGCATGGGAGTACAAAGGAAGTAAGCTGTCCCCTAGCGCACGCCCTTTTTATTGAAGAGAGTACACTAGGACACGTTCCTTTCTGGTTAGAGTGTAGCGTGCCTCGATAGACCACTCCGGCCGCAGTCAATGCAACAGCGTTGAACTGGTTTCTCTGTGCGATACAGCGGTGCGCGTTCCTCGCTCTATGTGCTGCTTTCCAGATTTTTTTTTTTCAGCAACAACTGTTAAGGGCACGTTTCCCTGTTCTCCGGCTTTGGCGTTGTTGTTGACGTAATACTTGCTCCACACTGGTTGGTCAGGAAGCAATGATGTCACGCGTGACGTCACTGCAACTACAACTCATTAAACTGACGGGTCTGAGTGCAGTGAAGTCAGCGATACGCCATTTCAACGCGCTACGCTGTGTTGTCTAAACAGTGACGTCATGAATGACAGCATAGTGACATCCCTACATCTACTAAGGAAGAAGACAAATAACAGTAAATAACCATTGCATTCACCACGAGCTGTCGCTGAATCTCGCGTTACATAGGGGCAACCATCCCGAGTTTTTTTTTTGTTTTTTTTGCTGACTAACTCTCATATATGCAAAAAAGAGTAAATACTGTGGTGCTTGTTTATTGTCTAGCCATATTACCGTCTTACGGCTATGCGTGTATGATGGGAGTTAATAGATTCGGTATAGTTTTAGTGAGGTCAGCATTGCCCGTGATCACCTTAGGGCCAATGAGAACGCCATCCTTAGCTGCTGCCGCCGCTGACAAATGATACGTGCACATGGTGGTCGTGTGATGGTCTGACTCCTATAGAAAGGGTGCTCTCGATGCTGGGATACAAGCATTACACCTTCGCTTTTGGGGTTTCTTATCGATCGCGGTTTGTGGTACTTCCGGGCCCACGACAAGGCACACACCTTCAAAAAGCATCTCTGCTAGAAAGAAGTACCGAGCCACATGCTAGGAGTGGATTCCGGCATGCAGTCTAGAGGGATCTCAAGAGGCCCAGGTTCTCCCTGCGCTCTTTCCAGGGAACCCGGGCTAACGCCGGACCTGGGTACAGCTACCGACACACTCTCAAAGCAGTCTGAGAACAACAGGCGGCTGACCTCGTGACTGCTTTGTAGTGGGCATGCTAGCAGCCAGCCAAAGCTTGACGTTAGACTGCCGCTGTATGCGACTACGGAAAAAGAAAAAAAAGGAAACATTCTTACGTAAGCAAGTGCTGCTTTCGTTCCGGGCATTCCATCACAGACACAGCCGTGGATATTTCGGGGATGGGGCTGAGACGCTGTAGGAGCACAGAGAAATATTTCAGAAGAGCGTGCTGTTGAGCAGGTTGGCTTTGCATGATATAAAATGGTGGGCGCAAAATTTAGACAAGGACCGAGAAGAAACACACACGACGACTGACAGCGCTACTACCAACTGTTTAATGGGGTGTGACACACGGAATATGAAGCAAAAAAAAAAAACGAGCATGCGCAAAGACAGTGGAGAGACACACGTTATGCAACCACGTTTCGATTATGGCAAAAAAGAATTAAGATAAGCACATTCGGCGGCATAAATCTACAAAGAAGCATCATTCGCGCAGCGATCAGATAGCCTTTTAATGTGGAAGGCCTCCGGCACAAGCCTAGCTTTTACATTAGCGCTCCTGCCTAGAATCTTGGTGTTGTCAAATCTAGCCCTACACGTGCTGACACAGGAAGAAAAGTGCCGTACAAGATTTGACGTTCTGTCGTTATGTTCTAAAATTTTCTCATGCTCCCGTAGGCACATTTCTCATGCTCCCGTACGGCTCCCGTAAAGACGTTTATCCTCTGCCTCGCATTGATGACTGCTTGGACCTAATGCGCCGGCCACGCCACATGCTTCTCATCGCTCGACTTACGCAGTGGCTATTGGAAAATAGAGGTGGACGAATGAGACCGGCAAAGACAGCCTTTATTATCCCTGACGGCTTGTACGAATTGCAGTGCTCCCTTTCAACCTGCGCTCGGCTTCTGCAACCTTCCAGCAATGATGGTATTCGATCTGAAATGGCAGTCCTGTCTCGTGTACCTGGATAATGTGAATTTCTTCGACACGTTCGAAGAGCACCTGGGGCGCCTACACGCTGTTTTCGAAGCGATTCATTCGGCCGGTCTCTCTCTCAAGCCCAAAAAGTGTCACCTCGCTTTCCAAGGGCTAAGGTTTCTGGGCCTCATCGTGAGCGCTAAGAGGGTTCGCCCAGACCCCGATAACACAGTCGCTGCAGTCTTCCCCATCGCATCCGATAAGCGAAGTGTGCGCCGCTTTCTGTGTATATGCGCCTATCATCGGCGTTTATGCGTTTTCTCCCAGATAGCTGAGCCTCCCAAAAGATGAAGTGTTCTTCTGGGGCCAGGAACAACACTTCAGGCCTTCGAAGACCTCCGAATTCGTCTCCAAATATACGCCCACTTCGGCGAGCCAGCTGACACAGAACAGATGCAAGTAACGTCGGCATCGGTGCGGTCCTTGCGCAGTGGCAGGATGGTCTCAGACGCGCAATCGCTTACGCAAGCCGCGCCTTATCATGATCCGAGGCGAACTGTTCCACCATCGAAAAGTAATGCCTATCGTGTCGGCAGTGAGGAAATTTCGCCGTATTTGTATGGTCGCCCTTTCCGAGTAGCCAGCGACCGCCACTGACTGTGTTGGCAGAGGGATACGCCAAAAATACTAAAGGCCTCAGCTTGCTGCTGTTGTGACGCGTTACGTCAGAACCTGCCGCGAGTACCAGCGTCGCAAGACGCATTTCCGGGGTCCTTGCTGGGTAAACGCTACATTGCGGTCGCCACCGACTATCTCAGCCGATACTGTGATACAAAGGCTCTTCCCCTTGATACCACTGCTGAAACTGCCATCTTATTCATTCAGAACATTGCGCTTCGTCACGATGCGCCTACGATCGTTTTAACTGACACGAGAACAGCGTTTACCTCGGCACTTACGCAGGTGGTTATGCGACTGAGTGGCACAGGCCATCGCAAAGCAACCGCGCCACCCTCAAACGAATGGACTCACCGAACGGCTCAATAGGATGATCGCCGACATGATTTCAATGTGTGTCAACGCGGACCATCGAAACTGGAACGCGATACTCTCTTACGTCACCTTCGCATATATTACTGCGATCCAAGAAACGACGCGCATCACTCTGCTTTCTTTATTGCATGGTTGTGAAGCCATGTACATGCTGGACGTATACTGCTGCTTTCAGATACAGCAGTTCGTTAGTCACGCCGAGGCCACCCGCCTACTTTCTCCACGGCGAATCCGGCACCAGCAAGCAAACGACGCTCGCTGCTATAACCTCCGCCACAGAGATTTGAGTTACCAGCCGAGTGAGCAAGTCTGGATGCGGAGCGTAATCCGCCTGCGATGGCGCTCCGTTAGGCTTCTTCGCCGATACTTCGGCCCATACCAGGTACTCCGCCAACTCAGCGAGCTAAACTACAAAGTTGTCTTCAAGGAACTGTTCACTCCTCTAGACGGCCCACGTCTGAAGTTGTTCACATCACCAGGATGAAGCCGTACCACGCTCATTAGCACAACAATCGCGTCTACACCAAGCGCAATGGTAACATTCCGTTCTGCCGAGTCTTTCAAAAGAGGGGAGTAATATGCCACACTACTGACTACTCTAGTGGCGCCGTCACGCGGCTGAACAGTATTATCAGGCAGTAGGCTAGCCTTGGGCATGCTACGGGCAAGCGGTTTTTCGTTTTTCCTTCTCGCGAGCTCCCCAGCTGCTGCCTTACGCGTCCCAGCACGTCTCAGTAAGCCTTCCCTGTGTATGTCTACCGTTTTTCGGTTTGTCTACCGTTTGTCGGTACGAGGGTGAACTAAGTGACAGGCACATGAAGGAGTTCAACGCTGGCTTCCCCTCTGCTTCCCTCCCTCCCATCTGTAGCGAAGTTTCGGTGGGTATAGCCAGGTTGCGTTGACGTCACAAGGTCACGTGAACTAGGCGGCTCACCTGCCACCCAGGAGGTTGGAACCGAGCTCTTCCAGGCCGCGGAGGGGACCAGACAGACAACGATGGGGAGGATGCCGCCTGCCCACCATGACAGGTGGGCCACCTGTCAGAAGCAGTCTTCAGACAGACAACGGCTCTTCGGCGGAATGGAAGCTTTTGTGCTAGCGCACTAAAACGCCTGTTGAGTAAATAGTTGTGTTTGTCCCATCTGACCAAAACCCACCGTGGTGCCCGGCTTATCTCGCTACGCGGTTTGGGGGTCACAACTCCGAGTGCTAGGGCTGGCAAAGAGGTGCTAGAAGGCAACTACAGTGCCTAAAGGCCATTTAGCGTCACAACAAAGAGAACTCTAATAAGCTATATTGGTGCATTTTTCAGTAAAAATCAGTTGCTATAGCTAAGCGCTCGTCTGTCGTCCTCCCTTTCCTGTGTTCCGTGTTTCCCACATAGCGGTTTGTGTTTCTATGGGCCTTTTTTCCGATTTTTCTGAATTGAAACCTCAAGTCCTCAACGGCAATGCAGCAAATAAAGTGCGCTCTTTTAGCACTGACTGACATGAATCGCGAGCAGTGTGACAGCCGGGACATAAGGAAAGGAATTTTTCTCGCATAAGGCAACCGTACGAGAGTCTATACTCTTACACATGACTACGCCTTTATGAGATTAAAAATGGAGGGAGCTGTCCTGAATAGCACACTCAGTTTTATAAAAGGGAGTGCGCTGGGGGACAGCTTACACCCTTTTTACTCCTTTGTGTTTAGGGTGTACAGTCCGCCCGTCCCGTCCTCTGACTTGTCTTATGCGCGCATATCCCCTCGGTTAAACAGGAAGAATGCACACACATACTGTCCCGTCAGCCAATCCACGCACCTGTTCGGCAGAGGGCAGGAGGTGCTGACGGCGTCCGCCGCTCTCTTCTGGCTCCTCTGCCGCAGGGTGTTCAGCCGGATGTCGGAGCAGCGCAGCATGATCTGGTGGCGCTGCAGTTCCTCCTCGAGCTTGCGGACGTGCATCGCCTGTGCCCGCATTTGGCCCTCGCGCCGCCGCAGCTCATCCTTGAAGGCGGCCGCCTCGCGGGCCACGCGGTTGCGTAGCTCCCTGGCAAACATTCCGCGCATTATTGCCCCGGCTGTCAAAAATGACTGGCCCATTCGAGATGACATAAGTGGCTCAGGACCCATTCACACTTATGTATCGAAGGGCGTGCGACCGGCTGTTGCTTGCGACCAAGGAGCTGCCTTGGCAGTGTCGATGTTCACACTGGCAAGGTCTGGTTTGATTTGGTTTGGTGTATGGGGTTTAACGTCCCAAAGCGACTCAGGCTATGAGAGACGCCGTAGTGAAGGGCTCCGGAAATTTCAACCACCTGGGGTTCTTTAACGTGCACTGACATCGCACAGTACACGGGCCTCTAGAATTTCGCCTCCATCGAAATTCAACCGCCGCGGCCGGGATCGAACCCGCGTCTTTCGGGTCACCAGCCGACCACCATAACCACTGAGCCAGCGCGGCGGACCACTGGCAAGGGCAACATCCGGAACGAGACCTGTCGGTCTTGTAGTTTTGGCTGTTACGCCTTTGCAACCAGAAGCCGGATGTGGAACAAGCTTTTCCGCTCACTTCCGAGGAAACAATGATTGGTGAGCGGTTCGCGCATCTCGCGACTCAAGATCGCAAGGCTGAAAAATCGAGCAGCGTGCGGCTGGCCTGCGGCTGTTTTTTCGCAAGTGTAAACGGGTCTTATCGAAAGGCGTCCTGTATAACAAGACCCACCGCGGTGGCTTAGTGCGTACGGCGTTAGGCTGCTGGTCCCAAGCTCACGGGATACAATCCGGCCGCGTTTGGGTGGAGGCGAATTGCGAAAGACGCCCTTGTACTGTGCGATCTGTCAGCTCACGTTACGATCCCCAGGTGACCGAATCTGGGGCCCTCCACTACGGCGTCTCTCGTGTGGCCCATGGATGACCAGCTTTGGGACGTTAAACTCTACACATAATACTACACAACAGAAGGCTTCGTCTGATTTCGATCAGCTTGTGGCCATTAAGCGTGGATTACGAGCGTTTTTATGCACCACGAGGCTGTATTTCCTGCAATTGTGGCATTTGACCAACGCGCGCAAGAGACAAGTAGATCGCGCAGTTCCGCCAGCGCCTGCCTGCCGACACCTGCGGCAACCTGAGACGTTGTGCTTCAGCATCTCCTCCTTTTCCTTTTTTGTAGTCCCCAGAAAACGCTTTTACCGCTCTATTTTTCTTCCTAACCGCCAAAGGTTGGAACGGCTTTCCCCGCAACATCACTGCTGTAACACCTGTCCATTTTCGTTTTACAACCTTGTTCTGTTCAGTCTTTACTTACCAATATTTCTTCACTGTCTAGCTGCGCCCACCTCGTATGTAATGCCCCCATATGGCGGATCTTTAAATCATGAATTGAACTGAACGGCTGAGATACAGCTGCTAGGTTTTGTCACAGAGCATTTTCCGGCAGAAATGAGGTTTAACTCATGAAATTTGTTCGGAATGAAAATGTCGGGTAATACCAAATTTTGCTCGAAATCTAAGAGCCCTACAAGTGCGCTGTACATTTTTTTTCTTTTTAGAGCGAGAGTTCTACTCCTCTGGGTACAACTTCCGGTTTTGATGTGGATGAGGCGGTGACCATGTGGTTCTATTTCTCTCGTCCCGTCCTTTTTGCGCAGTTATCTCATTTGTTTTCATGATGACCTTCAATGTCTCACAAAGTCAATCCGAACTTCACTGCATGGCGGTATATGGCCCAAACTATTGTAGTATGACTACGTGATCATATGACTATGACCATTTGGGTACCTGACCTTGACCTTCGACCTTGACATTTTATTTGAGACAGTGGGCCCCACATTGACTATGACCTTCAATGCCTCACGAAGCCAAACCGAACTAAACTGCCTGGTGGTGTGGCCCAAGCTATGGTAGTATGGCAATGTGATCATATGACTATGACCATTGGGTACCTGGCCTTGACATTTGATTTGAGACAGTGGAGACCATGCTTAACAGAGCTTTCGCTCGTATAACTAGGCTCAAGTCACATTGTACCACAGCCATTTTTTTTTAATGAGGCACGGCTCGTGAAACTATCAAAATTTGAGGAACACGCCGCGACGAAGGTGGAACAACAAACACTCTTAAAAAAAGAAGTTAGTGAAAAGGTAGTAAGTGCAGCAGTTACTAACTCTGACTTCGTTTTACTACTTTTTAGCAGTTATTTACTACCCTCTTCAACGTATAGTTAGTAAAAGTAGCCCTTGCTGCCTTTTTAACTTTTTACTAACTATGGTCGCTAGTTACTACCCAGTAAGTAACCGTTCCTTTAACCCTAAAATAAAGTCAAAGAATATAAACTGACAGATTGTCGTGCTAATAAATTGGTTTTGTAATTAAACATTTCTGCAGGGCATATGGTTAGGTAGACTAAGCTGTTTGTACAATCTCAACTTAATAATTAACGCTGGTATTTTAGCTCAACTGGTAAGAGCCACTAGCCCGTAAATGAGAGTCTGATTTACGGAGTATATAAGACCGAAAAAGATTTCCCTGCATGTGCACGCGCAGTGCGCGAGCGTGACTATTACTGGTTTGTGCTTTTCCTGCACTCTGAACCTTTTTGTGCCCATGGTAAGGTTGTTGATGACATCACCTCGCATAATTTCGACGTGTAATGCGCAATAAGCTTAAACCTAAGAGAGTGATTTACGGCCAGCACGCTCTGATAGATCTGTCTGGATTCCGGAATTAGTAAAATTGACTGTGAAGCTTTTTCATTTTTCGAGTACGCATAAATTTGGCAAGCCACGCCAGCACACCGCACGATGAATCTAGCAACATATGCGCGTTTATAAATTTTCTTAGTAAATACTACTAACTTCCCGTTACTAACTGCAGGTAGCGGCCGTTACTAACTCAATGGTTTACGAACTGTTACTATAGTCGGATATAACTTAAGAACGAAGCGGCTTTTCTCCGTCAAAGGACCCCTCTCCGGCCAATGGCGTCGGCCGATTCTCATGAGAGTGGCAGATGAAAGGGGATAGTCACCCCCTCCAAGGTCGGGGATAGACCCCTCTCTCCATTGTGGCACCGCTCCCTGCATTGTCACCCTAGCAGGGTCATGAGAATCGGCCCACGCCATTGGCCGGAGGCGGGGGGGGGGGGGGGGGGGGGGCGGAGGGGGTAGTAACAGATGTGACAACCTTGTCACCAGTTACTACCCCAAAAGTTAGTAAGTACTGCTACCTTTTTTTCTAGGAGTGAAGGCGTACGTGCGTCCAATGCCACGTGGGCACAGCCCATGGCTTTCCGATATTGTTTTCATATGTTTTTATTCATGTTGCTGCGCCTACGTCTGGCGAGTGCGTCCCGTCCATGCCTTGGAGCGTCCTCCTTGCCATGGCGTGGGCGAACTCTCACTCGCATAACCGTGCCGGTGAGACGGACGCCCTAAAGATTCCCTCGCACAGTCCTTCCGAGGAACCCCTCGTTTGTTGCTGGCCGGCGTTATTTCTTTGAACAGCAAAAAATTAAAGGGGCGCTTAGGTATACCTTACGCGTTTTCAATGCGTAACGTTAGAAGCCTTCGTGCATTATGTTGCGATTTTAGTAGCTGAGAAGTTTCTACTTGTCGGAATGCTGCTGCTTTTTCTTTCAGCTATAGGGCTGCGTAGCCAGGTGTGGCGTTTATGTGAACTTGCAGAGGAGCACCATGAGGCAGAGAGGAGACTGAGCTCTTTGTAGCGATTTATTTTAGGTACGAAAGAGCGTGGACCTTGAAGGGATTTGATCTCGACTAAAGGTGTATTTAGACGGCCTGGTCCCTCTCCAAGGATCGGAACCCACCAACCCAAGGATGTCATTCGCCGTCCTCTTTTAAGACAACGAGCATGGCGTTATGGTAGGTGAAGTAATCGACATCTTGGATTGCTTCTAGCCTTTTAGTTTGTGTGTGTGTGTGTGTGGGGGGGGGGGGGGGGGAATCTTCCCGTGGCAGCAACTTTCCGGCTTATCCATCCACTTTTCCACCGGCCAATCATGCCAGGTGCATCTTCCGTGCACATAACCTTGCATACGCCGGCACCGGCCGGTGCTCACAATGTGGCGCCTAATGATAACGCATTAATAACTGCAATTTCAGTCAGCTTGTGACGCATTCCTTTGTTCTCAAGAGCGCGGCCCGCCATGAATGATCGGCTTGCGCTCTAGTGCGCTCGCGGTTACGAGGCGCGGTGGAGGTGCGACTTTCCGCCGCGAAGGGCACACATTTATCCGTTAACAAGCCGACCAAAGCGTTCTGACGCGCCCACAGCTGCTTCCATTATCATAATCTGCATTTTGGAGCTTCATCACTTTGTATGGAGAGGTGTAAAGCGGAAGACTGGGCTAGTTGGTTTGCCATAATTAAGGAGCAGCGCACCAGAAAATCAGAGAGGAAGAAGGGACAAGCGCTGACCCTCTACTGTCTTTTCTTCCTGTCTGTTTGTCTGGTGCGCTGCTCCTTAATTATGGAGAGGAGCGATAGCTTCTGAACACGGCAGGCTACGCCTTGATTCAAGCAAAACACAACTGCGCCCGTAAGGCATGTTCAGTACCGTCTTTGCCATAAGTAACCGGGCACAGGTGGTTTGTTTCTTGGCCGCGTAACGGAGCAAGAACCTGTTGCTCGGTTACTTTTGGCAAAGGGGATACATGCAGGGTCCGTCCTCTAGAAGAGGCGTGGGCCTGCGGGCATTCCCTCACCTTTCCTTGGAGTCGAGGGCATGCTGGAGGGCTGCGTTCTCCCTACGAAGCTGCCGTTTGTCCCTCACCTCTTCTCTCATGGTCCTCAGGTCAGCCCTGAGGTGGCAGTTCTCTCGCAGCGAGCCCGCGTACTTGGCGTTGTACGTTCGCGCGATGCTTTGCGCGCGTTGCAGATTGGATCGAAGTTCGTCGGCCACTGCTTCCTGCCTCCTGCCGACGACTTCGGCCTCGGCGAGCCTCGCCCTGGCATCGGCCAGTTGCAGCCGCAGTGCCTGCAACTCGTCGCCGCCGGCAGGGAGCGCGTTGTCTCCCGTGTCCAGGAAGAGCCGGATGACGCGGTCCGGGCGGAGCTGCTTCCGACAGGTCGGGCAACTCCTGGACTTTTGCAGCCAGCGCAGCAGGCAGGCCTCGTGGAAGACATGGCCGCATTCGGTCGCGCTCACTGCGCCGACGCTGTGACCGATGCTCGCGTCGCTGTCGTCGCTGCCGCTGGCCAGGATGCTGCCCAGGCATATGCTGCAGGCCGTCCGCATGGCTGAGTCGAGTGGCTGCACCCGGGGCTTCCGGTGCAGTCAGCAACGGCCAGCGGGGCGGTCAGCAGCGGTGCACCGAGAGCCGAGCGTGCCCGCCAGTTTGAAATAGCGCGACGCCACGCGCCCCGTGAGCCCCCCAACTGGTCTTTGTCGTCGTTTGTGCGGACAGCGCGGTGCTTGTTTACTGGGTCGCCTGCCTTACACTACCGACTGGACCCTATACACTGAGGCTTTCTATTCATCTGGCACGAAGCTGTACCATCCTGGAGGCATTAAAGGCCGAATAATGTCACGGAGGCTCGATTAAAAGACTTTGCGCCTCAAGGTTGGTTGCCTTTGAGCCAGGCTTGTAGCCAGGAATTTGTCTTTGCGGGAGGGGGGCAGGATCATTAGGGGCAGGACCCTAGGGGCAGGACCCTATACACTGAGGCTTTCTATTCATCTGGCACGAAGCTGTACCATCCTGGAGGCATTAAAGGCCGAATAATGTCACGGAGGCTCGATTAAAAGACTTTGCGCCTCAAGGTTGGTTGCCTTTGAGCCAGGCTTGTAGCCAGGAATTTGTCTTTGCGGGAGGGGGGCAGGATCATTTCTTGTATTGAGAGAGGGAAGGGGGCTGGCTGTGTTAGGTTAGAGCTTGATTCACATATTATGAGCTTAAGAGGTGCCGTAAATGCATGTTGCACTACAAGCTCGAAAGCAGATCATATATGGCCTCGGCACTTTTAAACAACGCTGCACGTATACGGTGTCGGCAGCCAGGCGATCAGGGTAATTGAAAAACGAGAGCGAGGAACTCTTTATTGAAACGCAGAGATTTTAGCCGGCATGAAAAATTCGCTGACAGGGAACTCTGCGTGGGGAAGGGAATTGGAGATAGATGGTACGAGAGAGACGCGCCAAATTATAAAGAAGTAAAAGAAGAGAAAATAAAAATAAAAATGAAAAAATAAATGGGCATTGAAGTTGGGATGGCAAGCATCAGCGAGTAATCTACGAATCACTAAATGGTGACCTGCAGTGACCTAGAAAGAGGACGACAAAGTTCATTGCATGCAGAGTGCATAAGATTTATGGATATATTAAGAGTTTACCGAGTAGGGCAACGTCTTCTAAATAGGCAAAAATCGGTTGATTGCACGCTTCTGCTGCGTAAAGCAGACTAAGGGACCTAACCCACAGTCCACTGTTAGAGGCACTTGAGTGAGCAGCTCCATACAATGTTGAAAAACGAACCGCTTATTTTCCGAACTTTTGCCCTCGATAGAGAGAGCTCGGCGGCGAAGATTCTGGCGCGCACTACTCTGTCGTCGAGATCGCAATGACCGAGCTCGATTCGACGGGCTCTAAATACTTGACCCATATACCGTTCAAAATGACGGGCGTACATATTTGCGAACAGTTCCGAACCTCGGAGAACCGCCCGCGCCGTCTCGATATCTCGAGGAAGTTCGCTTCACGTGACGAACAGAGAATTCTGACGCCACGCGTCAGTGGCTGTAAGCAAGGACACTGATAGAAAAATAAACGCAATATATCTAAAGCTTCGTAGCAAACTATGCTGACACGCAGCTCCACTACACGTCAGGCCTCATGTAGCCTATAGGAGCAACTATGGCCCCCATAAAAAAAAAAATCTATTTTCCACCTTAGCGATGTCTGCCCTCATTCGGACTCTGAACGTCAACCCGCGCCTGCGCGCCACGTCGTACGAAGAAGCAAGCGCACTGTGATCGAACACGACCAAGATGTTGTCGACCGCTCCCAACAACAGTTCAGTCTCAAGGAGGGGCTAAAGAACTTACTCGGACGTCTTTCCATAAGAAATCACTATTTGCAGACAAGGAAAGTACCATGTTTCTGCCATGCCAAAAAAAAAAAAAATAATGAGGGGTGAACTTAACACAGAGAACTGCTTGTGCCACATATGGTACATCCGAATCAGTGAAGGTCACAGACCCAAAAACAGTCTTGCAAGCAAACTAGACGGTAGAAGTTCATAACCTAGAAAAGACGCGAAAAATTAAATACAGGTGTCGCCACCGCTGGTCGTCTTCGGGAGCAAATTGCAGTGAGTAAATGCATATTTATGCGGATCCCTGAGGCTAGGCTGCATTGTCATTCGCTTCCAAGCGGTGATCACGGACTCCTTTTCGGTCTTGCTGTCACGAGTTTGAATGTAGAGGCAGGAAATAAAATGTTGATTTTTTAAATTAAAAATTTTCAGCATTAAATGCACTTTTTTTGCAGCCGAACAAACATCAACATGGCTACAATGAGCCAAACAATCGATTTTTACTAAGAATAAAAATTTCATGGACTTTCCCCAGTGTCCTTTAATGGCATCCAGAATCTCCGCAAGTCTAACAACGCTAAGCACCAACACCGTGCTTGGGCTTCTTCACAGGACGACTCCCAAGATTTACAGCTACCCGCACTACCAGAGCATATCCCTCCTTGTCAGGACTTCAGAGTCACAGCCACGAAGCAGATACCTCACTGTGCATGGGCTGCCACTGTACAGGCTGACAGAGCTGCACCGAAGACGACGTGGTGCTAATGTCCGAGCGGCACAAAGGTGGTCTACATACAACGCTGCGACTGGAGGCCACCCGCTCACAAGGATCGTCCCAGGATGAACACGGCCATTTTGCTTCATTATAGTTACGGTGCTGTAGCAGGAGCGCGACCACGCCGCCGCCATTTCATACAGTCCAAGATGGCCGCGCCTCCCAGGATAAAGAGTTTTGTCGCGCATGCGCAGTCCTTGTAAGGATCGCCGCTATTTTCCTCCTGGGTTCGGCGTTGCCATGTGCTTTCTACTCGTTTCAATGCTTCCTAAGTAGTTTCCGACTAAGAGACCTGGTTCGGACTTCTTCGCACCGTAACAAAATTCAAGCTCGTGTGGCGAGATACCCGGCAATTGCACAAGTTAGAGGTTTCAAGATTACACACACACACATGCACGAGTGATCTGGTCACCGTGTGGCGACCCACAGAGAATGCCACCCCACCGCTGAAAGTAGCTCATTTTATCAACTCCTATTTATGCCAACCAATTTTCTCAGTTTTAAGTTCGAATTAACCAGGTTTTACTGCATACAAACAAGCCGGAATCTCGATATTGACAGCGCTATTACAGTGACCGCGAATTACGTCTGTGGAATCGAGCCATCAGTTGGGGTGTGTTCGAAACCTTTCTCTCGGCCTTACACTGGAATTATGGGACACGTGAGGATGCTGTGAAAAGCCCGATAAATCTAGCAGGGCCCCAGTTTAGCAGTACTTGAGCTTCTTAAAAAATATTTTTTTCTTTGCATGAGCATTAGCCGTGTTCGCATGGGACAGTGTTGGTAGCACGCTGTCGCAAATTCGGCGCAAGTTTGGGGGGGGGGGGGGGGGGGGGGACAGCGCCGCGCGTGTTGTAAAACGGGGGAGAAGGAAACCCCGGTGAGCGACTAGCCTTTTGTGCGTGGCTGCCCCCTCCACCACCGCTCGCTGAATCGGTACGCGGGGAGATTGCCGTCGATTTTTGTAGAATGTCGGAGATGTTCCACTCGAAACCGGCGGAGAGGGCGTAGCCTTGCGTGTGCTAAGACATGCCCTCCTCCTCTTCCGTCGCGCGTCGGCGGCACGACAGAAAGTTCCAGATGCTCCTGGAAGCTCCTGGAAGAAGGGCGTTGACCGCTGTCGGTTAGTCCGTTAGCGGTGCGGGCGGGGCATTATTTTTCATTCCTTTTAATCGCCCACTCTAACTTTTGTCGGTTAGTCCGAGCCGCCGTTTAAGCTTCAGTGAAGCGCGCCCGCTCGACTCCCGGGACCACACCACTCGCCCAGCGGCGGTTCAACGAAGCAGCGCGCACCGATCTGCGGGACGACATCGTCGTGAACCTCTGGTCATCGGACTGTCGCAGTGTCCGGTGAACAAATTGTGTTTTGTTTGTTTGCCTCTCTCTTGTGTTAGTGCACTTTAGGTGCAATATTTCCTTTGTATTGTAGTCTCTCTCGAGATTAACTTTGCACGAGTTGCATTGATCTGTTAATCATTTTGTATGTGTATGGATTTCACTAGTGATTGTGAAATCCTCTGTACCGTCTCACTGCAGTATAAAGTTTGTTTTGTTTGTAAACCTTTGGCTCCGACCCATTCTCTGGCTTGCGACCGGCGAAAGCTGGGCACCAAACGACCAAAAACCTCTTGTCACTTGGTAGCTGGTCTCTGCTGAGCTTGCAACGCTGAGTCAAGGGCATCTCCTTTGAGTCCGAGACCGGCATACCCCCACACGCTCTAAGGGTGTCTGGGAACTTCACGCAAAAGTGCGTGAAATTGGGCGACACACGCCGAAACTGATGCGCAAAATACGAGCACACTGTGTACTAACAGAAAGCGAACGGTATATTATTTTGGCAAAATTTCATCAAAAACCGCCAATTTGCAGGAGCATGAGGTTTCATGAAATGGCGCAGGCTGGCGCGAAAAGTGCGGCATTCCCACCACTGACGCGATACCCTATAAGTACAGGACAACTTCAATTTGTACATAGTGCCCTTTAAACTATACGGGTGTCCACAGCCGAAACCTTCAATCGCGTTGTGCCACATTTAGACAGGTCCGCAAACAGCCACCGGCATCCCGCAGAACAATTACAGCCCGAGCCGCACTACCACAGTAGGAACGATGCGGGGCACCAAGCTGAGAGAGACCAGCTCTTCTCCCAGCATCTTCTGCGACGTGTTTTACTAAAAGCAGCGCCGAAGCACAAGCGCGCAAATGCACACTTTTCGTCGTAGCATGCGGAGGACGGGGTGTATAGCGTAAATAGACACCTTTAGCATAGGGTGAACCGTTTTGCCATTACCGTTACCAGAGTATCGTGAGCCAGCTCACCCACCACCCCCTAGGGGGCGTTGGCCCACCCCCTTGCGCACGTGCCGATTGGTCCCAATGCGGCAGCCTTGCGCGCTGTTGCCTAACTGCTGTTGGATGCCTGGCGCCATCTGGCGCCTTCAAGGCGATCTGCTCATGCGCACTGACGGCACGCGGGCTTCCGGTACTCCGCTAATGGTAACGGTAACACGGTACACGGTATGCTAAAGGTGTCGAATCTCTACAGCAGCGCCGTTTCTTCTCGCAGCACCATAGCAACCACCTTTCCGGCGGTGTGGCAACACTGGAAAGGTACAAATAGAATATGATTTATTCGGTCCCTTCGATTCAGGTATCAGTATATGCCAGCTTGAAACATGGCACTTGAGGGCCTAACGAGGGGGTCTCGATGTTTGTTGTAGATGACTGCGAATACTGTGCGGCACCATTGCGCAGGCGCAACACACTCGGAGGAAGCTTTGTGAGCGTGCTGTGCACAACGCTCATACTGTGCACCGCATTGGGATCGCATTTCAGGTCTGCTACAACTCAACACTGAGCACACCCGCGCTGAAGTCCACAACCTGTCTGGAATTTTTAAGCAAAAAGTAGTGTTATATAACTGGAGGACATGTACAAACTTCGACAACGTAAAGCATTTCGAAGAAGTACCGGGGGTGCTTTAACACACCAATGTGAAGCTAGCTTCGATACCTCGCAGTCACAAAAGAATTGAGGTCTGGAAAATTATTTTTACAAGCTTCCAAATGTAAGAGAAGACGAGGTTGACCCTAGAATCGCTTTAGAGATGGTTTTGATCCGACGACGTGCTTTGCGTGGCCACCTAAACCATTGTAGCCTGTTCTGATGACCGACTTGAAAGTTTCGTCGTTGGCAGCTGGGCGAAAGAAGTTAGTCTTCTGAGGCAGGAGTGGTTCCCTTTTGGGTGTGGCACCATCTACAGCCTTTGCGTGCCAAGCAGAGGTCACAATCTGAAATGAAATTAGTTTTGCTCAGTGTACAGGCACACTTAAATCTTACTAAATGCAAAGATTACATCACTAGCCGGAAATAATAGATGCAGGCTTTACACGGGACAAATAAGGCAGAGCGCTCATTGGAACTTTTTTTTATCTATTTATGCTTTGTTGTAACAAAAAGCTTGTTAATGTGCTTCTGAGCAATCAAAAGCTTCTGATTAAGCTAGACAAATGACGAGAATTTACAACACTGACGTTCACTCTCGGATTCAACTGTGAGCAATTATTCTCAAGCAGATGCAAAAATTAGATGCCAGCAACTCAGCCTGTGCAGCGCCATGATCGCATGCATGTGCGAGCTCTCCAGAGCATCTATTTTGAAGTGTGCAGCTCAGCTCAGGCACGTAGCCCTATTTTCTTTTTTTTTTTTTGAGAGGGGCTCGAGGCAATTTTTGTGTTGATTGGGGGGGATCACTTCCCCTTCCTCGTCTTGGATATGTGCTTGGCCTCTGGCGTCAATAGACGTTTTTAACATATCGGAGACTTATTATCTGAGACATATAGTGGTTTACCGGATGCCGGCTGCACACGTGCAGTGGCCCCGCCTGGCCCCACCGGTAGACCGGTATACGTCTCAGATATACGTCTCCGCTATGCTAAAAAACGTCCAATAGGGTGTCATTCTGCACTAATGTCTTCGCAAGACGCGCATAAAAGCAGGGGGCCCATTTTCCATGACAGCTATTGTGCTTAGGCCAACGGATTCCACAGCGTCACAGTCCGCTTTTCGAATTAGCCGTTCCGACGCTGGTAGACTGTCGCATGGTACCGAACCATTCAATAAATTTCGTTTCATCAATCAATCAACGGTACTCGATGCGAAACTGTCCCACAGGTGGCGGCAACATCGCTCGGCTAGAGTGGACAGGTAGTTGGTGGAAGGCGAAATGCAAGTATGCTCATGTTATATTTTAGTTTCCTGTGTCGCATGCTCTGCGGCGTCACAGCGTGGTTCACGTTTCCACACTATTCCTCATAACCTGCCACAGCTGCCGGCTTGCATGGAAGTGTACGAGGAAGGATCACCGCACTTCGCTTTGAGTGTTGCGGTGAATCTCTGCTGAAAGAAACATGCTCGCTGAAGTGAACAGGCTTATCAACGTTCCAGTGTTCCAAAAAAAAAAAATCCTCACACGCCATGCGAAAAAAGTGCGCACTTTAAGGACTTGCATGCAACCACAACCAGCAAGCGTTGGACAGAAACCTGTCTGGTCGGGTCCGGCTAGCAATCATCATGCAACGACCAGCAACAATTAAAGGGGTTTTCGGCCACGCTACGGGGCCTTGTTCACCAGTGTAGCAGGACCAATGGGCCTTTTCCAAGCAATGTCCTGCGCATGTGCACAACCTTCTCTACCGACATTTTGCAGGGCATGACAACAAAATTCGTTTCATCAACCAATCAATCGTCATCATCATCGTCATCAACCTGACTACACCCACTGCAGGGCGAAGGCCTCTCCCATGTCTCTCCAATTAACCCTGTCCTTTGGCAGTTGTGGCCACTGTATCCCTGCAAACTTCTTAATCTCATCCACCCACCTAATTTTTGGCCGTCCCCTGCTATGTTTGCCTTCTCTTGGAATCCACTCCGTTACCCTTAAGGACCAGCGGTTATCTTGCCTTCGCATTACATGCCCTGCCCAAGCCCATTTCTTCCTCTTGATTTCAACTAGGATATCATTAACCCGCGTTTGTTCCCTCACCCACTCCGCTCGCTTCCAATCTCTTAACGTTACACCTATCATTTTTCTTTCCATAGCTCGCTGCGTTGTCAATCAATGGTACTTTCCGCCAAACTGGCCTACATGTGGTGGCAACATCGCTCTGCCATGTGACATGTGATAGGTGGACATGGCATGACAAAAAAAAAAACGCATGTCACTCATATTTTTTCACTTTTTAATCCAGGGCATGCCGTGCAAAATGGCTGACATGCTTGCTGCGCACGCGCTATCCCAGGAACAGCGTTTTCTCGACCAACGTGCACTGCTAGCATTTCCTATGTCCGCGCTGATGTACACATAATTCCCGTGAGTACCGGCCTCAAGCGAGAGCATGTGGTCTCATTCTCAAGCGTCCTTGAGTCGGGGATTAAGCGCATGAAGTGCAGCGCTGACACCATAGTGCGCGACAGGCGTGTCCAAGATTAAAAGGTCCTAGAAAGAGTGCTTGAGCTTGGCTATAAAATGTTTTCATTATGTTGAGTACAGGCCACTGAGCACTCATGCCGCGTACGAGACCTAAAAAGCAAGTGGAAAATTTACAATACATTCTTAAAAATTTCCGCTTTGCTTCAGTATCCTTAAAGGCATTTTCGAAGCTTACGCGTAGTGCTGGAGACGCAACGCCCGGAGATGGTGTCTCCTCTGGATTGGTCAGACGTGGCCGCTTCATTCGCTCAGGCGCTGGGCTGTAACGTGGGACAGGAGGGACACCAGTGTAACGGAATGTCGAGGTCGGCATGCCTACCTTTTCTTCCAGCATTGTCGCAGTGGTTCAATAAACTCGCGACAGAAACATAACATGAGGTTTCAATTATAGCTCGGTACCCAAATTTTAACGGAAACTCAATACAAAAGAAAAAGAGCAATAAAAAACTGTGAGGTTAGTAGCCTTTCAATTTCAGCTCCAGCATCACAGGAAGAATTTAGCGGCTCTTGGCATTCAGTTTCCATTAAAATTTGGCAATCAAGCATAGATGAAACCTATACTGAGCTGTAGTTATGAGTTTACAGATCCAGCTGAATACGTTCATTTGAAATTTTATTCAGTTTCAATTAGATGCAATTGAGTGTTTTGAACCACATGCTTGCTTTTGAAATGAATACTTTTCTCTCAAGGAACACTTAAAAATATGAATGCCATGTCCCTACATTATCACCAATTAAGATACCTTACAGTCGATCCCGGATATATCGAACTCGAAGGGGAACCCGAAATAGTCCGCTATATCGATAATTCGATATAAAAACATGACAGTCATTTTGATTAAATGCAGTCTAGAAATGAGAATACGGTGCACCAACATTTGGGTCGCACTTCCGGTAGCGACGTGCCACTGGCTGGGGTAACAGCAGCGCGCCACTCGCCTAGCCTGCTTCTCACTGAAACCGCTGCTGACGGTGCTTTCGAGGCCTAAACATATTAGCGGTACCAAATAAACGCAATAATCTTTTGTTAAGATCAAGGCAGTTTCCGCAACGCCTTTGGCAGCAAAGCAAGCCAAATAGCCTAGTGCATAGCCTACAGTCAGGAGGGTTGGCTTCACCTCGTAGCAAGCGGTCTACCGAACGCTGGCTTCTCCGCATGGCAGCAGTGTCACTTGGCAAATGGGGCCGCCAGACTTAAGGCTACCACCAAACACAAGCCATGTTCCTGATGTCACATAGTTTTACGTCATCTTCACGTGACTAGCGCTGCCAGCAGGTGCGCAATAATTTGCAAGGCTGCGCAGCCGATGTGGCTTTGAGCGTGAAAAGTGATCTCGGGATGGCCTATAGGAGAAGCGCCACTCGAAGGGGCGCGGTGTGCCTTTGATATATCAAGTGTTCTGTTGACGGTAGTTCGATGAACGGGTTCGCAAGTACTTTTGCATGGGATTTTTCGAAGGAATGTTTTGGCTGCTGGATATAGGCAACAATGTGATATACCCTGGCTCAATATATCCGGAATCGACTGTATTATGCAGTGCTGTTGCCTTCTCAGGTAGCACCAAAACTTAATAATACTAGTATTTGTTTGGTCAAAAGAAATAATGCGCCCTGAATATCATTTAAAACATTTTGAAACATCACACATAAATGCCAAATAATGCTTTCCTGAAAATGCTTCAAATAACCATGAAAGAACTGCACAATTTGCAACTACCGCTAGATTGTTGAGTAACATCTATGACCGGACCTGCCATATGTGAAAGAATACAGATATCAACACTCTGAAAGGAGCAAGTAACAACAAGGCCAATTATAGGACACTACGCACATTACAGCACAAATAAACGCTACATCCATACACACATCTGAGTCAAACTGATATACCAGGCTAGTGCTTACATACTGGCCATGAAAGGCGTCCCAGTAAGTGTTAGTGGCAGTTGTTAATAAATAATGTCATCTGAAATAATTTTGGCACCATGTATGCAATCAATCCATGGCAGGTACCATCTGTAGCAAAAATTTGCTACAGATACTGTACAGTGCAGCGGACTGTAAAATTTTGCAACATATGTTACAGTGTTCTGTTAGCTGAAGTGCATGATTATTGCAAGAGCAGTGGAAAAAATATCTAGGGCAGGGCTTCAAGCAGATGACTGAAATAGACTTGTTCTTATCTGGAGCATTTTTAGTAGTGCAGAAATGTTTTCTTCATGTTATAAGTCAATGCTCTAAAGATAGTGCTCGAATATAATACCTTCAACATTACTGAGGAATTTTATCTCGACCGTTTTGTAGTAATAAAGTCACCTGCAGAAAAATTGCTCAGCGAGACTCAAATGAGAAAAGTTGACTTGTGGACAATCAACTTTCTGTTCAATGACATCAGAAAAGAATATTTCCCATTCTAACTACAGAACTCATGAAAAGCATATTTTGTTGACGTTTTATAGACAGACTCCACACTAACTCAATAAACGGTCAATTGGAAGCTGTAAGGATGTGTCATCTTAGGCGATTCCAGGCCAATGAAATAAAATTTTGCGCTGTGAGGAGTAGTACTGGCAATTGTCGGAAGGGGAAATGACAGCTAAGAGTGCCGCAACTCCTCCCGCTGCAGAATTTTGCTTTGTTGGTTCATAGCCGCTAGAAGCAGTGCATACCATGTTAGAAATCATTGTGAACTAAATGGCAAGTACCACATCCAAACATGTCATTATAGAGACACTAAAGGGGAGTACCAAATCAAGCTAAATTGACAGATTAGTGTCCTGAGATGCAAATACACCATTTTTACTAAGAACTGTGTTTGGATAAGTTAGAAAATTATGCAAAGCCAAAAGACATGTGCTGCATCCTTCATGAATTCCTGTGATCACATCTCGCCAAGTGAACTCTTCGCTGACCCCCACTAATTGTTGCCTCCACCCACAGCCCTACTTCGATGGAAGAAATGCAGCATGGTCAGTGCTGCAGCATTAGGAGAATGCGAAGTGCAGTTCAGTTCACATGCCGTTCAATCGACTTGTATGAAGCTGTTGTGAGCACCAACATCAGAAATATACACAGGTTGAGCTGCGCTCCTGAGGAGAATGAACGTTCCCTTGGATGACGTCTCTCGCGTCATGTACCCTGAGGGCTATTGAACTAAGTGGCAACCAGTGCGACGATCACTCTGGCAGTTTTTAGCGGACCCTGGCCTTATGGAACAGTGGTAGAGACACAGGCGGAGCAATTGCCGACATGCCATTGTAAGGCTAATTCCACCTATACATTTATAGCACCACCACCACCATCCTTCTGAACGGTGAGAAAACAGGCAGATAGATAAATGGATGGATGCTAAGAGCATCCCCTTTGAAATGGGGTGGTGGCAGGTGCCACCAGGCTTGGTATCCTTTTACCTCACAGCCTTAAAAAGTACCATCTTCAAATTTACCCCTTTTTAAACACAGATTCCACTGACTTTTATGCTACGCAGACTTTTAAACCTGAAGCTTTATCTTAAGGGCACTGCCCTATCCACAACCATAACCTCTGCATGTTGCATGCAGTGCTCTACCAAATGAGTTCGGGTGGTGGCTGTCTCCATAACTGCTTTTGAGTGTACCTGTGCTGCACGTTCTAGCATAACCTTGATTGTGTTCACCAGCCTGACACTCAACCACAGTGGCAGACACAGAACTTTCTGTTGTATTTTAAATGCCATGTAGAGCATGGCTGAACAGGAAGGACTGAATAGCACATAATCATATAGCATAAACAAAAGAGTTTTGACAAATCACTTCACTCATTACATAAGAGTAACAAACACACAATGCTTGTGCTGCAAACACCAGCAGCATCCTGGTTGTCTGAGCACGCTAAAGGCAAGCAGAACACAAGTTATTAATTCTCAAGATTCTTTTCAACCCTGGAATATTTTTTCTGACTGCAGTACCTGGTGGGGCCAACGGTGCACCCCATGCTCTGAAATAACGACTGTTACTCACCTTTCAGAAACCAGGCCATCTTCGGTGCTTCTGCTTGAAGAAGCGCAACTCTTTTCTGCCTTGAGTTCAGCCCTGTGTAGCATGTCTTTAAGGTGACTCACATCCGCTTCCAGTGTGTGCACACGGGCTGCTCGCTCTCTGCCTAGGACCTCCAGGTAGGCCACCCTTTTGCGCAGTTCAAGAACTTCTTTGTTGAGCTGTGATCGGCTGTCTGTCACAGTCTGCAGCTGGCTGTTGCATGCGAAGAAAATGCCAACACAACACGAGTTGTTAAGTGACCTAAATTCAAACAAATGAAGCTTTCTGCAGCCATCATGCTAAGAAATGAGACACAGTAGACTAAATGCACGACATGAAACTTCAGGACCCTTGACCACATAATGCTGCAGTTATATTGTCGTCCAACTTTAACTCTGTTTAGCAGGAAATTTTTAAAGAAACTGCATCAAAGTACATCAAAAGAACAACAATGCACTTCCAAATGAAAAGGGAATAAAAATACAAAGAAAACAACATTCATGTCAGAGTGCTGTTGCATTTCAAAACGTTATCAGCATCAGGAAACTGTTGTCATCATAACTTCCGAGATAGTTGCTCCTTAAACAACAGCAGGTAATAGTTTGTGCATGGCACATCTCAGCTGTAATACATTTCAAGCAGCCCCTAATAGATCGACAAAAGCATTTGTTGGGCGAGTTGGTGTTTTTGATGATCCATAACTACAGCGCAAACGACAGGACAGAGATGAAGAAGGGACACCACACAGCGCTGACTCACAACTAGCTTCAGCAACCAAGTAGACCGCCTGGCAAAGGCAGGCTACCCGTCTGAATTATTAGTTTCCGTGGCAGGAAAACTACTGGAAAAGTTAAAATCAAAAGGAAATAGTAAATGTACGAAAGAGACGAAGAAAAGGAAGATTGTTGTGGTGCCATATCTTCACAAAGTGTCGCACAATCTGAAAAGAATCGGAAAACATGCAGGCGTTGATGTCGTCTTTTCGGCGCCCAAACGACTGTCCAGCCTGATTAAGAATGTCAATTCAGAGATTAAAGAATCGCGCAAGTGCCCGATAAAGCACGCAAAACAGTTCGTGCCTTGCCAGGAAGGGGTGATATATTCGCTTCCACTGTCTTGTGGTAAGCGATACATCGGCCAAACCGGCCGATGTTTAAACGAAAGACTCAGAGAGCATGAGTATAATGTCTCCCGTGTCGCTATCTCTGGCCACGTGGCGAAACATTGCAGGCACTGCAAAGGCAATGAAGATGACGATGACACCTACGTCTGTGCGCCAAACTATCAGGAAAGTGCAGTGTTAGAAAAGAACCGTGACTCGTTAGCAAGGGAGATCATTGAAGCTCACTTAATAGGTAGGCTCTCGGAAGAATGCATCAGTGCTTCATCTGTCGCGTTGTCAGAAAAAGAAAGAAGATACCTTGATTGCGAATTTTGACAAGTGCTTGCTCACTGATTATATTGTATTCTGTCACTGCTTATATTGTATTCTCGCGCATGTGATTTGCTTGGCGGCATATGACTGGTACACTATTATGTCAGTCACGCATGTAAGTGTCGACTGCATTCTTTCTGGCCGCCAGGGAGGTATTTATACCTTCTGGCATCCAATAAACTTTAGTTGTGAGTCAGCGCTGTGTGGTGTCCCTTCTTCATCTCTGTCCTGTCGTTTGCGCTGTAGTTATGGATCATCCCTAATAGATAAAAGCAACATTATTGTCATAGCAAATCGAATCTGAAAACCCCGAGATTATAAGCATCTGCCTTGCTCACAAGCAGCTGCACCTTTTTGATGACTTAGTTTCCAGAAAAAGCAGTGAAATATTACATTGAACACACTCTGATTTGAAGCACACTCAAAAACGTCAATACCCGAGCCAAGTACTGCTGAACTAAATATTTTAATAGGTTTTAGGCGCAAAAAAAAGATGAGACACATAGGAAGGTAACAGGGCGAAGCGCCATCGTCCTGTTACCTTCCTATGTGTCTCGTCTGTTTTTTGCGCCTAAAACCTATTCAAATATGAACCAAAACCAACTAGCCCAGCAGCAAGTGCTCTTAGACTATGCTGAACTAAAATTTGGGGCTATGAAAGTAAAGTTACAGCAGACCATGATTGGAGCCAAATGTTGTCCATGTACAGGCATATGCTGCAGGGAAGGACAATGTAGCAGCCTGTACAGTTCTTTAAAGTAAATACACAACACTAGGCATTCAACAGTTGACGGCATGTGAAAGTGGCTGTATAAAGTGGCTGTAAGTGCAGTGCTAATAAGACAACAAAGTGACCAAATCTTACCGTTTTACCAGACAGCAGTATGTCGACAACTGCTTCACTGCACCAGGAGCATCCCCATAAGACTTCAAAATCTCATCTGCTTCCTTTGCGTTGCTGTCAATGAGCCGTCTTATACTAAAAAAAGAGAAAAATTTTGATATTTGTTGCTATACAGTCAGGGCATTAACATGCACCACCTCAAGCAATGATCTCGCTGTCTGACTGCTGGTGGAAGCTCTCTGAAATATACACTGACACTGAAGAGGGTTCACAGGCGATTTCAAGGAATTTTTCATGCCTCTCTCGTTTCCCTCTCCTTCCCTCCATCCCCATTTTCTGAGCTATAATTTTTTCTGGGATATGTACCGCCGCCCGCAGGCTTGCGGCCAGCGCTAATGTCTGTCCAAGCCATGCGCTCGAGCGTTCTTGTTTAAGTCTGCAGGCGGCGGTACACTTTCTTTTTTACTAAAAGTTAAAGCATGAAATTGTGAAAATAGGGCCCATCGAACCGCACTCTCCAAGCGTTGTCGATAAATTCGCCCCGTTTAACATGCATTTTACACCCTCTTGCTTTTACTCTTTTCTTGCTTTTCAGCTGCACCAGTGACTAGCGAAGTTGCTGAAGTGGCACTTTGGTGTGGCCATATATGGAGACAATCAAATGCATGTAGATAAAAAAAGAGTTGCGGCTACAGCCACCTCCGATGTCTTACCTCTCATAACCCGTCACCTGAGACCGTAGTGCGACATTTTCATCATAAAGCTGACGCTTCTCTGATACTTCCTTTCTCATAGATTGTATCTTAGCTTGCAGCTGGGCTTTCTCGCCAAGCGCATTCATATATTTGTCTTTAAACTTCTGAACTTCTTCCTCTCTCTGTATGAGAAAGGCCTTGAGCGTGTCGGAAGCCTCCTGCAGTTTAATTTTTTCCACGTTAGCAGCTCTCAGCTGAGCCTTGGCGTCGTCTAGCTTGTTCTGAAGGTCGCCTACGTCTATTTCTTTAGTCTCGGACACGTTGAAATACAGCTTGAAGACTTGCTTCGGACGTAATGGCTTTCTGCAGGCGGGGCACGTCTTCGACTGCTCAGTCCAGTGGAGGAGGCACATTTCATGAAAAACATGGCCACAGCCAGTGGCATTGATGTTGTCAATATTCTCACTGCTAAAATTGTCCATGCAGATACTACACGTAAATTTCATTTTGAAACATGAAACAGAAAGCTGCAGACTAAAAAACGCGCGGGTTCGCTACATGCAGTGATGCCAACTCAGGTCAATGTTTTGTCCCTAGATTGAACCTCAAAAAATCCCTAGATTGAAGAAAAATCTCTAGCCTATAATTGTTTAATTGCTAATGCGACCATTTGAGCATTAACAAAGTCTCAGCGCAGTTCTCTGTTTCGTCCATTGGTTATACATTTTGTCAGACATAAATAAAATCGTGTTAGCCACAAGTGCGCCTTCTTTTTGTTTTTTTTTTTGTAGATTTACCTTACATAGAACGCCCACAGATGGCGCCAGCTTTTACAGAGACGTGTGGTCACTGGAGAGAAAGATAGTGAGCAACGGCGCTCACGCGCGGACGACTCCCGTTTCACCGCACCGGCTTTTGAGCTGCTCCTTCAGCCTGCTTATCTTTACGCGCAAAGAACCTATGCAGCCCTTTGAAAAATAAATGCAGTTGATACCAAGCTGAAAGAGCTGGCACTTTCTGCTAAGCCCCGTCAACCCATTAAGGGTTGTTTTAAGAGGCACACAGAAAGACGAAAATGTTTGAATTAATGAAAGGCCCCTTCTCGCCTCATAGAGAACATTCAGAAGCGGTGAAATGGCGTATCTCACCGCACAGTTTTTTTATTAATCATAGTCGCAATCAAAGACCTTCAAATAGTTTTGGAGCTACTAAGGATTGACGTCCCGAGAAACTGACATAACCAAAAATGTAATCTTGTTATAGTTACACAGCAATGATACAGACGTAAGATTAGTAATTAAAAAATCAGCAAGTGATTCCTTACAACTTTGAATGTGTTTTTTGGTTGAACAGCACGTTTAAATCAAGTGGTCTAGTATACGTGGAAAATGCGAACAATTGTGGCACTTTTTGGTAAAGGTAAGCGGTGAGCGTAAACGTAGCGCGTTGATCCAGGCACTACAAGTCAAAAATCAACTTCGTCTTTCGTAGAGGAGCAGTCACTCGATGCGCCAGAGGTGGCACGCACGTTAAACAGTTTGAAATTCACATGGTTTCGTTTTTCCTCCCTGCGCAGCAGTCGATAATTTCGTGTTGCAGAACTGCTTTAGTCCTCTCTCGGGTCGGCAGAATACTAAAAATAAAGGAGTAGTAATTAGCATTTTTCCTAGTTTTTTCTGTTCCAAGCGCAAAATAATCAGACACACTTGCCATTAAGCTGCTTAAAGTAGCAATTCTACGGCCTCTCAAAATCCCTAGATTTCACAAAAAAGACGCTAGATCCCTAAAGCAAAGAAAAAACCCCTAGATCTAGGGATAAATCCCTAGGGTTGGCATCACTGGCTACATGCTTACCGCGAACCGTGTTTATGTTCATATTTCCCTGCGAACAACGTTGCTAGAGCGCTGTGAATATTTATCAAGTTCTCGCTGTATTCCTCACTATTTGTAAAAGTGAGTGATTCTCGATAATTCATATTCACAATTAACAAAAATTTGTTAAAATTAAACGGAGTTCACATTAAGAAAACTCTTAATATTTGAAAAATATGAGCAGCAATAAGATATGATGGAAACATAGAGATCAATGATTATGGTGCGATTCTGTTAACAAATTAAAAAACAAAAATTAAATAACTAAAAATGACTTTTAACAATAATTAAACATTTACTTTATGCTCTATGCAACTATGCCATGCTTTTGTCAGAGCATAGCCTCCTCTATTTGGTCAGAGTGTACTCTACTTTTGTCTTTTTTTTAGATGAGGGCGCTACCGCGCTGCTACCATCCTGCTGCGTTTTTGTTTCGCTTTTGAGTTGGTCTTGGAAACCGAAGCACGCAATCGAGGAGTCTGCCTGTGATAAGGTGATACACTGCTTCTTTTCTAAGGTGAAAATTAATTCTTATGTCTCAGCGTGGATCACGTTGTTGCAGTCATTAAAACATTTAGACTGTTTGTGAGTGTTGGAATGGTATCGCCTCCTTTGGCACAGAAAACACAGAGCTGGGTGTTCGTACAGATTTGAATGAATATTCGATTGGTAAATATTGCCGTGTTGCTGAGCTTGAAAACCGACGCTTGGACAAGCTTATCAACCCAAGTGAAAGCTGCTTTTTTTTCTGTTTTAATCTTGCAGTGCGCGCATGATGTCGACCGACGCGGAGAATATTCGCGTCGTGGTCCGATGCCGTCCCCTAAGTGAAAAGGAGCAAGCTGCAGGATGCCAGGATATTGTAGCAGTAAGTCCT
Organism: Amblyomma mixtum; assembly: GCF_055824585.1. NCBI lineage: Eukaryota > Metazoa > Arthropoda > Arachnida > Ixodida > Ixodidae > Amblyomma > Amblyomma mixtum. The sequence goes on along the minus strand of NC_143012.1, from coordinate 288,588,067 downwards.
GCCTGTTGCTCAAAGGTTGTAATCTAAAGTGTGTGCTCACCTTGTACTGAGTTACATGCGCGTATCGCAGGTTGACACTGTTCAAGGAACAGTCTTGGTTACCAACCCAAATGGGGCCCAGGGAGACGTACCACCGAAAATGTTCACGTTTGACACCGTCTTCGATTTAAATTCCAAGCAGGTAGAGGTGTACAACCAAGCGGCCAGGCCGATCGTCGAAAATGTCCTCGAAGGGTACAACGGTAAGTGACATCAGCCTGTCGGGAGAAAACGCTGTTGTGTCGCGTACGTAGTACCGCCGCCCGCAGACAACGCGAATGCTCGAGCACGTTCCCTGGTCCGAAACCTTTTGAGCACTGTCTCGGACCCAGGGTCAGAGCTCAGCGGCGCTAATATCTGTCCAACCCACGCTCGAGCGTTCGTAGTCAGCAGGTGCATGATGGCATGACGAAACCAGTTCAAGTACCCCAAGGTCTTATTCTTTTACTTTATTTTAAAATGACATTACTAAATCATTGAAAAGTTTTATTCATTGGTGAAGTTTCTAAAGGTCACCATACAGAAATTATGGAATGTGTGCACAAGAAATTGCTAATGTTTCCTGTGTTTGTAGCCAGTGTGAATCATTGAGGATTTATCATTCTTTTTAAGTCGTACAGCACTTGGGAGGCAACTGAAGCCAGATTTGTTTCTTTCTTCACCATCATTGTTGTTTGGCAGGCAGGTGTATTCTCAGTGTTGTCTGTAAAATATTGCCACTGTAATATGCACAGCTTGGTGCAGCTTTGGTAAGGCGATTCTGCCAAAAATTTCCTTGTGTGTAACCTGGCACTTCTGATGGCTTTGTCTTATACACACATGTTCTCGTGGAGAGCTACGTACGTCTGTTGTTATTGAGCAACAGCTCAAAGCTCAATACAGTGTCAGCAGCATTAGATGATTGTGCAAACATGATAGCATGTGCAGACCATTGCTACTTCTGCAGAAGTTCTGAGTGCCTTGAAGCTATGCTCTTCTAGTCAAGAGACAGGTGATTCTCTTGAGAGGTATGTGTTCATATGAGAGAATTTTTGCTAGCTATGTATGCTTGCCTATTGTTGTGGCTCAGCATTCTAAGTAATTTGTGTAGCAGTTTACCAGGGCCAGGTTAATTGCTAGTTTCATTTAACGGCCTGTTTTTGGCTTCCACTAGCTGCGTTGCACTTTGTAGCTGTTGGGCACTCTTGTGCCCAACAGTGATATGAGATTGCCACTAACACCCCAACACCCCCTTTGGATTTGGTTTTGCATGTGTGGCTTTGCCTTTGTATCGGGTAGCCCTTACGAATAAAAATAATAAAAAAAATCTCCGTAAGTGTCCTAGCCTATTTTGTAGCTAGTCTTCTTATTCTCTAGCACCCCCCATATCGCACTGCTGTCGTGCCTTCTTGACTAATCAGAAAGCGTGTATGAAAAATCAGTATGTGATGCATGTCTTGTATCAGCATAACTGCTGTTGGAAATAAAATGCATTTCGCCACTGACTTTGCCATAAGTAGATGGAGAAGAGGACAAAGAGAGGTGAGCCGCATGACTTCGAGCACTGTCTCTGGAATTCCATAGTGTATTAGAATTAAACCTGCTGTTCGGTTCTTGAAGATGGCTGAGTAAGGGTCCTGTTCCCAGCTACGCTTTACAGCTAGCTCTGACTTGATGCGCCACCCATTTCACTCCAACTCGTGGATGTCAAATGAGGACATGTAGACCACTTATGCCTCGGCCATCTTGTGGAAGTAGCGTTATCTGTCGCCTGGTCTGATCCTTGCACTCTGGTTATGCAAATAGTTGTGCAAAAACAACTTTTTGCCACGCTTTGCATAAACGTGTCAATTTGCTCATTTATTACTTTTCATTTATTGGTATTCGCACGTGCACTAACTTGAGGTACTTTAGACTGTCTTCATCACTCATGAAAATGGTCCATAAAAGCTTAGTCTTTTGTATAAGTAAGTGAACTAGCTAATTTTTCGGTTGTGTTTATGCAGTTATTTCTATTTCCAGGCACCATTTTTGCTTATGGGCAGACCGGGACAGGCAAGACGTACACAATGGTGGGAGATCGCTCAGTGCCAGAACTGAAGGGGATCATTCCTAACTCGTTTGCACACATCTTTGGCCACATCGCCAAAGCTGAAGATGACAAAAAGTGAGGTGTTTGTTTTGTTTGTTTGGTGTGTACTTGTCTAATAATTTGGAGTTTATTCTCTGCAGGTTTCTAGTGAGAGCTTCATACCTAGAGATTTACAATGAAGAGGCCAGGGACCTTTTAGCAAAAGACCAAAATGCCAGGCTTGAAGTAAGCTGCTCAGACAAAACAAAGTATTTTTTGTTACAGCATGGTAAACATGCTTTAGGCTTCATGCACATGCCGCACCATTGCTTGATTCAATGCTTTGCCTTTTTCAGGTTAAGGAGAGGCCAGACATTGGTGTTTATGTCAAAGGACTTTCAAGTTGTGTTGTTAAGACAGCAGATGAATTGGATCGAATTATGACTCTTGGAAACAAGAACCGTAAGCTCGCAATAATTGTTATATTATCGCCCCTTTAAGAAAGGGTATAAGGTGTTTTGGTACTAGGAGTGCGATAAAGACAAAAAGTGATTATTTCTTCTTACCAGCTGAACCTGCCCTGCATGTTCGTCTTGGCAACATATGCCACTTGTTATGAAGGGCAGATGTTCATTAAGTACTATGATACTAAAAACAAGTTGCTGTGAGGTTACCTCTGTCCATAGGAAGGATGAACGCTTATATGATTGTTGCCTGGCATGGCGGTGACTGCATTATGTGCCCCCTTTCCCGTTCTCAGGGGCTGTTGGTGCAACCAACATGAATGCGCACAGCTCACGATCCCATGCCATGTTCACCATCACAGTGGAATGCAGTGAACGAGGCCTTGATGGCAGGCACCATGTGCGTGTGGGCAAACTTCATCTTGTAGACCTGGCTGTAAGTTTCAAGTTTTGCTTGGATTTGTCTCCATCAGCCAGTGGTCATGAGCTGACTTGTATGCTTCTTGCATGCAAATATTCATAGTTCTATTTCAGACAGGCTGTATGGTCATCTCAGAGCAAAAGAATGGTAATATATGTTTAGGCAAGCAGGGATGGTGTGGCCATGGCTGAGAAGGACCTTCATTCTTCACTGAACCCAGTCTAATAATTGTCATGATGGCATCCAGTCAAACTAAAGAATGTGCTGTTTACTGACCATGAAGACTGAGCGGCTATTGCGTTAGGTCTCCAGCTGCGGGAACCTAGCTGTGGGAACCCAGTTGTGGAAACCCAGCTGTGGGAACTCAGCTATGGGAACTCGACAGGGGGAACTGAGCTATGGTAGCCACATTTTGGTGGAGGCGAAATGATTTGAGACTGCGACGCAGCACGAAGTGACACAATTTGATGTACATCGCTTTGTGCTCTCCGCAGAAGCATGGTTTTCGAATGGTGCGAGAAATGGCCCAGATTTCTTAAGCCACAGCAACGAGGGTAATCCCTTTTTGAAATTCTAAAAACTGCTGTGGCTACTACCAACGGCCGGCTACAAATCTCTAATTGCGATCACTCAACTATCAGTAATATAGTCGGATACAGCTTAAGAATGCAGTGAAGCTCTGCCCGCATACATTCAGGACCTCTGAGCAGAATTCCTCCATGACAAAAAGTAGACCGTTGTAAAAGCTTTTCTTGTTACCAAAACAAAAAGTTAAGAACGAGACAAAATTATGAGCTCAAGAATTTTGATGCCTCTGGCTCGTTTGATAGTCAAACTTTAAATGTCTGATTTTGTTCATTGTGGTAACTGGTCAGCGAAGTAATACAGGATGCTGTGGACTGAGGCAGTGTTACCTATTGCTGTTTTCTTAAGTTGTGATGTACTATAGTTAAAATGTCAACTATTATAATTTAGTTAATCACTTACTAGATAACATGATTCTCCTGTTTTCTAACTTCCGCCAACACTGGTATTACTATGCCGCAAAAAGCCTCTCTTTGTGTGAAAAAAATAAATAAAAAATAAACATTTTTGAAAGATAGTGGTGGGCTTTCTAGATACACCTGGTGAATAGACTCATGGACAATAGTTTGCAGGATGCGGACTCGCGCTAAATAATTTATTGCTCTGTGGTCAGGCAAAGTACCTGTGTTCTGCATCTGATGAAACGAACACCAGCTGATTAGCTAGCAAGGTGAAGCAAAGATAGATTTTTTTCCGCTAATCCACATCTCGCTATTTAATGTCCATGACTGTACGTAAAAAAATATATCTGTCAATAAAATTGTTACCTAATACACAAGTAGCCGTTTATACAATGCATACCTGCTTAGACCGCATTCAAAGTTCAAGTTGTGAAACTGCATTCATTTTATTCGTTTTCTGGTACCAGTTCCTATCATCGTCTGCTTTGGAACAAAAGTGAATTGAAGCATGCATGTGTTCTTGCTTTTCCAGGGCTCAGAGCGCCAGAGCAAAACGGGCTCTTCAGGTCAGAGGCTGCGAGAAGCGTCCAAAATCAACTTGTCTCTGTCTACGCTTGGCAACGTTATTTCTGCACTAGTTGACGGCAAAAGCACGCATGTGCCCTATCGGAACTCAAAGCTGACCCGTCTGCTGCAAGACTCACTTGGTGGGAATTCCAAGACTCTCATGGCAAGTTAATCATTGTTGTCCACTGCTTATATTAGGAGTTGACTAGGTCTTGCTAAAGATATTGCTTGTACAGAGCTGAAGATGAATTACAGCTGTGTTCTTTTGTTTCAACCTGAGGCTAAATTAAAATAATTTTCAAGAGTGCAGTGGGCACATTGCATTGGCAGTAGCTGCATTATCTCTGCAGTCTCAAGGCATCATTAGCTACATAGTTGAATTACCCTTAGATGTGTTTGTGTCTAGTTGGGAAAATAAATTAATTGTGTCCAGCCAAATTGAACATTGCGTCCCTTTATTCTAGCTGTATATGAAAACTGTTAGAAACAGTGCAGTGAAGACTTGGACGATGAAAGGAACACTTACAGACAAGACAGTGCCATTCCTGTCTGTAAATGTTCCTTTTCATCATCTTAAGTCTTTTTTTGACTGTTTCTAACTCTTCAGCACGAACCAACTAGCCTGAACCAGAACTTAAACTAAGTTCATGTTCTCATAACACTCACATAGATACTGCAAGAACTTGCTCTCATATTAGTGCTAAGAAACCTGAGTGCAACTCTCTTCAACCGTCACTTTGATCTTTCACATGTTATTTCTAGTGCACCAACATTGGCCCTGCTGACTACAACTATGATGAAACAATCAGTGCACTTCGGTATGCCAACCGGGCTAAAAACATAAAGAACAAGGCCCGCATCAACGAAGATCCAAAGGATGCATTGCTTCGTCAGTTTCAAAAGGAAATTGAGGACCTCAGAAAACAGCTGCAAGAAGGTACCTTGTTTTTTTTTTTTTAATGTATAAATATGCACTCAGCAATAGTTCACAGCTTCTGTTGTTCAACAGACTCCTGTTTATGTAAGCTTTACATAAATTAAAATATAATTACGTATTCGAATTGGTAATTATTAGGATATTTTGTCCAGGTGGTAGCATTGAACAATTGTGTTCAATTAGTTTTGTTTATTTCATACCATCAAGCTGATAGTGAATGTGCACAGGAGGCTTCTACAGCCCAATATGTAGCTTGCAGAGACAGTGCTGTTTGTAGATGACGAGATGATCCCATCAGTTTGCATTTGTTAGACTGGTTGCTGAGAATTCCAACCCGTGTTGTTAGTGATGTAGCAGAGTGAAAATTCCATAGAGTCATATCTTACCTTCTTTGTGATTGATTGCTATTTTAGGAGCTGATGATTCAACGCCAGAAGACGACAGCAGTGAAGAGGCTAGTGGCGGTGATGACAGCTGCGATAAAAAGGACAAACGGAAACGCAAGAAAGGTCTGTAAAGCATACATTAATTTTTGTAATCAAAAGTGCTTCTTTCCGAATAGAAGATATTGTGGTGTACCTTTACAGTTCTTAGGTGATCACTGTGAAATGCTCCACTGACATGTGATGGAGCTAATGGGGGTCCAGACTTTCAGTGCACCTTTTCAATTACTTGAAGACAGTGAAAAACTTCCATGGAATCGGATGTGCTGATTACTTTGGCGAAAGTGAACTTTCATGCACAACAGAGCCCTATGTAATGGACCACAGAGTTGAAATGAAAATCAGATAAGTGTCAAGGTGCCCTTTCCACTAATGGAGAGAGCAATTTATCCGCTCATTTTAATGATTTACTGTTTGCTAGGCTTCTTTACTAATCATTTGAGAGTAATAACATTTCAGCAAACCCAGAATGTGGTATCTCACAGTTATGTCAAGCTGGAGTTATTACTTGCTGAGCATTCTAGTACTTTGGTTCTGTCTAGAATTAATTACATATATATAAACCGTCTGACTTTTTTTAAAAGTCACTTGTAATCATTCCTCTCACACTGATTAGACATCATGAAAATTAATGTATGGAATTTATGAATAATTTATTTCTCTACCAGGGATACAGACTTCACACAGTATACCATCATGCCAATCTCTCTGTGTGTCTTTTTCTGATAATGGCATTCGCTGCGTGCTTTGAGGCTACATGTTTCTGGGAACAACTTGCATCGAAATAGCATGTTCAAAACATTTGTCTTTGCGTGTTCCAAGAGGAGACGTTTGTTCTTGCAGCCATTTCAGAGGAGAAAATGCGTGAGATACAAGCACAGATTATAGCCGACCGAAAAATTCTGTCGGAGCAGAAAGACATGGCTCAGGAAGAGCGTGACCGTCTGGCCAGTGAACTTGAGATGAGAGAACAACAACTGAATACGGCAAGGTTAGTGGTCACTGCCTTGATGCCATTCATTGTTGTGCCTTTCTCCTCTTGTTTCTAGTACTTTCCATGTTCTTTTTTGTCATGTGCTTGCATGCCTCTCTGTTTCTCATGGAAAAATGTCATTTTGTCCTAATGTTTTCTGACTTACTATGTTTACTGCATGATGGACACAATACTTAAGCCCCCTGAAAAAATTCTGAACATAGCTGTGAAGCACTATATTAATATTGATTATGGAAGCTCATATCAGTTTGGAGCTCTGACTTGCAAGCAGAGTGCGGCAATTCTTGTCAAATCATGTGAGGCAGTGTATTTGTAGAATTGATGATGGCTTTAATATACAACTATGCCTTGAGCTTATTTCTAGAGTTTAAAGCACATCTTACAGGTGTATTTGGTAATACTTATGAGTGCAAAGTATAAGTAAAGGTCAACCGTACAAGTAAGATTTCCATGGTCATGACCAGAGGTTGTATTCAGATATTTTTGTGCATTTTTGTGCTCGCACGGAGGCAGAAATGTTTTTCTTAGCTTTCAGAGTTTTGTGACTGCCCAGAGGTTTCCTCATTGAAATCTGTTCTGTGCCACTCTTAGGGAGGAGCACGAAGGTTTGATGCAAAAGCTACATGCTCTGGAGAAGAAGATAATAGTTGGTGGCGAGAACCTCCTTCAAAAAGCCGAAGAGCAGGAGCGGCTCCTGGAAGAGAGCGCACGTGAGCTCGAAGAGAGGAAGCGCAAAGAAGCCGCTCTCAGAGAAGCCTTGGAACAGAAAGAGGTGCATTACACCTCTTTGTTACACCTCTTGGAACAGAGAGGCAATGGAAAGTCACAGCCTCTTGAAGAAGAGTGCAGCTTAGCTCTCGTGTGATGCTCCATTGTTCTGCATGCATGCTACCATTGAAGAGGCCCTGCAATGCCATTTACACAATATGTACAGTGTCTTGAAAATGATGAAACTGTCAACAAGGGAGGAAATTTAGAATTTTTTTTTTAAGTGTTAGTTTTGATTGGGACTGTCGAAAGCATGTTTTGCCTGGCGCTCATGGAGGGAGCTTTAAAGATGACAATGGCCAGCTGTCTTGGTGAACATACCACAGTCAGCTGAAGCAGTGGTGCATATCATGCGAACAAACTAAACTGATGCCTTATGCTTTGGTGGCAGGTTCCACCGTTAATATTATCATTACCATGACCAGTCAGCGAGAAATTGGCTACACAAGCAAAAATTGGAGTGGACAGTTTAGCTCCGTCTTGAGGCCATGACGCAAAGCTTATTGGGTTAATGCCCATATATGCGGAATTGATCATTCTTTACTTTTCATTTGTATATCCCTGGGAGTCCTAATACCACTCCTGTTGCAGTGGTTAAGCGATGCGCATTGCTCGGCGATGGCAGGTGCTGCCATCGGTGGGGCTTGTGCGACTCAGGTTACTCTTCCCGAGCAACATCTAGCGACCAATCATTAATTTACCCGACGCCTGCCGCAGTGCACTGTTTGCTGACAATCTGGTGGGCAGGCTGTGATGACGCCACAAGGTTACGTGACCTAGGTGGCCCATCTCCCTCCTAGGTTGCATCTCTGGAGATTCTTTTTTTTATTTTTCGCTCATTATCAATGCCGCCAACAGTGACACCAAATTTTTTGTGACACGAGTTCCTTAATGCTATCGCATAGAGAGCTTCTACCATGAATGAGCAGTGAGAGGAGCAACGGCTTCTCAAACTACAAAACACAGCACAGCACACATGCATTCCTGCAATGGGGCAGTGTAGGCATAGCATGGATTAGCTTGCAAATTTTTATACTGGTAAATGAAGAATATGAGCTGCTGACTAGGTGATAGTATGCATTCACTTAGTTCTGTGAGGTATTCTGTATTATCACCGCACTTGTGAATAAACTGCTGAAGCGTTTTGGGTGAGCTGGCCTACAGTGGCAAAAGTGGAGCACATAATGCAGAGAAACGTAGACAGACAGAGTGAGTGCTTGCTATGTGTCTTTCACTGTGCTCTCATCATTCTGGCACTGCTTGCCTCATCGTTGCTACCATGGTGTGGGTGATGGGATGGCGGCCTCCAAGTGGGAATTTGCTTGCCCAGGCTGAACGGCTGGACATGGAGGAGCGGTACTCCACCCTGCAAGAAGAGGCAGCAGGCAAGACGCGGAAGCTGAAGAAGGTCTGGGCCCTGTTGATGAGTGCCAAGGCTGAGATGGCGGACTTACGTCAGGAACACCAGCGGGAGGCCGAGGGGCTGCTGGAGAATGTGCGCCAGCTGAGCCGAGAGCTGCGACTTAACATGCTTCTCATAGATGCCTTCATCCCACCAGAGTACCAGGTGTGTATGTTCACCTACTTGCTGCTACCACATGGTGCTTCAGTTGTTTCTCACTCTTCTGTCATCATCACCAGCCTGACTGCGCCCACTGCAGGGCAAAGGCCTCTCCCATTTTTCTCCAATTAACCCTGTCCTGTGCCAGCTGCGGCCACTTATCCCTGCAGAGTTCTTAATCTTACCTGCCCATCTAACTTCCTGCCACTCCCTGCTATGCTTGCCTTCTCTTGGAATCCAGTCTGGTACTCTAAATGACCATCGATTATCTAGCCTTCACATTACATTCCCTGCCCAAGCCCATTTATTCTTGATTCAACTAGGTGCTGTAGCTATTTCACTCTCTGTGGGCACTAAAATGGTGCAGTGGGGCAAGAGGGGGCCTAATGGATAGAGAAATTAGAGAGAGGAGCGTAGGAGTCGATTTCACACATAGCGTCTGATGTGGGTTGTTGTGTCCAACCCATCTTGCTCAGATATTCGGTGCAATATGGCAAACACCTTCAGACTGCAGATGCCCCTCTCAACAACACATCAGCATAGGTAGTGGAACACAACAAACAAGAACAGAGAAAAACAAAACAAAGAACAAAGATCAGAACAAAGGAAAACCATGAAAACGAAGCTTAGGACTAAACTTTGTGGGTACGGAGTACTTCAGCATCATCATCATCATCATCAGCCTAACCATGTCACCTGCAGGACAGTGGCCTCCCCCATACCTCTCTAATCAACCTTGTCCTGTGCCTTCAACATAACTTCAATGCAATTATCAGCAACCTGTTTCCCCAGATGATGAGGGAAATTATGAAAAGAGAATACTAATACAAGTGCCACTCTACGGGTCAAAAACGAGAGGTAATTAGAGGGGAAAAGTTTGGTTTATGGTTTTGTTTATGGGGTTAAAGTCCCAAAGTGACTCAGGCTATGAGAGAGGCCACAGTGAAGGGCTCCGGATATTTCAACCACCTGGGGTTCTTTAACGTGCACTGACATCGCAAGTACACAGGCCTCTAGAATTTTGCCTCCATCGAAACTCGACCGCTGCGGCCAGGATTGAACCCACGCCTTTTGGGCCAGCAGCCGAGCGCCATAATCAGCGAGTCACCGCGACGAATTAGAAGGGAAAAATGTCCATACAAAAGTGTCCATACAAATGAACAGACCTCAGTTTTGTGATCAATAGGGGCCTTCTGTAAAGTGCGTGTTATCGGCTATCAGCAGCTATCAGCATGAAGGCTATGCTAAAGTTAACCTAAATTGTAAATTGGCCATATTGTACTCTAAGGAATAAGAATTGGTAAGCTGTGTCACAGCTATATAAGAAAAAATTTACGTTTGGAATTTCTTTACTTGCTTTGGAAGCAAGAATTAGCTATTAACCCTGTCCCATATCTGTCGCTTTCAACGTCGAGGTATACACGCCACCATCATCCTAATTCTCTGACGCCGTATTTTGCGCGAGCAGATTTATTCAAGTTTTCATTTTTTCCTCGCTCAGTAACGGACTGGAATGATTCTTTATTGCCTTTCGCCACACTGATGTTTACTAACTTTGTTATTATTGTTTTGTTTGTCATTTTACCCACCCTGCTTGGACCTGTATAAGGTTTGCAGTATTGAATAAAGAAAGAAATAAAAGAAAGAAATATGTGTGGAAAGGATATGATCAGGTTTAATATCCTGTGCCTTGGCTTGCATCTGCTGAAGAGGACCCCACTACACATCAGTTTTGTTTTCAGCATCTTGATCAGCAGCAAGGCACTGCTTAGCTATAGGTGGGGCTGTTTCACACTGTGTTTGCGTGGTTTGATGCTGACAAGTTTTCAGAGTCTGCAGGTTTTGTTGTCACTCAGAAATATCAGCGCCTGCCTGATGTCCGAAATAATGAAGTATCATTGAGCGTGTATCTTGTTGCACACAAGCTACCCTAATGATTTTTAATGGAAGTACGAATTTTTCAAGTGCAGAGGGAACCTTTTTTTTTCGAATTTTTTTATGCACTAAATAATGTGGTTCATTCCTTAGTTTTCTTTATTCCTAGCCTGTATCTTCCTTGTATGCTTGTTTATTGATGCAGGAACTCCTGGAGAGGTGTGTTCAATGGAATGAAGACATAGGAGAGTGGCAGCTTAAATGTATTGCTTATACAGGAAACAACATGTGCAAACAAAGTTCTCCTGATGTGGGCAAACTACACGAGGTGAGTACGTCCTGCTGAATATTATTGATGTGCTACGTTTTTTAAGATAGAGGTCGTCATCATTATTATCTGCCTGGGCATAATCAAGCAGTTGTTCTTGATGATGATGATGATGATGGTAGTTGCCTTTGAATGAATAAACAAAAGAGGGTAAAAGCACAGACAGACTGTACCGCTTCAAGGAAAACCTGTACAACAAAGCTAAATGATGAATTTATAGAAAATAACGGGGAAAACGACTTGCTACTGGTAGAGTTCAAACCCACTTCTACCTGTCAGACACAGTGCTGTGTCACTCGACACCCTTATAGTGTATGGAGGCAGTTATTCTGGTCTTATGGGAAATGTCTTCCATTTAGCATGACAAGCCGAGCTGGAACCAAAATATCAACAAAAGGGGGTGGCCATTTGGTGCCCAGCTTTCACCGTTCGCAAAGCAGAGATTAGGTCGAAGTCAAGGCTCACTAGACAAATAACTTTATGCAGGAGAGAGACGGTGCAGAGCATTTACACTACCCGCATGCAAAGAGCTAAATTTGAAAGAGACTGCAATACAGAGAAACATCTTTAACAACAGTTCACTAATACAAGAGAGAGAGGAACACAAGAAATACAAGTTGTTTGCCAAACACTGTGACGATCCGTTGACCAGAGGATCACAGAAGTGGCCGTCCCGTAGACTGGCGCGCGCTCTCTTGCTGGTTCGTTGGCTTGGTAACAGTGGTGTTGTCCCCAAGATCCATACAGTAGTACATTCTTTAAAGAAACCGAAATGGCATTTCTACGGTGCAGGCCGGTCATCTGTGCTCAGCAGTCTCCTTTTATAGATGCACCATATCTGCTTTTTTCCCCAAGGCGGGCCGCGCACAAACACAATGTCTGCAGCGCAAACGCTCTTTCACCCTCCTGCCGGGGCGCATGTCATCATTGTTCAGGCGAGGAGGAATCTTCCAGGAGGCGCGAATTGATCTCCAGCTGGACGTTACCACTTGAGAGCGAAGTGGAGAGGGAATTTCTAATGAGCACAAAAAGTTAGAGGCTCTCCACTGGTAATAAAAGGCAATTTCTCCGTTCTTCTGGAATGTTTGGTGGCATGCACAGCTGTGCTTCTGTTTGCGTTGCAATACTGCTCACATTTACTCTGAAAAATGTGCGGAGGCAGAATCAGCTTATGTTTGCACATGTTTGCTGCACTTTTAGAGCCTTAAACAGCCTCTGCTGTGGTCTCTCCTCTCACCAGCAGCCTATGCGAGTACCTCGCCGAAACTGGTCTACACTCCTTCTTTTAACTTTCTGTAACCTACATTCCACTCCCCCTTTTCTCAACTTATGCCTCAAGGCAGACTTCTCGAATAAAAAAAAAAAGAATTTCTAGCAGAGCACTCTGTTGCTTTTTCTCAGTTTAGGATAATCACCCTTTTTCTTGCTCATGGTTGTAGAAATCTGACCTGGACATCTCCCACGTTTACTTGAGCTACTCACCTGATGGGCTTCAGATGCCTGGACGGCACAGGTCAGGAAGAAAGTCGGCTCGTCCAAAGACTTCACGTCCCAAGTCTTCTCGCAGGCAAGTATAGGTCCTTCTCATTAACAATCCTTGCAATGTGGATTTCATAAGGATTGCTTGCAAAAATGTGGATACTTGTGAGTCTGTCTGTACTTGTACGCTACAAGAGAGGAGAAAAATGGTTTTCTCAAAGCCCAAAGTTGAATGAGGGGAAAGAGGGAGGCTTCACTCTGCTGACCAATGCTTTGAAAAGACCGCCGCAGTGGCTCAGTGGTTATAGTTCTCAGCTGCTGGTCTTAAAGGCACGGGTTCGATCTCAGCCGCAGCGGTCGAATTTCGATGGAGGTGTTGTGCAAGCATTTGAGGCTGGCTGGGAATCCCATAAGAAAAAAAAAAATAGTGTAGGGGTTGAAAGCTGTGGTGTGCATGATATGAATGCTGTTCTTTTCTTCTTCCTGGCTCATCCATTTTGTGACAAAATGAACTTGTAGGACAGCAGATATCACCAATAAAAATGTGACTTTCTGCTTGTGCAAGGTAGCAATCACAGGTAATGCACACTGCACACTTGCTTGCTGTGTCCGAGCTGCCGCAGTGGCTCAGTGGTTATGGTACTCAGCTGCTGACTTGAAAGGCGCGTGTTCGATCCTAGCCGCAGCGGTCGCATTTTTGATGGAGGTGAAATGCTGGAGACCTGTGTACAGTGCGATGTCAGTGCATAATAAAGAATCCCAGGTAGTCAAAATGCTCCGGAGCCTTCCACTACGGCGTCCCTCATAGCCTGAGCCGCTTTGTGACGTCAGACCCCATAAACCAAACCAGGTGTGGCATGATATATGGCAGAGTAAGTTCGACACAAAGTTTTACTTTAATTTTTGTTTGCTGCTACTGTCCTTTAGATTTTCCTTGCTTACTTGCTCGTAATGGGAGGATAGCACAGGGGGCAGCGGAATGGTCGTGTTGAGGAACTAGGCAGACAGTGAAGAAAAATATGATGAAAAGTGCTTTAGCACTGAGCACTAAAGGCAAGCAGTGCTTGTGTGAAGTTTTTTCAAAGTTGTCGATGTGCATGTGGCTAGTGTGTGAATGGATTGTCTGTATAGTGCATGGCTCTGTTTGTCCCCTCACGCTCTGCTTACTCAGAGTACTTATATTGCCGTGGGGTTGTCTCACTCAAAAAAAAAAGTTACCCAGTGAGCAGTTGTAATTTAATTACAACTGATCAACAGTGCTTAGCCTGTCTGGGGTGAAAAGTCAGCCTGTTTCATGAATTGCAGACACCTGGACCTACTATTTGTCATCTTTCTTTTCAGAGATCACAGTGGAGTTGTCCCTCGGAGTATGCCAGAAGCCTAGCTCCACTGATCAAATCCTTTCTTATTTATTTGCTTCTGTCACACTCAGGCAAGCTGTGTACCTCCATACTGTGCATGTATTGCTTTACCAGCGGAACTCCTATCATCTTCCAAGCCCGTTGTTTTAGCATGCGTTAATGCTTCTAATAATTTTGAGCATAAAAGGCTGCGCCATGATCACAGCCATACTATCCATAGTGCATTGTCGCAAGAAAGTATTACAGACGCTTTAGAAGTAGCGCTTTACTTGCTACATAGCTGAGTCTAAGATTTTCAGTGTCTGGCATGTATAGCCCTTGCAGGATTTTTCCAGCCCACTTGTTCATTGTGCAGATAACTTTACCACCAAAGTCTTGTGGTTTATTCTTTGCTAAGCCTCATGCATTGCAGCACTAGGGAGAGAGAGTGAGACTTTAATGAATACAGAAGAGGTCTGCTTGGTTGTTAGCCTAGCATGCTAATAATAAATTATTGGTGATTACTAAGTCAGGGCTAAGTGCAATCGTGTAGCATACACACTTCTTGCCATCTAGAAAAGAAAACGGGGCATGAACACATGAAAGCACCAACTCTATTGTAACTTGTTTTCAGTGTACTGTGAGCAGCTTTGCATAATTGCATGATTACTGCGTGAGTATATACGCAAAACACACTTCTTTTTTGTTCCAGATAGGTAGCTTTGATCTGGATAAATAATGCCATTTAGAAGTACAGAAAGGTGGGCAAGTTGGTTATTTTTTCCGCGCTGTTTTACCATGGAAATAATGCCCTGTGAGACATTTTCAACTTAAGTGTGGCAGTAACACCAGAATTCATTCATGTTTGCTAACTGGTTGTTCCCTTCCTTATTGCAGCTACCTGTAAGTTCACTAGTTTTTTATTTATTTATTAATTTATGTCATTGTGTGAAATGGAGAGCTTGGATATTTATAAGTTGCTGAGTCGCGTGCGTAGGTGCAATGGTGTGTTTGATATGGTTGTCCTGTGCAGCTTTAAGTTCCGTGTCGTGCACTGATGTGTGCGAACCTCACATTTCTATGCAGCTGTGATATCTGTGTGTGCAAGGTGGCTGTATATTGTCGGATAGTGCTAGTTTACAGATGTGATGCAAGATGTGCATGTTCCTATTTATCAGTTCACCAAAAGTGACGTCTGTACTCGGCGACAGCTTTTCTTGGCAATAAAGGGAAGGCTACAGGGGCAGAGCATCAGTAACTGTGTCATTCTGTTAAATAGTTCGGCCACACCGGTGTGCTTTGCTGCTTGGGTCATTGCTCTCTCTAAAGTACCTTTACACTGTCGCTGGGGCAGCTGGTGCCATCTATGAAAGCTTCTTGTAACTAGATGTGCATAGCGAATTGGTTCTAATAAAGAGAACACTTCAGAGCGTAGCTCTTAAGTGCCCATTCCTGGATTGAGCATCGGCATCGGCATTGGCGTAGGCCTGGGCTTAACTGGCAGAGCAAACTGGCAGAGCGAACGGGGAGCAAAGTGGCGGATGAAAGTGTGGCGGTAACGAGGAGGAAAGTGAAGGAGATTGGACTGTGAGGAGGAAACTGGAAGAGGAGGGTATGGTATGGCTGTTGTGAAATGCACTACCCGAGTAGAGGCCAAGCGGAGGTGGACCACTGTGTACGCTGCCATTGCTGAAACCCAGAGCCGTCTCTGCTCAACACTGTGTGCACTATCTGTGATTGCCTATGGTTCAAGCATCACAGCAGCTGCGCTCAAAAATCGCATTACTGAGACGCGTAATCGTCGGCCAATTTTTCCTTTTGACTTTCAACACTGAAATTTGTCAGTTGTGTTGAAAATAAGCCTTAAATAAGGAATACTGACAATATGCTACGTTTTAGGAGCAAACTGATAACTGCTAGCAGGGACTGCATCCTGCTGCAGAGGAAGAGAGGGTGTGTTCCGGCACTGTGGCTTCCACTCTGTTGCCAGAAAAAGTTGTCGAGATGTATAGGCCTTCGAAGGTCCTGCACTGCAGTCCATTACTTCGGTTAGCACATGTTCAGTTTAGCTGCCTCTGTTCTTGAGATCAGCAAAAAGCACTTCAAATCATCACTTCGTGTTGTCTACTTGTCGTACTTCCATCAGCATTTTAACTGGGTTTTCAGCATTAACACATTAGATTTTGATGCATCTTTTTTTATTCCGGCAGGAATTGTCAAGAAAAGTAATTTGGTTTAAAAAATTTGTTTTCGTGAAACTGTAATTGTTGCCAGAGGCATGAAACTAAGTGAAATGCTCATAATTTCACTTTTTTTTTGTTACATTCTTTCATTTCTATGTATGTTGTGTAATGAAAACGAAGCTTGTATATTTTATTCTTAGCTTTCACAGTATGGGATGTGGCGATGCCTCTGCATCTACACAAACTCTAAAATCATTCCGTTTAATATCTTTATCTATCATTAATATCATCGCTGAGCAAGTGAAAGGGGGACTCATACTGCTGCGGCACCACAACAACGGGCTTGTACAACGGGCTCTTTTCAAGTATGAATTCGTACCAACTCACCCAATTCTCAACCCATTTGAAAGGGGTACTTGAAAATTTTTTTTTTCATCTGCTTCCATTTGATTTTTTTAGTGCAATAAGATTCATTTGTACTTTCAGAGTCATGAAATGCAGACAGGGCTATTAAGATGCGAAGAGCACAGTGAAAGTATTTTAACTCTGGGCAATTGAATATTTGTGGGGTCAATTATCTTTCTAAAACTTTGGTGTCTACTCTTCAGAGTTTTAAAAAGCCCCATTTGTATTTTTGCCCCTCCAGCTGTCTTCTTTGTGTTTTTATGTTTGTGTAAGAATTTGTCCCATTCACATATCATTTGCCCTTGAGAACATATGCAATTTCCTGTGATCATTTTTATGCTGATCTCAGCTGGTTTTAATGTAATTTTGAAGCACATTCATTGAATCTGAAAGTAGGGCCGCAGGATAATGCCATTACGTGTACTGCATGTTTCTTTGCTAGGCTCTGACGTGTCACAGTAAAGTGCTATTCATTTGTGAAAATGATGTGGACATGTAACCTGTGAATACTGTACAGTGCAAGCTGCTAGTAGTCACAGGTAAGTTTGCTTGAAATCTTGCAGCTGGACTTAGTTGTAGCCTTTGGATTGGTATGCTGCTCACCGTAAGGTGCTGCTATGTGAGCACACTACAGAGTGCCAGTTGGTGGTTCACTGACAGATATCACAAGGTGGTGCTGAGAGCACAAAGTAGCAAAATGTGATGCGTTTCTACTTATTAAAAACCAATAAAGGTGACCAATGTCTGCTATCAATTCCATGTACAATTTGAGTGTGTCGTCTATGTCGGCGAATTATTTCGAATGCCACAGCCGCAAAACATGCAGCATTCACACTGTATAGGTTGTCAAGCCTTTTTTTTTATCCTAATATTAGTTACTTTTGGCTTGCTTGATAGCTGTGGCTCTATAAAAAGCCATCATGTGCTCCCCTTCTTGCTTCATTCTGAGGTGAGCTCGAAACTGTTCCCATTTTGTGGCTATGGTGGCTGTCACCATTAACTTACATCTTCATTGCTTGCACCAGCAAGCTGTGAGGACAAAACTGTCACCATGGTCCAATGCCCAGAAGTAACCAGTGAGTGGGATCCACTGCGAGGCTGGCCAATGTCAGTACTACAGTTGAAACATTTACCGTCGCATGGTAAAGCTCCCTTTTTTCTAATTCATATTCCAGAATCCCCATGTTGACACATAAGGGATTTTACTTTTGTTGTCGTTTCTACCATGAAAACTGGCAAGGCTGCAATTGTAGTGAATTATTGTTTGCTTTAGGGTTTTGTCCATCTCGAAAGTTTCGGCTGAGGGTGGTCGCAGGAAGCACCCGATTAAAACACAGATCGGCCAAGTAGAACTGCATTTTTTCTTATGTATTAAACAACTTGCAGAAGCACGAAGCTATATATTTTGCTGTACTCCAAGGCACAGCGACCTCCTGTGATAGAGTTCTCAGTTAGCTCCTTTGCTGGCTGCTAATCTGTCATGTATGTACGTGTTAAGCAAAATTTAATTCTAACAGCAAGACTTCCATAAGTGGTGTAGGAAATGCTATTAATCCTGTAATGCACAGTGAATGAAAACATCAGGTTAAAAGTTCTACATTCAGCATCCGTTGCTTCTTGTCCATTCATTGCAGAAACGTAAACATCCGGTAAAATTTTAAGCAAAACATAATTAACGTGTAAAAAAAATTGCAGGATATGCTGATTCCTGAACTTACGAGAAGTGTTAAAGTGCACACACATACTTGGATGTGTACAATAAATGAATTGTAGCGGTCGAATCATTCTAACATACTGATATAACAATCCAGCCCAAGAAATTTTAGGCAATATTGCCTATATGCTTAGCTTTTGCACGAATGCGTGCACTTGCAATTTGCTTTCATAAATATGATGAGATTGTTTGCAAACAGAGACGAAAAATATTGCTATTTCCACCATCTGTATCATGCGTGATGCGCCAAGCAATGCAGTGTCGAAGAAGTGCTTCCCAACAGCCATGACTTGCGCAGCTGAAAAGTATTCCACAAAAACTAAAGAAATTCAGGTAAGTCTTAAAAGTCGTACAACCCAGTAAGGAGGAAGAACAGATTCTCCCAGCCACTGGCATTGGAGCACATCTTGGGACTTGAAACCTTAGCTGATTACACCCAGCCGCCGGGGTGGCTCAGTGGTTTGTTGCTCGGCTGCTGACCCGAAAGACGCGGGTTCGATCCCGGCCGCGGCGGTTGAATTTTTTTGGAGGAGAAATTCTAGAGGCCCGTGTACTGTGCGATGTCAGTGCACGTTAAAGAACCCCAGGTGGTCAAAATTTCCGGAGCCCTCCACTACGGCGTCTCTCATAGCCTTAGTCGCTTTGGGACGTTAAACCCCATAAACCAACCATGTTACACCCATTTCTTTCCCGTATGTGCTTGTGGTCTTTGTAACAATTGGTGTTCAAGGTCAGGCTGCTATCGAGCTGACTGGCAGAAAAAGCATGACAGCCGCTTCCTTTTTGTCTTTAGGCATCTACCGAGTACGGTGAATGCTTAGAGTTGCGACGTACTGCAGCTTTAACATTCTAGTACACTGTACTATAGCAACGCTTTTTCCTCGATTGAAAGTCCCACATCTGTGTGAAAACGGGTTGGCAACTTGATTCCAGCTGTTCTAACAGTGCATTTTAACGTGATAGCGTTAAGGCGCTTTTGTAGCAAAAAAATCCGGTGTTGGTGTCGTTGATCTAAGCAAAAAATTATTGAAAGATCCCCAGAGAAGCAGCCTAGGAGTACAGTGAACTAGGAGGCAGCTGGGCCACCTAGGTCACGTGACCTTGCGGCATCATGACAACCTGCCCACCGGATTGAGAGCAAACTGCCCACCGTGGCAGTTAAATTAGTGATTGGTCGCTCGGGAAGAGCAACCTGGGTCTCACAAGCCCCACCGATGGCAGCGCCTGCGATCGCAGGGCAGTGGCGCATCGCTTAACCGCTGCACCACTATGAATGCCAAGCAGAGAATGACCAATTCTGCATATATGGGCATTAACCCATTAAGCTATCACGTCACACCCTTGAGACGGAGCTTACGTGTCCCCTCCAATTTTAATCTTTATTAAGTATGCATTTGATGCCTGCTGTAGAGCGCTTATACAATATCTTTCGATTTTTTGGGGGGATGTCTCAACTAATGAATATAGTGCTACCTAAATGGACCAGCTGTCTGGGAAACTTAAATGGTGACGAAGATATTGTTTATTCTTGTTGTATGGCTGAACACGTTATTTACAACATTTACTGTCTGTACCTTACATCTGAAAAATACACAAATCTTGCTTGTTCCCAAGCTGTGTGTGATATTACATGTACATAATAGTATTGGACAGCAGAGCTTTGCTCTTTAGTACATAACAAAAAACACAGACGCAAGGAAGAGTCCCGCAAATTGAAAGCTTTGGACTGAGCTGTGCTGCCAGTCTTTAATGCGTGCCAGGACCGCAGTACATCGCCATTTTCTGCGACAGCTGCTTTCCGTATGCAAGCATGTATAGCATTAAGGCCTTCCAGTGAGTACGTGGTTTATTTCGGCATGTGCCCCGTAATCCAAAAATTATGAGAAGCCAATGTTAGTCAGAGGCACTGACCTGCCTTCCACTATTTTGTTTAGAAAGACTGAACTGCTTCGAGTTCTGTGTGTGCCAGATAATAATGTTGGCGAGACTTCTTTTGAGCAAATTTTCACCAAGTGCAGCTGCTCAAAAGGGGAAAAAGTTATTTACTTGCTTAAAATAGACAAAAGTATGGCAAGGACGGAACCAGATATTTGCCTTTCGCTTTCAACAGATATAATTGCCAATTTGCATGTAAATCCAACACAATGACTGCTTTTGACAGGACTAACTCAGCAAGTTGTTTTGCATCGCCCGAGTTTAGCTAGTTTTACTTTATGTGTGAAGTATTGATAGTGAGAAAAGAAATAGAAAGCAGAGTTCACTAACTTATATTCAAGTGTCCCAATGTGACATTGCACATTGGCAGTGCACAGCCTAGTAAACTGTGTCAAACAACAAATTTGTGTAATGTTTTATGAGCCATTTTGCTAATTGCCACTAAGACTATGCAGAAATGGCCAACTTAGATGGCTTGATGGATGCTACCTTAGTTGTTGCAACTGTCTTCTCAGTGAAATTTTGTGCAAGCTGATGGTGCAGAATCAGTTTCTTACTAGGAAGGAGCCTGGCACTGCTATTGTTCAACCATCCGGGGAATAGAGGGAAGCACATGGATCCTGACAAGAGTTGGCTTCAAATGTCCCTTAGGCTTTGTGTGTCTCTAATAGGTTTTGCAGTCTTCTAGCTCCACGGCGTCCATGTATGCCTCGCTCTCCTGATGTCGCACCAGCACAATCCATTTTGCGCACAAATACATCAACGTGCAACACAATTTAGCTCCTTTACTTAAATGAGAGTGAGCTGTTAACCGGCATGTTTCACTATGTTTATGCAATGTTTTTACAGTGCCAATTCGACAACTAAATTGTGTACTGTTCCTCCATCTCTTCAAACTTTGCAAAGAAATGATAATATTCAGAACGTAAATGCAATAATTTATTGACACATACTTGTTATGCCATTAAATTAGCCTTCCAATTCTTAGTAGTAACAATGACACCATGGGCGTCCGGAGGGGGGGGCAAGGGGGGGCGGCTGCACCCCCCTGGAAAATCACTCACTCGAACCGTGAGTGATGGCCGCACGTCAGGGGCGGCGGTGCGCTCAGCCAAAAGAGTAAAAGCGGCCCTGCTTCCACGCTTTGGGTCACATCTGCAAAGTGCCGCGTCCGGGGACGCGTCGTTGCAGACATACAGCGGCACCGGCGAGCATGTGTTTCGAGCCGTCTTGAGATGTGTGCCTGTTTCTTTGATCTCTAGAGAGATAGCGACACGGAGGCAGACAGTGCACACCCCGGCCACCGATGAATTCTTCAGGAGGGAGGGACAAATCAGCCGTGTCCATCCCCGCTTTGTCGGACTGCTCAGGGGCAAGCGGGCGATGAGTTGGCGCCGCCGCCGCTCGCTGTCTCCTCCGATCCACGGGAGAGCGCAGTTCCCCAGGTGAAAATTTTCAACTGGGAATCAACTGGTTCCAGTTTAACTGGTTTAAGGAACAATTCCCAGTTGCAACTGGAACCAGTTGCAACTGGTTCCAGTTGCAACTGGTTTCAGTCCTGCTCAACTGGGAATCGTTGCGTAAACCAGTTAACCTGGGACCAGTTAGATCCCAGTTGCAACTGGTCAGAGCCACAGAAAAAATGCGCTTCATATATGAAATAATTTTGCACCGATGAATGTTTATTGTGCGACGCAGTTACAGCAGTGTTTGCTGTGTCCACTGGTGCCGCCGTTCCGCTTTTATAGCATCCTGAATTTTCTCACACAGAATGTTTGTCAGATTTTTTACTGCAGCACTTGTGTCGTTTTTGGTAATCTTCCCCCAGTGCTCAAGGGTTGCTGAAAATAAAATGGCACAATGTCAGTCATGAACGTAAGCGGCATCTATAAATGGGTCTCACCTGCAACAACTTCCACCTTTTCTGGAGTCAGCCTTGGTTTGGCTGCTTCAGCTGTGCCCCTCTTCCGTGGTGCAAGACCGCCCTTGACGCTTCGTGTAGCCAGGCCAGATGTGGTCCAAATTGCTTGGGCAGTCTCTTTCACAACAAGAGTAGCCTTCTTATGCGACATTATTCTGGTCGCTTGCACTTTTGATAGTGTGATTCCCTTCTGGAGGTGAAGCTGGAATCAAACATTTTATGCTCAAAATATGAGCCTGAAAAATTAGCTGGTTTTTCACAAGCAAGTTCACTCAAAGTATAAGGCTTGTACTTACGGAGCCATCAAGAAGGTATGTGAATTCTGCAGCAGGTTCCTTGCTGGTCTCTGAAAGTTCCACCCATTAAAGTTCCACCATCAACAACATGCAGACAATAACGCATTCTCACAATTCTCTTAATGTCTCCAGGCAACTCACCTGTTGCAGAACCACTAGCTTGAGGCAGCTGAGTAGAGGGGCCTGTGTGACAGAATACGTTGCATGTTTAATGAGACCTCTGTATGCTAGCACCTCATCTGCTATCACATTGAGTTGGTAAAACTTACAGTTCGCCTGCACAGGCTATACGTAGTACTATCAGCAACGAATAAAATGCAAACAGGAGTACCGAAGTGCCAACATAAAAACACCAAAGTATTAGTTCCTGCAGAGGAAATACAAGTGAGGTAACCACTTCCAAAAGACAGTCTTTGTACCTTCGGAGTGAAATTACCTTCCGCTAGAACTGAGGTTACCCCATCTAAGAGGTTCTTGATTTGCTGTTCATGATTCAATTGTATTATTTGCATTACAGTTGCTGCTGATAGTACTTGGGCATTTAGCGTCCTAAAGCGCCACAGGCTGTGAAGGCCGCCGTAGTGAAGGGCTCCAGAAATTTCGGCCACCTGGGGTTCTTCAGCGTGCACTGACATCGCACAGTAGATGGGTGCCTTGTGTTTTGCCCCAATCAAAACGTGACCACTGCGGCTGGGATTGATCAAACCCTTGTCCTCGAGCGTAGGACTTGAGCCTAACCACTGCAGCGAGGCTGTACAAGCTCAAAATATGTAAACAGAGCAAGCAGAACTGAAACCATAAATTTCTGATGGAAAAAAGAACTAATAATAAACCCACCTGCAGTGGATGTGCTGGCAACAGCTTCAAGTATGGGTTGTTTAGCTGTAAATAAATAAACAACAGAATCAGGATGAGGGATTTCATGGACAAAGTAACGTCATTAGAAAGTAATGTCGCCTCACCCGTTGTTGCACAGTTCCGCTCAGCAACATATCGTGCTAGCAGCCCAGCATTTTCTGCATACAACAACACATACAGTAAAGATCATACATCTGAAATCCATTTAGTCGCTTACAGCGTGCAACTTACCACCTCTTGCAGATTTCTTCCCAGTAGCGGGGCACACTTCTCTGGAAATTACCTCACGCTCGTGTGATTCTGCATGTACAGAAAATTATTAGTTGAATGTAAGCTTAGTTGCAAGCCTCCATGCAAAAAAATATTAATAACCACATAATCTGTCCTCAGCTTTTATGTCACCTTTTAAAAATGCACATGAAATGAGTGCTCTACGGGTTATAATGTATAACATACATGTCTGGAACAGTTTGCTGAATAAGTAATATTGAATTTTGTTTCTCTGAACACAAGAGACTAAAAAAGGCATATACGTACGTGCTGGGTCAAAATCCATCATGGCCTCTCGGTCCTGGTTTTCTTCCACTGTTGAAGTAGATTTATTGAGGTTAGAAATGCAGGAAGAAAGTGTGAAGCACTAGCTTTCACAGTTCATTAGGCCGGTGCTATACATTAATTATTAAGTACATTACTGGCTTGAATTTGGGTTCTCAAAATACAAGAGACTGAACAAAAGCGTATACATACGTGCTACGACACAATCCATGTCGGCCACTTTGTCTTCTGCCACTTTGTCCTGCTTTCTTTCAACTGTTGAAGTAGGTTTATTGAGGTTAAAAATGAAGCCCAAAAAGTGTGATGCACTAGCTTTCACACTTAATTAAGCTGGAACTATACGTTATTTAGATTATGGGTTTCCACATTAACGTAGCAATATGCAGCAGCCTCACACACAGACAAACATGTGAAAAAGTTGCACTTACGCCTGAAGATATTGGACTGCAAGAGCGCCTGCTGTGCACGGATTTGCTCTTGCAGGAACTGGTTATTTTGTTTTAATTCCTTGCAAAGAGCTTTCCAGTGTTTTACTTCTTTTCTTGCTTCCCTGAGCTCGCTGCTTGCAATAAGCGAGTCGTCCGAGTCAGAGGATGTGCTTGATGCACGCTGCCTTTTACGCTGCACACAGAGTTGCAATATAAACAAAGCTTGTTAATGTTGCCTAGTAGACACAGTACAAAAATTTTGGGTTATCAGATACAACACTTACAGTAACTTTAGAATTCTTCTGATGTGCTTGGCCTAATTGCGTCCGCAGGATAGAGCTATAGTTTTCATTTTTTGCAGAGGCCTGGTTCATTTTTTTCTTTTTGGCAGCCTGGAAGCCAAGCAATGAACAATTAGTTTTCTGGATGAATGCACGCTATCACTGTATACATATGGGTGCGGGCGGTCTTCTATCGACCTCAACCTACGTCTATAGATATGTATAGTACAGTCATGGGTGCGATCTGGGAGGGAAAAAAAATTCTACGCGGTCAGGCAAAGCAGGTCAACGAAAACCATAGAAGCATGCGGGGTCATGCGTGGTCTATTTGCTGGAAAAAAAAGTGTGTGGCGGCAAAGCAGATTTTTTTTTTCCCCCGCGAATCTGCATCCCGTGGACTTTTTGTCCACATCTTAACACTTCACCAAACCTCTCTCCACGTGGAAGATAATGAAATATTTCATACCTGCTTCCTCTTTTGAATTACTGTTTCATCCTCAGAACTTTCCTCTAAGGTTACCCTCGGCACCGGGGGCCTCTTCTTGCGTTGAACAAGTTCTTCCCGAGTATCTACAGGTCCAATGTATAATACAGAAATTAAACAAATTGCTTGGTTAATTAAGAGCTGAAATCGGGGACACCACGAAATATGGCTACTTACCGCCAAGCATGAGAATCTGTGCAGTGTAGAATCCGGTATTTTCATCCTCCTGGTCGTCACGCCAAAACACAGTATATGGGCTTTTGTTGTCATAGTCAGACTTCCCCACTGGATGGAAATCTTGAATATCCTCAACAGACACAACATGGCGACGATTATCTTGGTCGTCCAAGAAGCGAACGAGCGCAAACATCTTGAGCTATAAAGACGCACGTGTTGCACACAATGTACGATGGAAAAAGTCGGTGAACAACACGGACAGCGTGGGGCACCTGCGTGAGTCGAGAACGGCTAAACGGCTTGGCTGTGACTATGGCTATGACTAATACATTTTTTTTAACAAAAAATGCAGTAATATTTTCTTATAAAACTTTGTAATGTACTTTAGTTATTATTTTTGCAATATATATGTGCATATAAAAAGTGAATAAGAGTAAAGAATTAAGAAGTCGTCCCAGAATATTGTTTTTTAGTCGACACAATCCAATCCTAGAATGTTACTTAGACAATTTGTGGAGATTTTGGTATGGTGGATGTAGTGTTGACGGAGTTGACGAGAACTGTGCACCTGGAAAGTTGAGGCACTTCTAGTCGCTTTTAGGGTAAAAGAATAGTGTATTTACTCAAGCGGGAAGGCGAGGCACTATGCCGCCGAAGCGGCGCAAGGTTTATTTGGAGCCATTCTTTGGTGAAGAGAGGCTACCGAGATCAACGGAATACCGGCAATCTCATGCCGGCAGAAGTGCAGAAGAATGCGTGACCTCTCGCATGTCAGATGCGCCCACCGAAGATGATCAATACGCTCCCAGCACCTCCTCACTGAACCCTTCTCCAAGCATTGGCCCCGAAAATGCATCATCCGCTTCCAGTGAAGACGAGCGCGAAGAATCCGACTGTCTGAACAGGGAAAGCGACCATGATCCTGCTGGGTGCGCATCTCTCCCCGACTCCGATTTTTCGGCAGAGGACATAGTGACACTGGTCATGGACTTCGCTATCACATCTGGGCTGACGTGGACACAAATAGAAAGCCTTATGAAGTTTGTTAGCTTCATACTGAAGAGGAATGATCTTCCCGACACAAAATTTCTTTTCAAAAAGTTTGCTGGGGTTTCGCTGGACACCCTCACATTTAATTATTATTGCCCGGACTGCATGCGTCTGCTGGGCGAGTGCGAAGGCGATCCGAAGAAGCGGAAAGATATCCAACTGACGTGTGTGCAGTGCGGCCAAAGCTATTCAGGGAGTGCTCTCGCCACGCAGGGCAATTTTTTTGTCAGTTTGCCGGTGGAGCAGCAGCTGTCATCTATGCTGTCATCAAAAGAAGTTGCCCGAGCACTGAAGACATCCTTAGAAAAAATATCTCAGCCTCGCGACACTGCCCTCAAATGTGACATTACAGATGGGGAGTTGTATGCAAAGCAAAGAGAGGAGCTTGGCCTCGGCGATATGGACATAACGTTGATGATGAGTTCTGATGGATGTCCGCTCTTTAACTCCTCGAAGTATGCAATTTGGCCTGTGCAGATGGCAATTAATGAGCTGCCCCAAAGTCTGCGGTGCAGAAGCCTAGCAATCTCCACGCTTTGGTATGGCCAATCTCATCCTGACATGACTCTGATGCTTATGGCCTTCACAAAGCAGATGAGGCTGCTTGGCGACACCGGGATAAAATGGACCTGTGATGGCAAGACTTTCTACTCAAAGGTAATATCGTTCACTCAGTGTATTTCATTTCAGTTGTAGATGCTAAGGCCAACCTGTTTTAGAACTAATCCCCAAGAAAAAGGAAATTTTAGCATTATACTAAAAAATCCTGTGTGCTTTGATTCTTTTTCAAAAGCCGTTGTTTTTGCCAGTATGTGAAGGAAAATGTATATTTTCCTGTCCATTTTTGTTTTTCATTGATTTCTAACCAAAGTACACCTTAGTGTATAATGTGGCAAAAATACTTTTCCTTGCTTTCTTTGTGATTAACAGCTGAGAAAATCGTAGAGGAATGAAAACTTTCTATATTAAACACAGAAACAGCACTGCACATTCAATATTAAAGAACTGAACTAATTATCATTGTTCATAGAGTACAAATATGGCTTGGTATTCATCTTGCAGGTGTACTGCCTCAACTGTGTCGCTGATGCACCAGCTCGTGCACTCATGCAAAATATGGTGCAATACAATGGTTACTTTGGGTGCAGTTGGTGCTTGCACCCAGGAAAATCCATTGAAGGTAAGAACACAGTTGTACAGTGCAACAGAACATCTCGTGTAGTAACAGGCCGAGTGCTGCACATCCTTCAGCTGTGTGACAGCTTGTCGTCACCTCCCATTATCCACATTGCCTTTGTGATGTAAACTCTAATGCCCATACCAGTTATTCTGCTTCTATTTCATTACTTCTGGCTCTTTTTGTAGGCCACATCACAACAGCATTCTGTGCTCTGCGTGTGATGCATTTCAGTTTTTGTTTTCACTTGCTTGGGGCCAAACTTACTATCACTGGATGGAGTAAGAAGTGCTCCAGCAATAAATAGAGTAAGAAGTTGAAAAGGACTTGCATCTGTTGTAGTTTGCTAATATGTTTATTTGCATTACACAGATCAGAGCTGGAGCATAGATGCATGTGCTTTACTTATATTTGCCTTATACTTATATTTGTATTAAAATTTGCTTAACAGGAACAGTCAAGTACCCTACCAGTTCCACCACCTTTCCCGACAGAAGCAAGGACTCTGTCATGAGTGACATGAAGAGAGCGCATGAAACTGGCATACATAAGCGTGGCGTGAAGGGACCATCTCCACTGATTAATTTGCCAGCATTCGACATTGTGTGGAGCTTCAGCCCTGATTACATGCATTGTGTGCTGCTTGGTGTGACACGGCAGGTTATGGAGTTGTGGCTTTCCACTGTTGGTGCACCATACTACATTGGTTCGCCACAACTCCTGCAAGAGATTGATGAGCGGCTGTGTCACATCAAGCCGCCACAGTGCATTCCACGTCTGCCACGATCACTGCAGCTAAAAAAATATTGGAAAGCGGTCGAATGGCAGCAGTGGCTCCTCTATTTTAGTCTTGTATGCCTAGATGGCATACTGCCTGAGCGCTACCTCACTCACTTCAGTCTTTTAGTGAAGGGTATCTTTCTGCTTCTTCAAGATCATGTATCAAGCAGTGACATTGCCACGAGCACCAACTGCCTTGTGCAGTTTGTTGTTGGCATGCAGTTTCTGTATGCTGAGAAAGACATGACGTCAAATGTTCACCAACTCCTCCACATTCCAAAAAGTGTTGTGCTCCAGGGGCCACTTTGGGCACATTCTTGTTTCTGCTTTGAGGCAAGCATAGGCAGGTTGAAGGGCCTTATTACATCAGCAAAGGGTGTGCCTCATCAGATTATGACACGCGTGATGATGGCACACACACTGAATGCCTGCAAGGCAGTTGCAAGCCCGCACGTTCAGACCTTCCTCAAATGTGGATTGCCTAAGGAGGAACCTGTAGCCCTTCTTGGCAAGCCAAGATCGGTAGAAGGCTCTCTCCGTACACTGATCGAGCAACAGGTTCCTGATCAGATCAATGGCCCTATTGTGGAGTTTGACAGAGTACGCATCTCCGGCCATGTATTTCATAGTGAGCAGTACAGCAGGCCAGAAAAAACTGACTGCACAGCAGTAAGACTGCCGAACAATGTGTGTGGAAAAATTCAGCACATTGTGTCATTTGGTTGCAGTGACACAGAAAAAGAAAAAGCCTTCATAGTTTTCAGAAATTGTGTAGCAGCTACTTCATTTGGCACCACTCACATTACAAAGGTTGAGAGGTGGAGCTCGCTGAAAGTCATTGAAATCGATGCAAATGTGGTACCATGCTTATGGCTACAATGTCATGGAAAATTTTTCTTTTGTAATCTTGTGAATCGTTTCAGATCTTGAGTATTTTCTTTCAGAGTTATTGTGTGCATAAAGTCTCATCACATAAAGGGAAATAAACAGCTTTGTGTAACTTAGAAAGGGGAATCTAATTGTGCAGGGTTTCGTGATCAGTTCACACTAGGTAAAATAATTGCATTAACTACTAGCTTAATCTGTCTATTTTTGTTTGTGTCCTAATGAGCCATAGTGTCAATAAGTAATGGGCTAGGTGCTTTGGCTTCCATATTTTGTCCTTTTTGTTGCTTGTATATATTGATGCGGGTAGACGACGACAAAGAGCGATGGCACGAGTGGGAAGAGTAGAAGACGACAACGAAGTTCGGACTGTGTTCTCGGTGCCGCTCGCAGCTGTTCTTGTCTATTTGTAAATATCTGTAAATATATTCTTTCCCGCAACATATTTGGTGGAGGTGCGGATTTCCCCTACGTCTACCGACGACGGAGCTCCGCAGCGGCCGCCAGTTGCCTTCACTCATCATGACCCAAGACGCCGCCCAGCAAACCTCAGCCCCGGCCATGACATCACTCGTTCTTTCTCCCCCTTGTGACCCTGGGACATTTTCTGGTACCGACAACACTGACGTCGACGACTGGATGAACATGTACGAGCGAGTGAGTACCTACAACCGCTGGGATCCGACCCTTATGCTCGCAAATGTAATATTCTATCTAAAAGACACCGCCCGGGTCTGGTATGAGACGCACGAAGACGATCTGACCAGCTGGGACGTGTGCAAAGAGAAACTCCGCGAATTGTTTGGACGGCCGCTCGGCCGAACGCTTGCCGCTAAGAAGGACCTCGCCTCCCGAGCTCAAACATCTACGGAGTCCTATGTGTCGTACATTCAAGATGTGCTGGCCCTCTGTCACAAAGTTGACTTTAACATGCCCGAGTCTGACAAAGTCGGCCACGTGTTGAAGGGAATCGCTGACGATGCCTTCAACTTGCTCGTATACAAGAACTGCACTACAGTGGACGGAATTATTAAGGAATGTCGACGCTTCGAGGAAGCCAAAAGCAGGCGTATTAGCCAGCCGTACACACGCCTCCCTAACACGGCTGCGACTTCATGTGAAGACCTGCGACACCGGGAAACTCCAGCGCCCTCAGAAAATGTGACCCGCATCATCCGACGCGAGCTCGAAGCTATGTCCCTTGCCCCCCTGCATCTACATGATGGCGACAACCGCTTGCCTACCATCTCTCTGGTACAAGCTGTCGTCCGCCAAGAGCTTGCAAACCTTGGTTTCCAGCCCGTCAGCCCTGTACGGTCTTCACCACCACCTGAAATCACTGCGATTGCTCCTGGACGACCTTTGTACTTCTCTCCACGTCGCCGAAGCCCTAACGATTGGCGGACAACCGACGACAGGCCCATTTGTTTCCATTGCCACCGCATTGGCCACATCTCCCGCCACTGTCGAAATTATTGGTCCCGTCGCAGCACATACCGTCCTCTCAGCTCCCACCGCGACGACGAACAGCCCAGCCACTACACGCCCGCTCCAGCCCTGCACAGTGCTACAGTCGACGGCCAGATTCCCCGCTCCAGCCGCTCCCCGTCCCCCCTGCGTCGACAGTCTCGTTCGCCCCAACGCCGTCGCTCCTCTCCTGGCCCCTACGGACGCTCGCAAGCGGAAAACTAGACGCTGCAGTGTCTGGAGGTGATGCTGCAGTACAGCCCCAGTCCCAAAATCCTCGATTAGCCCTTCGCGCACACCATACTTTGCTCGCCATTCATGTCGATGGAGTGCCTGTGCGAGCCCTGATCGATACAGGCGCGCACGTATCCGTCATGAGTTCAGCCCTACGACGCCGCCTCCGAAAAGTACTGACTCCTGCACCCAAAGCCGTTCTCCGCGTTGCCGACGGCGGAACGCCTCATGTTGTTGGACTATGCACAGCCCGTGTGACCATATCCGGCCGCCATACATCCGTTCTGTTCTCTGTTCTGGACCAGTGCCCTCATGAAGTCATTCTTGGCCTCGACTTCCTGTCTGAGCATTCAGCCCTCATTGACTGCGCCACTAATGTTGTTCAGCTTGACCTTCCTCTTTCTGCTGAGTCGTCGCCCCCAGTTATACACCGTCTTTGTGCTGTCGACTTTGTCCGTCTACCGCCTCAAGCCGCAACTTACATTTCTTTCTCATCTGTTCCCCCTGTACCTGATGGTCACTACGTAGTCACTCCGGAACTTGATGTCGCCCTGACGCGCAGCATTGCGCTTCCACACACTGTATTTACAATGTCGGCCAACCGAGCGTACCTTCCGGTTCTGAACTTTGGTTCATCCATCCAACCGCTCCCGCAAGGCATCTCACTCGCCACGCTGTGCCCTGCTGCCGAATGTGTGATATCAGTGGTGGACAGCTGCTTACCTTCCACTCAGCAATGCTGGCTGCCTGCGGCCCCATCAACAGTGAACCCAACGGACGACTACGCCGGCATGATCGCTTCTGACCTACCGCCGATGCAAGCTCGCGAACTGAGGTGCCTCTTATCATCTTTCCGCGACATCTTCGACTTTGATAGCCGTGTTTTGGCTCGGACCTCTGTGGTGACGCATCACATAAACACCGGTGATTCCGCTCCTCTCCGCAGACGTCCGTACCGAGTGTCCAGCGCTGAACGCACCGTCATAAATCAAGAGGTGGACAAGATGCTCGCAAAAGACATCATCGAGCCCTCGTCAAGTCCTTGGGCTTCACCAGTCGTCCTGGTGAAAAATAAGGACGGCAGCTGGCACTTCTGCGTTGATTATCGGCACCTCAACCGTATCACAAAAAAAGACGTATATCCACTCCCAAGGATCGATGATGCATTAGATTGCCTCCACGGCGCCAAATATTTCTCTTCAATTGATCTTCGATCGGGGTACTGGCAAATTGCCGTTGATGAAAAGGACCGCGAGAAGACCGCCTTCGTGACGCCTGATGGCTTATACCAGTTTAAAGTCATGCCGTTCGGCCTCTGTAACGCCCCGGCTACCTTCGAACGAATGATGGACTCCCTTCTTCGTGGCTTTAAATGGTCCACTTGCCTCTGTTACCTAGACGATGTTGTGGTTTTCTCGCCTACTTTTGCCACGCACCTCGAGCGCCTCTCCAATATTCTGACAGTGTTTCGTAACGCCGGACTTCAGCTGAACTCATCGAAATGCAAGTTCGGTCGTCGCCAACTCACTATTCTCGGACACCTTGTTGACGCTTCTGGTGTACGCCCAGATCCCATCAAAATTCAAGCTGTGAAGGACTTTCCTCTTCCAAGGTCGTCGAAAGATGTGCGCAGCTTTGTCGGCTTGTGCTCGTATTTTCGCCGTTTTATCAGATTTCGCCGGCATCGCTCGTCCCCTCACCGATCTTCTGAAGAACGACACCCCCTTTACCTGGGGCCCTGCTCAAGAGAACTCATTTTCATCCCTCGTCCATTTGCTGACCACTCCGCCCATCTTAGCACATTTTGACCCGTCGTCTCCCACAGAGGTTCGCACGGACGCCTCCGGATATGGCATTGGCGCCGTGCTAGCCCAACGTCAACAGGGCCAAGATCGAGTCATCGCTTATGCCAGCCGCCTACTTTCAGCCGCAGAGCAAAATTACACCATTACTGAGCGCGAGTGTCTTGCCCTTGTCTGGGCAGTAGCTAAATTCAGACTCTACCTGTTCGGCCGTTCATTCGCTGTTGTCACTGATCACCACGCTCTCTGTTGGCTGTCTTCACTAAAAGATCCCACCGGTCGCCTTGGTCGCTGGGCATTGCGCCTCCAAGAATACTCATACTCCGTCGTGTACAAGTCAGGGCGCCATCACCAGGACGCTGACTGTTTATCCCGATACCCTGTGGAACCACCTGACCTAGAGGACGCTGAGACCCTGCCCTGCCTCTTAGCTATCTTCGATCTTGCCGATATTGCCAACGAACAGCGCCACGACTCATCTTTACGTCCTATCTTTGATGGCATCCGTTCTGCAAACCGATCTTCGTTTCTGAACCTTTATGTGCTCCAGAACGGCATTTTGTATCGCCGAAACCTACGCTCCGATGGCCCTCCGCTCCTGCTCGTGATACCCCAACGTCTACGCTCTTCTGTCCTTGAAGAACTGCACGATCTGCCGACAGCCGGTCACCTTGGCGTGTCCCGCACGTACGCTCGGGTGCGGCATCGCTTCTTTTGGCCAGGTCTCTATCGTTCCGTCAAGCGTTACGTGGCCGCTTGCGACCTGTGTCAACGTCGGAAAAGGCCCTCCACTTTGCCTGCCGGTCTTCTGCAACCCATCGACATACCTCCGGAACCTTTTCACCGTGTTGGCCTCGACCTTCTTGGCCCTTTTCCGACGTCCCTCTCCGGCAACAAGTGGATCGCTGTCGCAACTGATTATACGACTCGGTACGCCATCACGCGTGCTTTGCCGTCCAGCTGCACTACCGATGTTGCCGATTTTCTTCTGCAAGACGTCATCCTTCACCACGGCGCCCCTCGTCAAATGCTCACCGACCGCGGTCGTTATTTTCTATCCAGAGTAGTTCACGACATTCTTTGTTCGTGTGACACGCAGCACCAGCTCGCGAGAGCTTACCACCCACAAACCAATGGGCTTACGGAAAGGTTCAACCGCACGCTCACCGACATGTTAGCCATGTACATATCGCCAGACCACCGAGATTGGGACGCAGCCTTGCCTTATGTGACATTTGCATATTACTCTTTCCTTCATGACAGAACAGGCTATTCTCCTTTCTACCTTCTGTTTGGTAGGCATCCCACCTTGCCTTTGGACACACTCATGCCGCCTTCTTCAGCCCCCACCACTGCTTACGCTCGGGACGCCATCTCCCAGGCCACGCTGGCGCGCCAAATAGCACGTAGTAGGCTCCAAGCCTCTCAAGTTTCCCAGAAGTCAGCCTATGACCACCGTCACCAGGCCGTCGAATTTACCCCAGGATCACTCGTCCTTCTCTGGACGCCCTCTCGCAGCGTCGGTCTCTCCGAGAAGCTCCTTTCGCACTACCGTGGCCCTTACCGTGTCGTGTGCCGTGTTACCGACGTGAACTATGAAATTGCTCCCCTTGAAACCTCGCCATCGTTCTCTGGCGCCACCACCGACATCGTCCACGTCTGTCGCCTTAAACCTTATCACGACGCTCATACGTCGCCGCCCTAACGCCGAGACAACGTTTCAGCAGCCGGGGGTCCTGATGCGGGTAGACGACGACGACAAAGAGCGATGGCACGAGTGGGAAGAGTAGAAGACGACAACGAAGTTCGGACTGTGTTCTCGGTGCTAGCCCGTTGTGTCGTAAGACGGTGTGGGCAGGGCACTTTTTTCTTATTTATTTTAAGCCCACACTAATATCTGTGTTCTCGGTGCCGCTCGCAGCTGTTCTTGTCTATTTGTAAATATCTGTGAATATATTCTTTCCCGCAACAATATTAATGGTACTAAAAAATGTGAAAATTAGTTCTGTGTTCATGGCTTTCACATTTCTATGTTGATTTGCACCATGTTGTATTGGAATGCATGGTCTTTTTTTTATTATTTATAGGTATCCAAAGCATACTTCTTGTAAAGGTGCTTGCCACATGCTGTCTTGTGTATTTGTTTTTTGCGTTTTATTGATACTGTTCCTGGTTCACTTTGTGAAAGGTTTGGTTTAATTTTGGGGGTTTAACGTCTCGGAGAGACTCAGGCTGTGAGGGACGCCGTAGTGGAGGGCTCCGGAAATTTCGACCACCTGGGGTTCTTTAGTGTGCACCGACATCGCACAGCACACGGGCCCAGCTGCAGTGTTGCGGGAAATGCTAGAGGCTCGTGTACTGTGCGTTGTCAGTGCACACTAAAGAAACCAGATGGTTTATCTGTAGCTATTCACTATTTATTTATTTATTTATGAATACTGTCAACCCTCATTTGAGGGTCATTACTGGAAGGGATGTTAAACCTCATAAAACCTACACCTGAAATCCTTTGTTCATTAAAGCTTTTGAATCAACACTGGTACACATAGCTTATTTTCACTTTTTTCCGACTTCACATCACACACTACTCCTGCTGCAATCAGTGCATTGGCAGCCTGTGTAATTTTGACCTTATTCCAGGGTCCAAGGTCAAATCCTACAAAGTGAATTGCATGGCTTTAGTACCCAACTGGGAATGGATTAAGAAATCTTGTTATACCTTCTAAAAATCTGATCAAACTACTGAATTTTTTTTTCCTGCTTTTATAGGCTAGGCAATTCAAAACTATTGGACTACTAATGAAAACTGGTTCACTTTTCGCTGGAAGATATATTTTCAGGTGGACCGAACTGAACTGCAACTTATACCCGTCTCAGCTTGCTTATACTTCTAGACTTATACCCAAGTCTTCCATATATCAATACACAAATTACTGATAATGGTACGATGATTTAGGATTTCTTTAACTCCCCGATAACATTGAATGCACAGTTGCGGCTGGTCTATTCATTAGCTGTATCCTTCTACATGGCTCTTGATTTAAGCTGACTCAATGCCAACTACATCCTAACCAGAACTACATTTCAACAATTCAAGATATAACTTAACTGGTTTCATTCGGTTCAACTGGAACCAGTTGACATAACTGGAACCTGCCTGGCACCAGTTGACTCTGAACTCGCCATTTGGCTCCCAGCTGCAAACCAGTTGACTTGTAACTGGCCAGCTAACTGGCTTCTAACTGGAACCATTTGAACTGTAACTGGCCCAACTGAAACCAGTTGAGTTCTCAACTGGTCCAGTTGAAACCAGTTAGATTTTCAACTGGTACCAGTTGAAAATTTTCACCTGGGTCGGTACAAGCGCCGCTTTCAGAATTTTCGGCAAAGGGGATTAGCTGCTTTTGTTCACGGCGACGCAGTCTCCAGAGGCGCCCCCACACCAGCGTTCCTTGCGTCTTCTCCGGAAACCAGCGCCTTTGGTCAAGGCAGCCCGATGGCGCCTGCCTGGCTCGCCTGTCACCTCTGGCTGGGCCTCAAATCCCAACAGCGCCCATGTACTGTGCGATGTCAGTGCATGGTAAAGAGACCGTCCGTCCCTCATAGCCTGAGTCGTTTTGGGGCTCTGAACCTCATAAAAACACACAAAACAAATTTTCCGACCGGAGTGGCGAGTGTCCCTTCCCCTCGGAAGTCGCGCGGCGTTCCTTGCGTGTGCGCGCCTCTTTGTTTGTGCTTCGGTGTTTTTAGTGGCCGGTTGTCAACGAAGCTGAGAACAACCAAGACAGCGGACGAGAAAACGACGAGCGGCGAGTAGTGTGTGTGCAAATACTCGACTGTGCGGTTGCGCGAGCAAGATGGAGCGAGGTGTATGAAGCTGCGAGCGTGCATTTATCTTGTAAATAAGTTTTCGCTGCATACATAGTCATTTTTTGTTTTCAACGTACGCATTCAACCGTTTTTCCAATCAATGTGTATATATTTTTAACACTACCAACCCCGAGGAACTCCATAGCCAGCTTTGTCTCGCGCGGTCCCGAATGATGGATATTCGACGCTTCTTCAAGCGTCAGCGGTTGTCTGACGAAGCATTATCCAAATGCGCCCCTGCAGATTCTGGTGTGACATGTGACAACGGTGTAGCATTTGAACAGAGTGATGCAAGCTTTTATCACCGGACAGTAGCTGATGTCGTCGACTCCATGGAAGGGACTCTGTCAACAGTGAGTTCAGGTGATGCAGCAGGCCGAGATGATTCCATTTCTCCTTTCTTGGGATTCAAGTCCGGATTTGACCAGAGCGATGCAACCTTTCATCACCGGACAGTAGCCGGCGTCGTCGTCTCCATGGAAGGAACTCCACCAGCGAGCTCCGGTCACGCAGTAAGCCGAAACGATTCCCTTTCTCCTTGCTTGGGATCGAAGTCCGGAGACAACATCAAGAAAACAAATAACTTGCCTCAAGAATATGACTTAGGAGAGTTTCTAGGCAAAGCTAAACTCACTGGCATACCGGACTTTTTGAAGTTACGTCTTCTTACTAAGCCATGGTCGCCAAATGTCACATATGATTTTAAGAAGGATGTAACACCTGGAAAGAGGCCTTTTCGACATCAATGGCTGGGAGATTACGCCCCCTGGCTTGCGTACTCAGCGACAGCGAAAGGCGCCTTTTGTCGTTTTTGCGTCATTTTTCCTCCGCGTGTTCACCGGGGTACTCAAGGTAGTTCTATCGTGCGCGCTTTCAGTAACTACAGAAAAATGCACGAGGCGTGCAGGGATCACGTAAAATCACAATGGCACCAGGAGGCAATGACGGCCTCACAGAACTTTATGGATGTGATGAAAGGCAAGCAGCTACCCGTTGTACAGCAGCTGAACAGAGCACTGCACGCGCAAGTTGAAAGGAACCGTGAGAAACTATTTCCAATAGTTTCCACCATTGTCTTTTGCGCGACGCATGACTTGCCGATTCGCGGCAAGCAGTCCGATAGTGGAGTCTTCAATGATCTGCTTGACTTTCGTGTAGAAGCTGGAGATACTCTACTTCAGGAGCACTTCGCTTCTTCTGCTGGCAATGCCAAGTACACTTCTGTCCGCGTCCAGAACGAGATCATCACAATCTGTGGCGACATCCTGAGAGAGCAGATAGTTACCGAAACTAACAAAGCGTTTGCTTTTTCCGTTCTTGCTGACGAAACTGCAGATATTTCAGGAAAAGAGCAGATGTTGTCGTGACGCAAGGTAGCAGATCCCACCGCTGCCACCAGTTGTTGTGGCTCGAGGTAGCGTGGCCAGAAGTTGCGTCACCAAGGGGCTCGTACAGGATGAGGGAATGGTCTGAACTTCAGATGGTTGGAGATTACAAAAACAAGCAGATTTAATGGCAAGAAACTGAGACACTTATTTACAAAAATTTACAAAGGAAGAACAAGGAATCAAAATTTAAGAGTCCATAGCGTGGAGCGTCTGGATGAGCCTGATACTCAAGGCTCAGAGCCACTGGATGAACCTATTACCGTAGGTCCAGAGCGTTCGTGCCCACTTTGGTCGCAGTTTATATAGCCCAAGGCTCCGCCCTTTCACCAGGCGACATTCCATCGTGGCACAAAAGTTCGGCACCAGCACCGCCATCGAAGACCTGTTGAGCCCCCTCACTAGGCGGTAACTCATCGTAGCACAAAAGATCGCCACCACACGTCACAGACGCAGCTGGCCAAGACACCTGTTGAGAGCCCGCACGTGGGAACTGGCAAGGAAGATGCTAAGTCCGCATTCCTAAGTCCGCAGTTCGCATTCCGCATTCCTATAGCATTGTGTCGTGTTGACGTCACAGCCGCAGCTTCGCAGGCTTCCTTTGATTCGTTCCGGGATTTTTTTTCAAGACGAGGGACACCCTTTCTTCTCCTGTCGTCGGTTGCTTCTCGAAGGGGAGGTCGTTTTCGCCGAGCCGAGTGTGGGAAGAGCCTCGTCGGCCACTTCCAAGAAAGTCACCCTTTTTCGTGAGGTCAAGTTGAAGTCAAACGACCCGTCAAAATTGCCGCTACGTTGAATCTCCCTCCGTTTCATCTCGGGTCTCAAGATGGGTCGTAACAATGTCTATAGGCGTTCGCTTTATTGACAAGGCGGAAGTCGAAGTGTGCGTTCGAGAGCAGTTTTTGGGATTTGTAGAGCTGGAGCAATTAAACTCCGCTTGCATCGCCGCGGCAATCTTGAAGCTTTTGACGAATGTCGGACTGATTCTTTCGAACCTCGTTGGACAGGGGTACGATGGATGCTCTACAATGGCTGGAAAAGAAGCTGGAGTGAACAAAATTATACAAAAACAGTTCCCGAAGGCACTATTTTTCCACTGTGCAAGTCACAAACTAAATCTCGTCATCAACGATTTGAACGACGTCTCTGAAATTCGAAACACAATTGGGATAATCAAACAAACCATAAACTTCTTCCGCGAGAGCGTGCTCCGGAGAAAATTGGTGCCCAACATTCCGATGCTGTGTGAGACAAGATGGTCTGCAAAGTACAAGTCTATTAGGATCTTCTCTCAGCATTACGTGGCCATAGTCGAAGCACTCGAGCAGCTCGCGTCCACGGAATCATGCTCGAACGCTGCAACTAGACAACGAGCTCACATCCTCTACTGCGCAACAACAAGCTCATCTTTCATCGTCTGCTTGCATATTGTAGCGAAGTACAGCGCTCGGCTCGAACCAGCTACGAACATTCTGCAAGGTGTATCCATGGACTTCCATTCTGTGCATGGCCACATCACTGAGCTACAACGTATTTTTCGCGGCCACCGGACAAACGCTGTAGAGGAGTTCTCTAACATCATGAATGCAGCAAGGGAGGCAGCCAATCACTTAAATGTGGTGATATATCTGTACCAAGACAAGTCTCTCGTCAGGCCCACCGAGACAACTACGGGATTCAGTCGCCAGAGGAATACTACCGTGTAGCAATATATGTGCCGTACTTGGACTCCCTCACTGCTTCTTTAGCTCGGCGCTTTTCTGAAAGCAATGAGAGGAGCTTCAAACTTCTCCAGCTGCATCCATCAAAAATGAAGCACTTGAGCCGTGTTGAGTTCGCTGTTCTCGCCGAAGAACTCCAGTGCTTTTACGGCATCGACAACTTCAAGGAAGAGGCCATCTCTTGGTACGAGATGTGGTGCAACAAAACTGGGGACCCATCAGAAATAACTTACTGCGAGCTTCTACATCAGGCCAAGACATTCTTCCCTGGTGTTGCAAAAGCCATTGAGGTGGCTCTGGCTTTGCCAGTTACTACCTGTACGGTCGAACGCTCCATCAGTACAATGAGGAGAGTGAAAACGTGGCTACGCTCAACGATGACAAACGACAGACTGGACGGCCTTTGTATGATGAGTGTGCACCGAGAGCGTGTAATGAAGCACAGAAATGAATTTATCACCAGTGTCATCACGCAATTCGCCCAGAAAAATCCGAGGCGTCTACAGTTTCTGTTCAAGGAAGACTGAGTGACTGTCGTTGCGTGTTTGTGAACATATTGTGCTGTGTGCTGGTCATCAATCCGGGTGTGTCGAGAACCCGTATGCAGCAAGACTGAGCACTCTTCTCCACGAAGTGATAGTATCTTTTTGCATTTTTATTAATTTTAATTGTTTCTTCGTTGATAAACTCCAATGTATCTCTCCTAGCCTCGCTTTAATTTGCTGTTTGTAATTTTTCTTTCATGTGTGTATTTTACTTATTTATTTTATTTGTATATAAATAAATAAATTTACTCCGCAAATAGTGCCTTTTTGCTACGAACATACCCCCCCCCCCCCCCCCCTCCGGCGCCAACAACCAATGGGGCCCCCCCCTGCAAAAAATTCTGCGGACGCCCTTGAATGGCACCAGCAGACCGCAGTGCTGGACAGTATGAAACTAAGAGAAGCCTCCCAATCCTATTTGTAGCAAACCACAGAACCAAACACTTTTCTTTTTACACACCCTTTGCTCTTGTTCTGCACTGGCATGGTCAGTAAATGAACTACACAACTCTAAGCCTGCCCTTTTAATGAGTCCTCAGAGACAGACACCCAACACCTCTTGCAGAGAATACTGAATGCAAATTCCTGCCCAATACAGCTTCCTCCCATTGCATTTTTTTACCCCAAAAGCATGACTACTGACACGTTAGGTGTGCTACTGATAAAAAGAACGAGTAACTTTCAGTCCACAATGCCTCACACAATTAATGCATTCCAATATGAAGCTGTCGCAAGCAGACGCGGGTGTTGCAAGAGAAGTTCTGCTATGAGCTGTATATACATTTGCGGTACTTTCTTCTCGAAGAAAATGTCCATAGTACACCTGACAGAGGCATGGCAGGTCTAAAAGCAGCGCAATGCCTGCATACGCGCAACACATCCAGCAGAAACCATTCCATGTACGCAGCCCACTACTGCAAAAGTCGAGGCTCTGGACGAAGGCAGCTATGAAAACATTACATTCTCTCAGATTAATCAACCAATAAATTTTAAGAGCCGCAAGGACACAGTGGACACTGAATTAGTTATGACCGCCTGGTGCTCTTAAGCTCACTCTGAAATCTAAGCGAATGATTTCACACATGCAGCACTGACTGCGGAAGTCTCAGTACTTTTTCGAATGCAAGAATACCAGTGTACTAGCCTGCATTGTATGCCGTAGGCTAGTGCGTGTGCCGTACCAGATGGACAGATTGGGAAAAGCTACATCGTGTTTAAAGGATGAATAATTCCAGAAAGAGGTGCCAGTATAACTAAATATGCCAAATTTCATCGAGGCAAATGAGAAACCTTCACGTTTTCAAAGCTGCATTCTTTACTAGAACTACCAGGCCACTTGAGCTGCCACAA
The DNA here is from genome assembly GCF_055824585.1 of Amblyomma mixtum. Classification (NCBI taxonomy): domain Eukaryota; kingdom Metazoa; phylum Arthropoda; class Arachnida; order Ixodida; family Ixodidae; genus Amblyomma; species Amblyomma mixtum. Next base: position 288,546,312 of record NC_143012.1, on the reverse strand, counting down.
ATGTTTGGTCCCCCATTCACTTTTGTGCTAGCATGAGTTTGAGAAAACTAATAAACATAACTGGAACAGCAGTTGTAGAAAAACAGCAGAGAGTCCCAAGGTCCTGTACTGAAGTTCACAGGTCTTTAGCCCGAGCCAGTAACAGTTGCCTCTGGTCGCATGGTGAGTGACTCGAGAGTGGTACATTTGTCGCCGTTTCTGGTCCAATTACAAGAATGCCACTTGCAAAAGCTTAGGCAAGTGCTCCAGAAGAATTGGCACCGCAGAAATGTTGCCTGCTAAGCCAAGTTCCAGGGCAGCAAAGTAGGTTCGGATGGTTTATGACACAGGCGCACTGTGGTTCATCGCTAGGGCCCGGAAATTGAGCACTAATATAATCCAGGACCAAATAAGCAAACATTTAGGCTCTAACAAAATCGAATAGGTGACTCAAAACCAAAAATAGGCACCTTGATTCATACTTTCAAATCGTTTTTCAGCAAAGTAAATAATACTAATGCCAAAAAATTCATTAAAGCCAGTCTCTCCATATAGCTACTTCACAAGAATGATGAATGATTGGTCGCACTAGTCAAGCACACTGAGCTTGTACTCCTGGAAGCACGCTGCAATAAATGACGCCATTGCGTTGTAAAACCTGAACTGCCTTCTGCTCTCTGCAAACATAACATTACACTTGAACTTTCCATGCGCTACGAAGTTAGTGGCATAAACCTGAAACATGAGGTTTCAAGGGCGTTCAGCTCACCACTTGATGCAACTGTATCATCTTCATGTGGTACAAGTCTAATCTTTGAAACAGTTGCAAGGTTATTGCCCCCCAACTACTGCTTCTTCTCCCGTCTTAAGCCCACTCTCCTGGAAGGTGCCTGCACAGTTCACCTGCCAATGCACAAAGCTGCCTGACTAGCTTTGCTAGATTGATGCAATGCAGTGGTGGTTTGCAGCTGATATGCCTGGTGCTTGTCAGTGCCGCAATCTCTTGAGTCATTTATTCTTTGTCACACTGACCGCTTTCTTTGCAGCAATGGGGGGAGTAATTTTACTTGTGAAAGCTGCAAGAACTGGCAGTATTTGCTCAGAACCGTCACAAAGACAAGCAAATTCCAGGATGCCATGTTTAGACATTTATGGGCTCATTTAGGCGAACGTAGAAAGTTCCAGGCCTTACTTGCCAGCTGCACTGCCTTGCAACCACCAGTGTCTAATGGGGACCACTCCTGAAGCAGCAAACCTTCGTGGTTCTACCTATTTCAAAGTGTTAAAATGAGAGAAGATCTAATTGTACTTTGTCAGAAAAAAAAACAAACTGGGTAGCGTATAGCACGCAAAGTGGGTCATTGAATACAGCATGTATTCAGCAGAAATGATCCGTAAACTTGACATCCCAAATGTTTCATTTGAACTACACAATGGCTGTCGTATATCACAAGGCATTTTATACACATTTCACATGCTTTCAACTAGACTTTACAAGAAAACTTGAGCCAGGTAACAACTTGTGCCTTACAACCACACAGGCATGCTGCAAAAAGACATACAAATATGTTACAAGTGCAATATGAATACTTCATTTAAGAAAATTCAAAACATCAACATGTTTAAAAATTAGAAGCCGCAAAGGTAACAGTGTTTTGTAGAAGCTCCAGAGATAGCACCCCTCCGGTGTGAACACCACTACTCATCGTCAAGCCACCATCGGCCTACGGCTCCTAATCTCGCTGTGCTCCTCTCTCAGCTCGTTTAGGCTTCAACGGGGCTCTCTCTGCAAAGGTGTGCTAGTAACAATTCAGTGGAACAGCTCAGCACTGAGTAGCGGTAAACTGCCCTTTGATATCTTGGCTACAACTATCCCGCCTCAAAAAACACTAGTAAAAATAGCCGCATTTTCTTTTCTTCAAAAGCGAAGAGTTCTGGTGCTCCGCAAGTAACGATTGTGCCGCACAGGCCCCAGCAATGCTCGGCAGTGCTTGAGCCTCGAAAAAGAGAACAAACTAGAGAAGCCTTTCACTTGCACTACAGCCCCGGAACCCCCGGAAGACGGGGTGGCCTGCATTAACAACTGCCCTCAACCAACTAACAAAAGAAGTAAACAAGCCTAAGGGGAAACAAACTTCCAGTGGCTCTACTGGACAACGCTGAGACGCCGAACACAGGAGCAATCACTGTTCCACCATGAAAGTGCAGGATCACATGCACAAGCACATTTACAAGCATTCCTCGATTGCACTGAAGACATGTATATTAAATATGTTGTCATGCATGCCCTTTTTTTGTACACAAGAACTGAACCGGGAGGGAGGAAGGGGGGAGAGGCTAAGCGGATGAACGCTGATGATTTGCACTAGGTCCCGGTTTCAAACTGGCAACACCAAGGGCCCTGGCGGCGGGGCCACAGCTCAGCCATTCTGATATCACGGTGGATTATGCTTTGCCTGCCTCTGCTAGTTCAATGGTCACACAATGCCAAACACTTCTAACACCAAAGCCAGAGATCCTTGGTAAATGCAACCACAGGCTGATTTGAGCTTTGTCCAATTCTAAAACTATGTTCAAAGACTACAACGCGAATCATTGAGCACTGGTAGTATATTATGTAAGTGTGTGTGTATACATATATATATATATATATTTATATTTATGTGTGTGTGCGTGCATGTGTGTGTATGTATACATATATATATATATATATTTATATAGTGTTATCTTCCCAACAAGACAATATGAAAATAGCTCCTTCAAGGCTTTCTTTTAAGGACTGCACTTGACACTGCCATCCTGATGGAGGTGATGGGGTAGTGGGGTAAAACAAAAACGGAACATGTGAAGCATGTGAGAAAGACTAGAATGTTCTGCACCGCAAAACAAGGAGTTGCGCACATTACTTTGGACAAACAATTCTTTTGTTGTTTGTGCAGCAACAGATTCACCACGAAGACAAAAAAAGTGGGATGCTCAACAATGCAAAAAAACAAAACAAAACAAAAACAAAGTCCCAAAATGCGAACAAGAACAGCAAAGTAATTAAAGATCTCACAATGCAACAAACTACTGCCCCTATGGTCCTAGTCCAAGGCTCCTGCCACAGTGTGTGCGGGAGCCTCAAATGGCAACAACAAGAGGCAGAGCAGAGCACAGCCTCAAAGAAGCGCCTGTGTGCCGGCCGCCTCGGGGAGGAGGAGGAGGAGGAGAAGCAGCAGCAGCAGCAGCAGCCTTGTTGCCTTGGTCCCTTCCACAGACCAGACTGCACTGCCCACTGTATTGCACTGGCCATTGTTACTTCTGTCCACTTGTACACAAGCACTGGCACTAGGATGGCCCACGATGCTACAGATGTGTTCTCCCACACGGGACGAGTCTGTACAGCAGCACACGCTGCCCCAGGTCACTACGTGTCTTCGGCCTCGTAGCTATCGTCTTGTCGTACTGACTCTTGAAAAGGCGACTCTGAAGAGGAGAAGAGAGAACAGAACCACATGTATCAAATTTTCACTGCTACTCAGCACCTTGCAGAGAACTAACGCTTAAGCAAACCTCTGCAGAGGAGGAGAAGGAAAGGCAGGCAGGTTATCTAGAAGAATGCAAGCCTCTGCAGGGACTGAGTTGAACCTAATGGGCTTCTTTGGTGGAGCACCGTATACTGCAGCGTATAAGTCGACCCTCAAGACTCCCTGCCCTCACTGGCAAAATAAATAAATAAATAAAATAAAGACCGACTCCAATATGAGCTGATGCTGGTAAGGTTTGTACAGTGCATATCTTAGGTTAGCTGGTATCCAAAAAAACACTGGCACACGACAGCACCTGTGTCACAACTAAGTGTTTGTTTTTATTTAGTGGAAAATATGTATATATAATACCTACACAAGAAGTTCATGAATATGAAACCGTTGTGGCAAGATAAAATGAGAAATGATTTCTGCAGCATAGATTTAAAGGGACACTGAGGAGAAATTGAAGTTGGCCTGTATCGACAGAATACCAGCTCCTGATTACAAAAACGCCACTCATACTGACAACAAAGCTCTTGTAACGTAGAAATGAGCAAGAACCAAAATACAGGCATCGCCGCCACAGGCCAAACTCACAAGTACAAGCGTGATGACGTCATAGGACAAAACAGTGTTGCTAGGTTCTAGCAACACTAGAACACGAGAAGCCACGAATCACTTGAGGCGCAGCCAATGCATGCGCAAATCTCCTTGACATCGCCAGATGGCGCCACGTCCCCGGCAGCTACGCACGCGCCTGCAGCATTGCGACCAATCAGCGCCTGCTCACCGCCGATAGGTGGGCTCCCGGTATTCCGCTAAAGGTAACAAGGTACACTGTATGCTAAAGGTGTCTATTTGCTAGAACTTCGTTGACGACTTTGAGAACGGGATCCATCGTAGTGCTGGCAAAACGCCGGTGCAAACGTAAACGAAGCTACGGTAGCAACGGCCGCAATAGCCATTAGATGCCTTCAATGTGTGGCCGGCGGTAGCTTTCTTTTCGGCTGCTGCCAGGCCGCACTGCTGGCCGCAGAAATCACGGACTCTGCGTTACGTCATGTGCACGTCATGTTCCACGTCACTTAGTCCTGTGTCGTCATAAGAGAATCCCAAGTTTGAATCAGAGCGGCGGGAAAAACTTTTTCAACTTCGAATCCGAATTTCTTAGAAATAAACGCATCTTTCGCTGCCGGCCAAGTGGCAACAAAGCCATGAAATGCCGAACTATCGGATTTTGCTGTAAAAAAAATATCAATAGTGCTCTCCTCACTGTCCCTTTAAGTGACATTCTTTCTACACCGCAAACAGAAAGAAAAGTCACTGATGCATGCGGCTGTGTACCATTACTTTTTGTCAAAATCCTGACACTACAAAAGTGTGGCCTGCATCCACACCGGGCCCAGGTGTTTCTGAAAGTTCCTCTCCTAGCCTATCTTTGCTCTCAGCCAGCCAAAATGCCAACTTTGCAGAAGTGTGAGCCCCTTCCATGGAGTGCAGAGCAAACAGGTGAGCGCCCACCTTGACTGCTTGCCATGTGCCAGCCGTGTGCAGCCTCCGGCCCATGAATGAGAGCGTCCCCCTGCAGATCGTGGGGCTCCCGCTTGATCTTGACGAGGCAGTCTGAGCCCAGGTACAGGTTGGGCTCCACCAGGCGCGAGAGAGACAGGGGGTCCTGCTTGCCCTCTGTGAACCCGGCCTGCTTGGCCATGCGGCGCGCCGCGTACGTGGCGAAGTACTCGCCCAGCTCCTGCACTGACATGGCTGTGATGTGCGGCGAGAAGCGCTCGAAGAAGGTCTGCAGTTCCCGCTGGCCCTCCTCTTCCGTCATCAGGGTGTTGATGCACACAAAGTGGTCCATCTGAGGACAGAGGAGGGAAACAGAGGGCATCACCCACCGGGCCAAGCTTTGCCCGACCTTTTTCAATGCGATCTGCGCTTATATTGAGTTCCACGAACATTGCTGGTACTGCTGCGCGAATGAGGCACCCCAGGTAGAGCAGCACTGCACAGGCTGCTGCCACTGCTTTTCTTGGTTTTGCATGACTGGGCAGGCCCATCAGACATGTCAACCTGATGCCACCAGTGGTAGCTTTGTGGTGGGCATGATAAAAACACAAGGCAACAATTCTGTGTGATGACGGCATAGAAGCCACTTTTGACATGAACAGTAACCGCTTCACTCAAGCCGAAGTGGTTGGTTTGGTGTGAAAAGTAATTTGTGTTACCCATGAAAAATTAATTCACTCCAATATAAACAGTTTTGTCGCAATGAAATATAGTGACAAGGCACATACCAATCACATGGCTGTTTGCCCAGCAGTAGATGCCTATGCACTACTAGATGCCTAGTAAAGCTCACTTGAGCAAAATTTGTCCAGCTACCATTTCCTTGTGCCAAGTTTTCAAAATTTCTGAAAGAATTAACTTTATATATTGACAAAAATAACTACGAACTCTAAGGAATCGCTCTGAAAACTTTCACGCATCAGGCTGCAACACATTTTGTTATTTGTAACCAAATTTGGCCAAAACAGCCGCAGTTGCATGCATAGGAGTCCACCTCTTCGTGACGAAGTTTTTTTTTTTTCCTTGACAAAAATAAGCGCAGATTTGTTCGTTCCCAGCCATCAGGTAAAGATCCATAAAAATATCAGGCAAATCGAAGCTGTCAATTAGCCACCCATTGCACTATCTTATCTGAAGTTGCCCCCAAGCTTTTTGCACAAGCTCACACCTCGTTTTGCAGTCCATAAACAGTGTAAATGGCTGACATCCGTATTTTAAACCCATGGTGGTGGCTTGGAAACTGTCATTTACCTTCTATTCATTATGACCAAGACATGCTCCAAGATTTGCGAAAATAGACAAATCATTTCAAACACCATGCTTTTAGCATAAGGTCGAAATCCTCTTTTAATCGGTGTTTCATTATTCTACATCTGACTTAGCATCTTATTCTAGTTTGCAGACTAGTAAGAGGTAGGAAAACGGAAGTAGGGAGACCATTTAACAAAGCCCTGCTTATTTAGGCTGGCAATAATACCAACCCTGCATTTTTTTTTGTCAATTTAGCAGTATTTGTAATGCTGTTACAAGCAATATTACAGTAAAAGCTCGTTAATTCGAACTTCATGGGACCGGGAAAAAAGTTCGAATTATCCGATGTTCGAATTATCGAACAGCTGCGAAAAAACCGCAAAGAACCATTTGCATTACGGTATATATGTACCCTATTTACTCGCGCAACGAACCCACTAGCATAATGAACCCACCCACCCCTGATTTTTGCCAAAGAATTTGAAAAAAAATGCGTCCCTCGGTTTCTGCCCTCACGGTCCACACAACGCATTTCTTGGCTGGCGGCGCCAAGATGCTGCCCAGCGATAACATCACAGTGTTTACTTTTGGCGTTAGCTCTAGCAAGGGGGGAAGCGAACTTGGCAGAGTGCCAACGCTTGTCCGGTTGTGCAAGCCTCGTTTTCAGTAGGTTCGCCTTATCGTGCCATGGGCGATTGGGGTGGACACCTTCTACTGCCACTCAATCATTGGAACGCGCACGAGCCTTTTGCAGGGAATGATGCTAAAAGCCGGGGTCATGATCGCGGCGGACCGGGTGCTTCCGTTGGCTACTGATGGGTGGAAGGATGGACGACACTCGCAAAGAAAAAAAAGTTTTTCGCGCATATTTGTAGCGCCGGTCCGAAGTCATAGCCTTTCACAGGCGTTGGCTGGGACCGCGCCGACAGTACTTATCCGCATTTCCGAATTAACAGGGCTCGAATTGATGAGTATTTAGTTGCAAGTTCCGGAGGTTGCGCGGAAAAGAGGATAGGCAGCCGCCACCGCCGCCGCCAACCCCTACCCTCCGGTGCCCCCTGGTGCCGCTGGCCCGCCGCGCCTGTGATGGCGCCATGTAGGCTTTAACCACTCATCCACAATTTTATCTGGTTCCATCTTCTGTCCCCGTTTAGGACTTGCGCAGCCTCTAACTATGCGGAGATGCTTTTTTTTTGGCCACGTGCTGTGCGCCAAGCCGCACAGGCGCGGCGGCGTGTAGTTCGAATTATCCCTAGCGGAACGGACTCGCTTTCGAATTAACGGGCTTTTTTATACACGGATCTCTATGGAGCTTGGCCGGACCAAGCAGTGTAGTTCGAATTATCCGAAATTCGAATTATCGAGGTCTGAATTAACGAGCTTTCACTGTATTCAATGTATTATTACTTGTTTAACATTTAACCCTGTATGTAATGCACAGCATATCACCCATGATAATGTGAAAATGGGACCAATTTCCATTCTGATTGCAGAAGCACCTCTCCCAGCGTAATTCGTCAAAGTAAGGGCAAAGGATCAGCCGAGAGAGATGCGAGAGGCTGCTGAAAGAAGCTCATCCCGACAGCAAAACAACCCCAAGTTTCTTTGGTCATGATGCCGCATTGGCGAACGATCGAGCAGTTTTGAGTTTTGCTCTTGATTTACTGTACAGTAAAAGCTCGTTAATTCGAACTTCACGGGACCGGGACAAACGTTCGAATTATCCGATGTTCGAATTATCAAATGGCCGCGAAAAAACCGAAAAAACCGACAAGAACCATTTGCATTACGGTGTATGTATAGGGTATTTACTCGCGTAAGGAACCCACTCACATAATGAACCCACCCATCCCCGATTTTTGCCTAAGAATCTGAAAAAAAAAAAAGCGTCATTCGTTAACGCTTCCCTCCGTTTGGCACCGTCACGGCCCCCAACGCATTTCTTGGCGGCGCGCCAAGATGCTGCGCAGCGATAACATCACTTTTGACGTTAGCTCCAGCAAGGGGGAAGCGAACTTTGACAGAGTGCCAGCGCTTGTTCGGTTGTGCAAGCCTCGTTTTCAGCACCGTCACGGCCCCCAACGCATTTCTTGGCGGCGCGCCAAGATGCTGCGCAGCGATAACATCACTTTTGACGTTAGCTCCAGCAAGGGGGAAGCGAACTTTGGCCAGCGCTTGTGCCGGCGTCTTGTTCGCGGGTGAGCGCGTGCTTGCGTGCTTCCGTTGGCGACCGACCGATGGGTGGAAGCATGGACGACACTCGCAAAGAAAAAAAAAGTTTTTCGCTCGTAATTTGTAGCGCCGGTCCGAAGTCATAGCATAGCCTTCATGGGCGTTGGCTGGGACCGCGCTGACAGTGCTTATCCGTATTTTCGAATTAACAGGGCTCGAATTAACGAGCATTTAGTTGCGAGTTCCGGAGGTTGCGTGGAAAAGAGGGTAGGCAGCCGCCAGCGCGGTCGCCAACCCCTTCCCACCGGTGCCGCCGGCCACCGCGCCAGTGATGGCGCCATTTAAGCTTTACCCACTCTTCCATGGTTTTATCTAGTTCAATCTTCTGTCCCCGTTTAGGACGTACGCAGCCTCTAACTATGCGGAGGAGGTGCTTTTTTTTTTTTTGGCCACATGCTGTGTGCCAAGCCGCCCAGACGCGGTGGCGCGTAGTTCGAATTATCCATAACGGAACCGACTCGCTTTCGAATTAACGGGCTTTTTTATACACAGATCTCTATGGAGCTTGGCCGGACCAAGTAGTGTAGTTTGAATTATCCGAAAATTCGAATTATCGAGTTTTGAATTAACGAGCTTTCACTGTATACACTTCCGTATTTGTGCGCAGCTGTAGTCTTTAGACATTCAGAAATTATCAAAATGAGCTAAATTTAATTAGACTATAATAATCCCCTCTGTTGAGCAATGAAGGAACCATTTGTGATCAAATCCTGGAGGTTCACAACTTTTACTGGCCTTTTCCAATGCCTGATTAATACAGGGTTAATGTTCCGGGGAGAAGATAACATATGATGTGAAAGAAAGGCAGGACTGATGATGCTCTACTGCTGCACGAGTGCTTTTCCGAGAGCCTGTCGGGCTGACTGTACCCAATGCAGCACACCCAACCGATGGTTTGAGGTGCATTCAGAGTGGAAAGTCTCACAGGTCGCGCTACCGGTTTTCATCGACTCGAGAGAGGACGAAACAAATCACTTGTTTTGGGCAGCCAGCCGCTGGTTTTTTCCAATGCGACATCATGTCGCAAGTTCTCAGCCAATCAGCAGCACTTCAAAAAACGATGCCATGTGTTTTGTTGCATTACCTGCCTGCTCTAGGTTTGGAACGAGCGCATGTCAATGTTGTACTTGCCTCCTAAGACTCAGGTTAGTACAGCCTAGTGCTTGAAAGCATTTTTTCAATCATACAGCAATAACACTAAACATTACTGCAAGCTGTCTCGCACAGACCCGCTGGTCTGAAAAGTCGCATCAAGCATTTCCTCTCTTTTCCTGTCCTTGCTGGCTTCAGGGGGGTCGTGTTATGTTCCCGACTTCTCAGAATGAATGCATTGATCGCATTGCCTTCAATGTCTCTAATTTTTTCCGCCCTCCAAACATGGCCCCCGATCTGCATTAAATGCAATTTTTAATGGACAATCTTCGAAGGCACTGCAATGGCATCATGCAAAACAACCAGCTTTGTAAAAGATGAAATTTTGTTGTCATGCTCTGGCATAAGAAACCTGACAATATGATGAAGTTTCCATGAAGTAGTTTGTGTCCAAAAGATCAGTGCCCGTGACAGCTCATGAGCACAATAACAAACCCTGCATAAGCATGGTCAATCAAACACAAAACTAGGATCACAAGTACATTAGAACTTGTGCATCAATCATAATGCTGCACAAAATCATCGAGCATGAAGCACTTGCCTGCATGGTGGCCTGGTCGTACTGCAGGTAGCCCGAAGACCGCAGGAAAATGAACGATTCGTCACGAGTCCTCAGACGATATACAACAACACCTTTCCCTGAGTTGCTGGCAAACATTTGTTTCTGTGCAAACATGGCGATGGCCATGTCACTTGGGTGCAGGTACTTGTGGGCTGACACTCCCAACACCTCGTGGGGGAGGTGACCCGTCAGAGTAGACAGCCTGCACACACAGAGAGAGAGGAGGTCAGGGGTGAGCATCCCAGCTACAGGGCTATAAACACATTCCACTTGGTGCCGTTCACTGTTACACCCTGGTGCCTCGCATGGATTAAGGCAGAAATAACTGCCACATACTGACTCAGAGGAGCAACAGTAGCCACAACTTCCGTTATGTGAACTTTACCGTTTTTCAGTCTACCGCCGATGAATTAGACTCATGCAGGCACAGAACAGGCCACAAAAGTACCAAACCCACGATCGATGACCTGCCTAGTAACGGGCACCAAGAGAGTGCCGAGTGTCCCCTGCTCAGCGGGGCCAAATTCCATGGTGCAGTGTGCCCGAACTGTTAATCTCGGTCGGAAGCGCATTCCTGGTGTTCCCCGTGACAGAATCCACACGAAAATAAAGTTTTCCTCGCGCTTTGAGATGCCAGAAAACCGCGGTGTCTTGGATGCGGAAAAGAGGCCGGTCATGCTTGATTTGCGCCATTCGGCTAGACAAACAGTCTAAATGCATGGTAGGGTCACCGAATTTTGTTGTTACGGCGGGGACACACGTGCGAAAAGCGAGCGCGATTCACCGCGGTGCGAAGTTGCGAACGGCGTCGCAGCGTCAGATTGCAGCTCGCTGCCTGCGTCCAACCTGCTAGATGTCAACGACGGGCCGCCCGCGGCAAACGCAACGACGGGAAGCGGGAGCCAACGTGTGCGTGGAGAGCGGCAGCATCATTATGACGTAGTGCGTGCTCCTTTGAGCCGGGCCTGCCTGCCCACGGCCGGTCTCGACGCGCGAGCGCACGTGGAGACCGGCCGTGGCCTTCCAGCCTTGATGCTGGCCGCTGGCATCTGAAAACGCGATAGTATTGTTTGTTCAAGTTCATAGCAAGCCCTGTAGAGGTGATGACTGCGATACAAGCAAATTTCATCCAATAGCCACTTTGGTGCTGCTCCTGCCTGATGCGGTTCGCCTGCCGTCTGCTAGCTCCGTTGCTGAAGGCGTCGCGGACTGGTTGGTATTATGGGACTGGTTGACAGTAAAGGGGTGCCGGGTGTAGCGCCTTTATTAGAGTGCTGGCCAGTCCCGAAGCGCTAACAGCTGCGGCATCGATGCGAAACCGGCTAGGCTTAGCGGCGACCAGGCCAGTCAGGGAGCAGCGCGCACTTTGTCACCCGGCGTTCCTGCAGGCGGCGTCGTTGCCGAAAGCTCCACTTTTGCACAGGCGTGCTGTCGTTGCTCAAATCTAGGAGGCAGACTTTATGATAGCATGGCTGCTTTGTATTTTTCTTGTGCGAACGTGAAGCCCAGCCTGTCAATCAGCCTGGATCCCGTCTGGATCACAAAAATGAGCTAAAGCTTGTTCTTGATATAGATAATAAACTCTAGCATAAGAAATTTGAAAACTGTGTCATCTTTGAGCATCGCTGACCAATACTGAGTTGCTGGTAGAAGTAACAAATGTGCTACGAGCAAATTTTGCAGCGAAAGCTACATTGGCCACGAACTTGCGATTTCGCTGTGGCAGTGCTCCGAGGAGGCACGGAGACCGACCTTGAGCCGTTGCCTAGCAACCGCTGCAGCTGGCGGACACCGTGCGGCGTCATCCGCCAGCTTCCTCGCAGTTGTGGCACAATTAAATCTCGATTGTTTTAGCTTTCTTTCGAGCGGTCGCTTATATTGAATTATCGCTTATAACGAATTTTTTCGCCATCCCGCTGACTTCATTATAACGAGGGATTACTGTATATACGAAGCAGAAGCAATCGGCAGAATTCTGGGAGGATTCAGGTGCAGAGAAAGCTAAGACAAGCCTGCAGTCCTGCTCACCTGTGGTCCGCAAAAATGATGGTGCCATCGAGCTTGTGCCGCGTCACATACTCGTCCTGGCAGGCCTCTCGCAGTGAAAGCTCCTTGTACGGGTTGGTGTTGACCAGCCGAACGAATGTCTTGAAGAGGCAATTGGGACCAGGACCCTCAGCTTTATCCGAGGCCGGCCCAGTCAGGTGGCCAACCACCTGAATTACCTGCAAAAATAACCACGTGCCGGACTTGCAGATTGCCAAAAGGTAACACAATAATACTACTCCTCCATAATGTTGTATTTAGTGTGCCCACGCACAGCTGAAGTCCAACTACCACTGCTTAGGAAGAAAGAAACATGTGAACTCACAACACATGCGTTCACCAACACGAATACAGATGGCACCCAACAGCACGGTGAATTTTTTTTTTTTTTTTTACTAGCTAAGCTCAAAGAAATGAATCTGCAGTAGAATATGATGATACAAGTCCCACAAGGCTGCTAAAAATGTTCGTACCACCTGAAATTCGCATCATCCAAAACAAATCAAATTCGCTACCAAAAGCATGGAAAATTCACTCACGCAGAGCTGCTTATGGCTAACTAGATTTCGTAACGGGCACGTGCCACCGCTCGCTGCTCGCAGTCCGTACCACGCAACTGGCAATCGTGACATCGGCAATACACTCGGACACTATTTAAAGGATTACTGCAGGCTTAACACACCTGGATTAAAATACTCCTACGTGGTCTGTTTCAACAAAAAGGTTAAAAAGATTATAAGAGTTCAGCTAGCAGAAGGATTCCTCTACTGTGGTTCGTCATTTTTATTAAAGACTACTAAATCCCTAGCAGATTTGGATGTGGTTTGGTTTGGTTCATGGGGCTTTAACGTCCCAAGCAACACAGGCTACGAGGGATGCCGTAGTGATGGGCTCCGGAAATTTCAAACTCCTGGGGTTCTTTAACGTGCACTGACATCACACAGAACACGGGCCTATAGAATTTCGCCTGCATCGAAATTTGACTGCCCTCGCCGGGATCGAGCCCATGTCTTGAGTCTGCAGCCAAGCACCATAATCACTGAGCCACAGCAGCAATTGTCATTTCTGGCTCATGACAAGTCCAGCTTATGTGTTTTCTGGCACTCTGTGTCTGGTTTAAGGTGAGCAGGGCTCATCAAAAGCATTTTCTGGTTTGCCGCCAGCTGGCAGAACGGGCACTATATGACCGTTTTGATACTATTTTTGAAAGAACAAAAAGAAAGGTGTCCGTCGGAGGGCTAAGGGAAAACCATGCAAGAAAAAATTAATTAGTCCAATTTGGACGGAACTAACACGATAACCTTCTTTGTGCAAGGCTGTATGGGCCGCACACCACCGCTCACTCCTGGCAGTGCGTACTGCATGACTGCCGACCGTAGTGTCGTGCGGGCAATGCTTTGTGCTCGAGGGTGCTATCACAGATCATGCAGTCATATTATGCGTAGTGGCGTGGGAGAGTGTTTGGAACAGCCAAAATTCGGCCCACTGTATACAATGCACTCTGGCCAAAGAATTTCACACATTTATACAGTGAAGTTCGCGGTGCTGTACATCGTTTGCCGCATCCGGTTCACGTTAGTGGAATGCCCATTGCGTTCTTTCTTGGGCCCTCCGCACAATCGCAGGGAAGGGGTTGAGCTCAACCCAGCGGGATACGGGGGGCGCCGGATAGCGGAGGATTACGGGAAAGGTCAAACTCCCGACAGGGACAGATTCATTAGGTCGCATCCTGTGTGCACGTGCTTGCGGCGAGGCGGACCCGCATCACAGTGCGTGGCTTTTGTGCCATGTCTGCAGCGGCGTGCTTTGACAGCTTGAAGCACGGTCAACAGGATATTGCCACACTAGCTGCAGGCATGAGGAGCAACGATGCGGAACAGATGGGTTGAAGTGGCTTTCCTTGAACTTGGGGAAACCGGACGTTGGGAAAGTGAGAGTGTTCGCGAAGCTCGCAGCAGGAAAGCATAAGCCGTAAAGGGGAATTCAACTTATACCATCCCGGAATTCTTATCAATTGGCTACGACAGAATCGCGTCCCTTAGATTCTACTGTAATTGGTCGATAAGGAACGACACAAGTTTTACAGAAGCAATCCACCCCAACATCACGTCAAGATAGGACAAGTAGTCACATTAAAACAAAACAAAACGGGGGGGGGGGGGGGGGGGGGGGGGGGGACAGGATCATGCAAGCATAGGAGCGCAAATTGTTTAAAACCACTTCGCATGACAGCATTTGTTCTATAGAATTTCCATCCTATGCTGTTTTTAAGGGGGGACGAGAGTCTTAAAACTAACCTTTCGAATCTCTTGAAATTTTGCACACAGATGCGTTTTTTTTCCTTCTGATTCCAAAACTATAGTCATAATTGAGCTGGTGGTCTTAGATCAAAGTTATCTTAAATTCTAGAGTGTAATTAGGTAAATTCTTATGCAGCTTTAATGAACTTTCTCATTGCATTTTGCTGCTTTTAATTACATAAATTGATAGCCAGCGAATTCCCATACCCAATAACATTCTTACTTTTTTTGTTTAGGCCACGTATAAATAGCAATTTACAAATAGCTTAACGAGTTGCAGCATCAAATACTGCGACATCTCAACCCAGTATATCACGATGACATGCCTTTAGAAAAAACAAAAATGTCACAGAGTATGGGAAGTCTCTGGCTACCAATTCATGTAAATAAAAGCAACAAAATGCAATGAGAAAGTTCATTAAAGCTGCGTAAGAAATTACATAATTACATTCCAGACTTTGTAAGATCTAAGACCACCAGCTCAATTATGATTACATATTTGGAATCAGAAGAGAAAAATACATCTGTGTGCAAAATTTCATGAGACTCCAGCCATAAATAATAAAGTTAGTTTTAAGACCCTCGTCCCCCCTTAAATTTTTTTTTCTTTCTTTTTTTATCTGCTGCTTGTTCTTTTCATTTGCAGCATTTCAGCAGCGGTGTGAATGTAGCATTATAGATGGGCAAAGCTGAGCGCAGCAGGAGACCCACCTGATAAGTGAGCACCTCAGATCGAGGCTGGCTGCGCTCCCGGATTCGGCAAAAGAAGGAACAACGGTCCGAACTGACCCAGTCACCACGCCGCTGCATGGGGCCTCTGACCAGCGATTCGAAACAGTCATGCACAGTCTGCACATCTGCCGAGTGCAGGAACGTGAAGATGGAGTGCCCAATCATTTCAATCTGCAATGAGAAACAACTGCCACATCAGTTTTATAGCGAGTGATGCACGAGCCGGACACAGCCGTAAACAATGCAGCACTGGAATGATTAAAGCGGCACCTAGGACAACTTCACTGAATCTTTCTATCTTAGTAAAATTTGACCGCTTGGCTTTTTTGGGTCTGTTGGCATTCGCTTCGCTGCAAAAGATGACGTCATTGCTGAAAAATTTGGAGTTAAAGCAGCAATATTTTTTTTTTCTCCCGCCACTTCAATTTAAACAATTCACATTGATGACAATGTCAGTGCATTTAGAACTTCGTGATCACCGAATGGAAATGGCTGGCAGGGTGGTCTAGCTTCAGAGAACTGGGGAAAAAAGCACTCTATTGCACCACAGTTTGTGAAAAGGGCACATAGTGCCAATTACTGGTACTATTTCATTACCTTGATCTTTTCTGGCTTATACAGGCTTGTTTTCAGCAGAACTAGCCTCTTTGTAGTTAGAATGTGGTAAATAAATCGATGAAGGCCACTCTGAATTTGTCCTTACTGTCTATTTAAAAAGTTTGAAGCTCCATATTCTTTGATACAACCGCCACGGCAGCAGACTTCATGTCTTGCTGGCAATTAACGTTACATTCACAACACACGGGTGCATCACAGTTCTGTGGCTAACTTCTGGCAGGAAGCTTTTCTAAGCAGGGAGTGCTCGTCAAGCAAGAAATTAGTGCATGGCATGTAATCCACAAGAAGAGACAATTATGGCTTTGTGAAAAGACAGTCTCAGGCCATGGGCTGACAAGCGCATTACCACAAAGAGGTGTAATGTAGCGAGGCAATACTCGCAGTCGCCCAGCAGCAAGTTCTCCACTTGCGCATTGTCATCATCAGTGAGGACGATGCTCAAGGCAAAAGGCAATGCAAAAGGTGATGAAGGCAAAGCGTTTCCTGGCTTACTGATAGTTATCACAACAAAGACACTGTCCATGGAGGACTCAGTCAACAAAAGGCATTTCTGTCTGTTATGAGAAGTCCAAGTTTGAGTCCAGTGTTAAACCAACCAGGGTCGCACTGAACTAGAGCACTCTGTTCATGAAAAAATGCAGCCAGAATAGCAGCTCAGTTTCCAAATGAGCAGTTCTTTTGCTAGAAGCACTATAATGTTGAGATAACATGTAATTTTTATTGCTTATTTCGGTGCTGCAGGTTTTGACAATGACTCAAAGCCTGTGAACAATATCACAGTCATTCAGTACCTTATCCTGCATTAGAAGCCCACACTCTGAAGCAGTGCCTGTTCATGTAAAAAACTTTCTCAACAATAGACACGAGGTGGACATCATACTATGATCCACAGTGCCTGGCCAAATATGCACCATGTATTATTCATGTGAACAAGGAGAAAAATTGCATAAGAACAATATTCTTGTATTCTGCAACTTCTTCAGCTTCAAGTAAACACTGCAAAGGTGTTTGGAGACCAAATGTAAAACAAATGATGCAAACAATCTGTATGATACAATTTGTTTCCTGTTTTTTCTGCTTCCTGGCATTACTGCAGCAGTTTCGAGGTGATAAGTGTCTGTATATACATACATTTTAGCTATGTTTCTTCCTAATATCTCATCATCTTAACTTCTAAATCTTTTTCCAACACAAAGTGCAAAAACCAGTTCGAGTCACTTAATAAAGGCACAAAAGGCATGCAAACACACACATGCACACTTACATTTTGATGACCCAGAAAGCGCTCCACTGATGGAGAGATGTATATTATCTTGCCCGTGGTTGAGGTCACTAGCACAAAACCATCGACAACCTGCAAGAGAAAGATTCACCGTAACACACCCAGTAAACACAGCGATGAAAAAAATAGCTGCCTACCTCTAGGAGATCTTTTAAGTGGTCTGTGCTGAGAAATTTAGGTCTCCACTTGGTCTTCGTAACTTTTCCCCGTTCAGAAGCAAGCGGGGCTGCAAACAAACATAATCTGATCAGTGCATGACTATGTGAATCAGCAATGCACACCGACAATCAAAGTTACGGGACACAACATTCATGCGAAAAAAAAAATTGATTTCATCTTCGTCTATGCTTGTAGTCTGAAATAAACATGGACAGCCTAATTCTGAACGTGCAAACTACACAACGTGCAACTAAATCTCAACCCATGCATCCTGAATGCCAAAAAAAAAAAAACAATTCTGCATCAACTTCCATTCTGCAAGCTTGTGAAAGCATCTGTACCTTCTGAGCAGTACAGAGGTGAATTTAGTGCCAATCAAAATTTTTTTGTAACCATATAAACTCCAATAAACACGCAATGCTAAAAGCAGCCTGAGCAGAGACGTTCAGTAACCTAATTTACCATGCAAGCAAAGCATGCTTCCTTGAACGATCTGTGAACAATCTGTGAAGCTTGACTTGCTGTATCAGGCAATACTCAGTTTCAACCAAAACAGGAATAAACAGCAGTTCTTTTTAGTTATGTACCATTCAAATGAGCAGTTTTTATAAAAGGTGTGAATCAAAGAACTGTAGTATATCTATCACTAAATGCACAGTTTCACTCTGCCTGAGAATTGACAGAGTTTTGCCTGTTATCCAGTAAACTCTCGCAAGTCTGCGTTCCAGTGACCCACAACCAGACCAAATGAGAAAAGCAGTGTGTGTGACACCACTCAATGTTATGCCAGCCCAGCAGCTGTCTCGCCTGCGCATTCCTTGCTTCAGTATCTGGTTGACCTCCAGGGGCCCCCCACCGAGTACAAACACGATTAAAGAGAGCTCAGCCGTTGCCCACTTATCGGGCAGCCAGAGATTACGGCGAGCGGCCAGGCAACAAACCGTGATGGGCCATTCCGCTGGCTTATCGCAGGTGAGCAGAGAGGAAGAGGGCCTCACTCTGATAGAAGCGGAGGTGTGCCGCACTGAGCCGGAGAATGCTGGTCTTGTCCAGCCTCTTGGAAGCCATGGACACCATGGGGACAATGTTGGCCAGCTCATTGATGTAGCTGTTCAGCTTGTCCCGCCGCTGCTTCTCAGCAAAGTTGCGCTGCATCCGGCTGCTGGAGCTCTCCATGGCGCAGGCCAGGGGGGAGCTGGCTGGGCTCTTGTTGGCTGGGACGCTCTTCATGGGCATCGTCATCAGGGCCATTGGAAGAGCACTACATCACCAACCTGCACACACCGGGAAGGCTCGCATCCTTCGTCCAAGCACTGAAGCCAGCTGCTGCCGCTCCTGCAACTGGGCAGTGAACCGAGCTGCACAGTCGGCCTCACCTGCCAGCTACCGCGTGTGGCCCTCACCAGCACTAACATGGAGCAACACAAGGCGCATTAGTTCTGCAGTAACTGTGTGTGAACAGCACTAAAGCTGCCGTATCATTTCTTACATCGAGCACACACTGCACTTCCAAGTGAACAAACCAGCAAGTGGGTTTCTACTGTAGCCGACGTTTGTGCATGGCAGTTGAGGAAAAACTGCGCCTGCGCATATAACATTTCAGAGGAAGCAAATACAGACCATGTAATGACACTGTGTGACCTCACGCATGCAGATGGGTAATAGGTGACCAACACAATGTGAGTTTCACAAAGACAGCTTGGTAAAACTTAAACCTCAGCAGCAGCACCATAGCAAACTAGCAAATGAGAGGAGGATTAAGAGAAAGCTACATGCTGTTGCGATCTCCGTGCTCCCATGAGTTGAACCCTACCTCGAAACTAAATATGAAGATTAAAGCACTGAACTTTCAGGAATGAATAAAATGCAAACAAAAGAACTGAAATGCCAGCAAAACACAAACATATCTCGTGTAAAAGAAATACAAGGGAGGTTGATTAACACTTCTAAACGACAGTCTTCGTGCCTTCAAAGTTCAATTAACCTGTGCTAGTATTGAGCTTCCACCTAAGGTCTTATTTTGCTGTTAAGTACTTCAACTGTCTTGTTCATATTTTATTGTTGCTGATAATAAACTTCTGGAGTTACAATATTCATAGAAAGTTAGGTAAATGACCAAGAGATATCTTTCATAGATGGCTAAACCACCACCAGGTAACCAAAACTTCAAATTCTGCAAGACAAGCCTGTACTTATTACAACTTAGCAAGCATAATGCTTTATATCCAGAGTAAAGAGGGCAAATGATCAAAGCTTTAAGATGGCTACTGTAGACGTAGCCTAGTTCCAGCCAAGACAACCAGATATTAGTGACCCTACCTGTTGAACAGCCTTGCTAGCTTTGAAAATAAAACGTCCTTCAATTGTGCAGCACAAAACTGATGATGTTGGCCTTTGGCCTTTAGTGCAGGCTTCAAACTTTGCCTCTTCAGATTAGATAACTGACCAGAAATCTTTTCCTTCGCACCTACAAGCATTCTGAAGAGTTCCTCTCGGAAAAAAAAAAAATGTGCCCTAAACAGACATGCTCATTGGAAAAAAAAAAAATGAAAAATAAAACTGATAAGTGCCATGTTATCAAATGGCTTCAAGCCTAGCCCTGGATACACAGGATGGCGCCTTCCAGCCGATATCTCCCTCTGCAAACACCAGATAAAGCAACAGCGCATTTTCTACTTCGATCACATGGTGCCACGCAACAAGGGCCAAAGATGAAGCAAAATTTCTTGACCGTGTTAACAGCAAAAAATCTCCCCACTCAATGTGCAATTAGCAATGCAACACGAACATGGGTCGCCAAAGACCGCTCTTTGAAATTCCCCAGGCCACTTCATTGGTGACCTGCAACTGCACTACCATGGGGGCATGGGAAAACACCTTACGACTGTGTGGGTTTGCGTGTAAGGACAGACAAAACTTTGGCATTGATGAATATGAAACATGTAGCTGGGCAGCTGGCAACCAACTATACTGCATTATGTATGCTCCCATTAGGATGAATTATGACTAACCAGCCTATTGTGTGTCTCCATACAGCAGTAGCTGTATAGCTCCCCTTAAATGTTGCATGCAGCGATGGCGTAGAGCTAGAGCATCGGCCTCGCGTGCAAGAGGACCGGGGTTCGAATCCCGGTGCCACGCAATTCTCCACCGGATTAGAAAAAAAGAAACTCCGCGTGTCGATGGAATTGCATAACCAGGCTTGGAGTGCGGCCTGATTTCGGTGACCAGAACCGACAACGCACTTCCTCACCACTTCACTTCACTTCACTTCACTTTATTTTCCTTAAAGACCCTTTTCCAAGGTGTTACATAAGGGGTGGGGTTTACAAAATGCAGGAATCAACAGTGCTTGAAAATGATGATAAACATGTTATGGCAGCAATATTATGGGGAAGGCCGTTCCAGTCAGCTGCTGCACGAGAAAAAAATGAGTTGGCAAAAACAGTGGTACAGCCACGTGGACGCAAAACTTGAAGAGAATGACCGATGCGATGGGACCTGCGTTGTGGAAGTGCGGAAATGTATGGTTCTTGTTTTAGTGGTGAATAAAAGAACTTGTGAAACAGGACAAGACTGGCTATGCGACGGCGACTAGAAAGATTAGCTAGACCTGACTGAGATTTGAGGGATGATATGCTCACGTCGTACGAGTATGAGGAGGAGAACACCAGAACAGGATTTGGCCACCCTGGTGTAGTACTTGGCCACAACCTTCTATGAACAAACCAATTAACCCTCGGCCCTCAGTCCCCAGCGGATGCGGAGCAACTGACCAAGGCGGCGGTCAGATCTGTGACGCAACGGAGGGTGCTAAGAATCTCTGGCTCTGGACAGGCCGCCATTGGAAACTGAACCTGGCAACGTTTAACGGAAGAACCTTATCAAGTGAGGCTAGCTTAGCAGTGCTATTGGAAGAATTAGCCGGTATTAAATGGGATGTCATAGGGCTTAGTGAGGTTAGGAGGACAGATGAGGCGTATACAGAACTAAAGGGCGGGCATGTACTGTGCTATCGTGGATTAGCAGATAGGGGAGAACTGGGTGTGGGATTCATCATTAATCAGGATATAGCTGGCAACATCGAGGAGTTTTACAGTATTAACGAGAGAGTGGCAGCTATCATAATCAGGCTTAATAAGAGGTACAAGCTGAAGGTGGTGCAGGCCTACGCGCCTACATCAAGCCATGATGACCAGATAGTTGAAAGCTTCTATGAGGATGTGGAATCGGCAATGACCAAAGTAAAATCACAGTACACTGCACTGATAGGCGACTTTAATGCAAAGATAGGTAAAAAGCAGGCTGGAGACAAGGCGGTAGGTGACTATGGCATAGGTTCTAGGAACAGTAGGGGAGAGTTATTAGTAGAGTTCGCAGATAGAAATAATTTACGGATTATGAATACCTTCTTCCGCAAACGAGCAAACAGGAAGTGGACGTGGAAGAGCCCCAATGATGAGACTAAAAATGAAATAGACTTCATACTGTGCGCTCAACCTGGCATCGTAGAGGATGTGGAGGTCCTCGGTAAGGTCCGTTGTAGCGACCACAGAATGGTAAGGTCTCGTGTTAGCTTAGATTTGAAGAGGAAACGGAGGAAACTGGTGAAGCGAAAGGCTATTAACGAGTTAGCGTTAAGAGGGAAGGTAGAGGAATGCAGAATGTCGCTGCAAAAGAGATTTTCCGCTTTAACTGTTGAAACAATTGAAAGTGTTGAAACAATGAATGATAATCTTACAGCTATCGTTACAGAGTGCGCCACAGAAGTAGGTGGTAGGATGGTTCGACAGGATACCAGCAAGCTATCTCG
Source organism: Amblyomma mixtum (assembly GCF_055824585.1). NCBI lineage: Eukaryota > Metazoa > Arthropoda > Arachnida > Ixodida > Ixodidae > Amblyomma > Amblyomma mixtum. Next base: position 288,524,105 of record NC_143012.1, on the reverse strand, counting down.
GGAGACTAAAGATCTGATTAAGAAACGCCAAAGCATGAGGACGTCTAACTCCACAGACAGGATAGAACTAGCAGAGCTATCGAATTAATAAATAAGCGCAAGGTAGCCGACATAAGAAAGTTTAACATGGAGAAAATTGAGCATGCTCTAAGGAACGGAGGTAGCCTAAAATCAGTGAGGAGAAAACTGGGCATAGGTAAAAACCAGATGTATGCGATGTATGAAGTTTGCGCGGATATGGTGGCTGCAGCTGGCAAAGGACAGGGTTAATTGGAGAGACATGGGAGAGGCCTTTGCCCTGCAGTGGGTGTAGTCAGGCTGATGATGATGATGATGAAATGTGGCATGCAAGAACTTCACTTAAAGGGGCCCTGAAACATGCTTGTCGCCACTTTCCTGCATCCCTTTCAATCTGCCATCATCTCCCACGTCTACTGTGGAGTCGCAACAACTTTTACTGTGCTTCCGAAAACAAAACACTACCACTGCTTGATTGCCTTAATACAAGCTGGTGTATGTTTGTGAGTGAATCACTAAAAAATCGAAATGTTCAAAGTGCTGCAATGCTCCCTTGTGGCCATGAGCTCGGATGGTAATACACGCGCATACCAAAATACAGGTTTGTGATCTTCAGGTTTCTCTCTGCATCTTTCGAGACAGGAGCTGATATGATGCAGTTACAAACAATTTTACCCTTGCGCAGCTGCTAACTTAGCCACTAGACTTACACTCGGTGCCAACCTGTACTAAAATAATTATTGTCAAAGTACATACTTTTGCGATGACCAGAGACAATATGTACAATGAACTGTCATATGTGCTCCTTGTTTGCCTGTACCATCATTACACAAGTGCATACTTTTAAGAATGAACCAACTCGCCCAAACCAAAGTAGTAATTAAATATCGTTGCTGAACAACCACTGACAGTGCAAAGCTCAGTGGAATAGTGCCAGACAGCAAAGCAGCTGGCCTGCACAGAACTTATGCAGTCACATAGAGATCAGCAAAAAATGACGGTGAAAAAATGAAAAATTGAAAGAAAGCAGCTGCCAGGCAATGACAAGTCCCATCAATGAATCCTCTCAGCTGCCTTTTGCAAGCTGCTGCTGTAACTGATGCAGATGACATCAAGCACAAGAGGAGTATGAGAAACGTGCAATGGAGCTCACACTGCTTTGAATTTACTGGTGCACTTTTCTGGAAGCACGAAGGTTTAAAACTACCTCTGAAGTCAAACTAAAATGTTGGATTCTGCACCACATTGTAACCCAGAGCTCCACAAATGCTTTTTCTCTTTGCAGTTTTTTAGTCCGCTAGCACAAAACCCCCACTCAGTGATTTCACCCCAGTCTGGCACCATCAGTTGCCTATGTCACAGGGTCACCCAGGTGCAGCACCTACGTGGCAGGTGGGCCAGCCGGGTCTCATGACCTTGTGACGTGACCACAATCTGCCCACCAGATTATGAGCAAACTTTCCACCATGACAGGTAGCAGTTCAATTAATGATTGGTCGCGAGGAGTTGCTCGGGAAGAGCGACCTGGTACTCACAAGCCCCACCTCTGGGAGCACCTGCCATCTCAGGGCAGTGGCGCATCACTTAACAGCTGCACCACTGCTCCCAGAGCGGGAGGAGTACTTCCAGGAATGTATTAATTAATGTAAAGTAGAGAATGACCAATTCTACATATATGGGCACTGACCCATTAATGCTAACGTGTCATAACCCTTAAGGGCGAGCTTCAGTCCCCTCCAGTTTTGGTGCCCTAGTTTTAGTGCCGTAGCATCAGGGACCCCACTCACTGATTTCGCCAATCATTGTCTGAAGGCTACTTGACCTTCTGAAAACAGAGACTTGAACCAAAACCGAAGTGAGAACAGAAGTGCTAGCACACCTAATTCACATTTGGTTTAATCATGCCAAATCATTCATCACTTTTTTTTTTGGTATGGCTAACTTTCGGTACATTTGGTTTAATCATGCCAAATTATTCGCCTTTTTTTTTTTTAGTATGGCTAACCTTCGGTTTTCTAGCAGCACCCATATGAAAAAGCCCTGATGGTGCCTTTCACCTTCTTCCATCTATGGGGCAAATCTCTTCACAGCTGAGAATTGATGCCAGTGCAAGCAACCAGAACTTGAACTTCTTGACGCGTCAAGGCTACTAGTAGCAATCACTGTATCTATTAACACGCTTTCAAATCACTAATGAGGATGCAACCCTAATAATCAACCACATGGAGATTATAGCAGGAGATATTATGCAAAAAAGCTTAGCAAGCAGCATTCTAGCCCTTTGGCATGCTGTAGCAAGAGCCCAGTATGAGCACGAAACTACAAGAAACTGAGGCTGCAAGAAAGCAGGCGGGATGCCACATATGGCATTTTAGTGGTGTTATGCATAGACACTGTAATGCTAGTGACCGCAGACCCTACCTAAACACATTAGGTCCTATTGTGGTTTCTGCTGTACACACACACACAATAATCTGAAAAAAAAAAAAAAAAATGAACACTCACAGCTCAGCTATAAGTTTCCTTCAGTAGCACGTGGCAAAAATTAAAGCGACAAAGTCACCTAGCAACAAACTATGTATAGAAGGCACCGATATGACACCACAACGAACATTTCTCGTTATGTACTAACTATAACTAGCCTTAGAGAAAATTTTTCTAACCAACAAACGTAAGAGCAAAGTAGACAAGTACCTCAAATCAAGCTGGGGCAACAGACACATGAAACGCAAAGCTGACACAAGACCGTTTTCGAGTAAGAGATTCGTTCCCTATCGGTTACTTTTTTTTAATCCTGGCCGATTAGTCGACAAGTACACCAGCTGTTGTCTCCCGCAACACAGAGATGGAGGCTGTCTCACCCCTAGGCATATTGCGAGACAACCCTGAAAGCCCACATACACAGAGATCCCATTTTTATCTCTGGTCTTTTACACCTCCCATCTCCTTTGCCGTCCAAAGCCGGAAAGAACTAGATTTCTGTCCGCAGCGATTGGGTGTGCTGCTTGTGCTGACACATCTACAACGACCTCATATCTACTCTCGTTCCAGCTGCAGCAGCCAATGCTCCACTTTCTGACAAGGAGGTGCGTATGCCCCTCCTCCTTTGCAATCTTCCCATAGGCACAAGTGGAGTCTGCTCTGGATGAAGCGCTGCTACTCTATACACACAGTGCAGCTTCAGGCACGTAACAGTGGCTTAAGAAGGCCGTGTATCACCAAGATTGTGCAATGTGATCCTGGGCATGAGGGTGTGTTGCAACTACGATGCACTTCGATACGAGTGCTTGTCGGCTGTAAGCTCCACACTGACTGCTACTGTCTCCATGTTTATCCAAGCAAGCGATGAAGCTGTCCACCTTTCGCATTTTACTCTGCGTGTCAATCACCTCTACATAGCAGTCTCTGCCTTTTAAAGCTTTGAAATGTACAGCCCCCATCAAGAGTATACAGCCCAAGGGGCTTCCTTGTGAGGTCTGCAGCATGCCTCGGTTTGCATGCTTAGCAACTGTAATCTCTCGAAAGAAAAATGGCTTTGCGTCTTCAATCCTCCCAAGGTTTGGACTGTTTGATGTGTCAGGGAGCGGCGCTAAAGAGCTCAGAAGCAAACCCCTTGGGCTGTATACTTTTGACGGGGGCTGTCTTTTATTCCCAGCATGATCACCAACCAACCAAATACTGCAGCTCAAGCAATGATCAGCCTTAGGTTGAGGCCGAGGGCTAAACCTACATCAGCCATAAATGCAATCCGCTCTCACCTATGTTGACATACGTGACCAATGACAAATTTTTCTGAATGAATGCAGATGCTGGCAACCTGTTGCAATGCAAGCACTTGCACAATTCCACGGGGTAAATGTTTGACAAACTGTCACGAGCCAAACAAACCCTTTGCATGTACACCTTAGCCTAAGTGGCAACAGTGAAATAAGAACAGGAACTACCAGAGCCGTGATTGCGGCTAGGTGCACAGCCTGTTATCGTCAGATGCACTGCATAGCTCACAAATACAAGTGCAAGGTGAACTACTCTGTTTGGCTGCACACATCAGCTAAAGAACAAAATCAGCTTTTACACGTTTCCACGTTTCGGAAACCTTTATTGGTAGGTGTGCTTCAGTGGCCACTGTTAGCAAATGCACATGCAATTAGCTTTCAGTCATTATAAATGCGATCTCCACTTTCCATGCGCTTTACTCTGCGCACAATGACCAAAGAACTAATTGAAGTTGTAAGGCAGCAGTGGCCTATTAAAGCACTGTTCAAAGTATAAAACGATGCAACAGCACACTCATTTCTACAGATAAGGCAGCTAGACCCAACTTACATGTGGTGACGTATTCCTTGCTTTCTTATAACAGGCAGTCAGAAAACACTCTCAGCCTCCGGACAACAGTGACTGGTAACAACATCTGCATGAGCAAGAAAGTGTGAAGATCAAGAGGCTGTCTAGACAGAGGTAGTGCACAAAAGATCCTAAAATTGACATTTCATACATGCTCACAACTCACGAGTGTGACGGAAGATGAAAAAAAAAAACGTGCAGCAGGCAGACAGATATACAGAACACAGAAATAAACCACAACTAAACCAACTGCCTGCTTTTTGCCTACAAAGTGCGAGTGAACATGTAATGCAGCACAGGAAGGAGAAAGATAATGCCTCCCAATATAGCTCTGCTGTAGTTTGAGTAGTGGATATATTTGTTACATTAAAAAGTAATCTTGAGTAGCTTCACTCCATTTCATATACAGTGCGCAGCACTATGAAAGCTACAGCACCTCTTCACACTGGCTACATCCGTGAGCAAAAAGTAGTTCAACATACGTCCAAAGGAGAGACAAGCATCTCTTGACATGACAAAGCTCAATCAAGTACAGAGCCTGAAGACGGCCTGCACTTCATTAGCTGTGCCCTTGACGGAGACCTCGCAAACAGCGACGTATGGCGGAGTGATACACAGCTGGTACACCTATTCACTCTTGACTCCATCCCCGCCCGAAATGCAGTCCAGCGCCACTAAAAATTATAATAGGAGAGTACAGCAACTGAACACCTAACTGCTGTGTCCATGATTTGTAACATCAAACGTGTCATTTTAAACCGTGCAATGTTTTCGTCAATATGATCATCGAGGCTTCAAGAAGTATGGGGTAAACACGGCAAAGTGATATATACTTTCACGCGGGCGCACTATTTACATAGCTTACACAGCCAAGTTTGAAACAAGACTAACTTTATCCATTGTTTACAATTGTGTAAGCATGGGAACAGAACATGAAGTGCTATAGCGAACCAAATGCAGATTTGGTCAAAAGCAAAGAGCCCATGGAGCTTCAGGCCGATGCCATGTGGGTATTTATGCATCACCAGCATTTCAAATCTTTTGAGGACGAGGAAATCTCGGCCTCATCCCACTGAAACTTAGGACTTCCACGGACGCTAGAAAAGCTGCACTAAAAGGCTAGAAAGGAAAAACTTTAGGCTTGTTGTTTTTGACATAGACTCGCACATGAAGTAGTAAATGAAATGCTGCACTTCCCCATAGCTGCATCAACTTTTGAGAGGGTTTGCCGAAAGCCCACAACAAGATGGGAAATTTTGTACTCTGCATGTAGACAGAACACCTCTGAAATTATACAGGAAACATCCAGACTTACTATTTGTAACCTTAAATACATCGCCATTTGACATAAATGTTCGCAACACCAGTGACACAACCCCAGAATGCAACATGAGTATCTTAGAAATTAAAGCCTTTATAACCTGTTCACAGCTTCCGGAATAACTGCATTAAACAACTATTTGTCTAGCACGTGTTTCCGTTCAAGCATCAGAAAAAATTGCGCCAAACACAACCCTCTTCATAGAGGCAAGGGTTGCTGGTGCTCATTGACAATTGCTGACATTACAAGAGCCTAATAGGTAGTTTTCACTTCCTTACTGAATGGGACTGGCCACGAACAATAAGGAACAAAACATCACTGCATACAGCGGTCATGTGTTGTTGATGTTACTTTTTTACTTGCAGTAAGAATCAAGGCCCTGACAAATGTACTCACTCCAAAATTCAAATGTGTGAAGCATCTGAATAGCAACTGGAACTGGCTCAACCTGCAAATTGAGGCAGTTATGCAACTTTCCTTTTATCAAAACCAGGGGAAGGTTTAGAGACACCACAGATTTTGAGGAAAGGAAAGACACATAACTGGCTCCCTGGGTCAGTGGACACCTAAATCACATTTGGAGGTACAGGCGGCGGACATAAGTAAAATGAGTACGCAATAGCCTTCAAATATTTTTCATGCGTTTCCTAATTGCAATTTCCAGTAATGGTATGAGCATGCTGGCAGTGGACGTTGATGCGCTTTCTCTTCATTTCCAATAGGGAAAGTGCGACTGCAATTAGAACAAAATAGCATGCTCCGTTTACTTATATACGCACCTGTACCTGGAGGTGGTGTCGCAGCGCTCTTGCACAATATTTCGTGCTTAGCAGTGCTAAACAGCCAGCCATTTTCCCGTACCTAATGCTGCGTTTACCGTGTTGCAGAAAAGAGTTAGGGAATCTTCAGAAAAGCATTTAGAAATGCAGACTCCGTGTGAAGCTGTAGTAACAATTTGAAAACTGACCGCGTAAAATACATACATCAACACAGTGCCCCAGCGTACGTCATTTTACCTGTTCAAATTTACCAATTTACAGCTTTGTGAAGATCAGCAACACAACAAGAGGGGGAAAAACATCTTAAAAAGCATATTAACAACTCTCCCTCTCTTAGAGGTTTGTGCCTTTCCACTAATAACATTTGTGCAATAAATGTCAGTGGTACTCTCCAAGCTAGAAAAAAAACACCCTTGCGTATTTCTTTAAGGGACCAAAGTAAAAATGATTAGTCTTTTTTTTTTCCTGCGATATGTAAAACAATTATGCTCTTTATTTATTCATCACATGCTCCAGTCCTCTGCGGAAACAGCAAGAACATAAAAACGGAAATTGGGTCCCAAGTACTGAAAAACGTGAAGAGGGTTAACTTCCTAAACATTTTTTTTCGCAAAAGTTTCCATTTTTGCAAACTCAATTCTTGCAACAATTTCCCTCACTTAATTTCAGCTACCACCCTACACTAATGTGCGAATGACAAGTCTATGCTCACAGAAAAAAAAAAATATCAAGGCGAGGGGTTTTTTAAACATATTGAGTTGATAGCCACATCACAAAACCTTATTCCCCTCGCTCCTCCACAAAAAGCCTTTTCTGAACATCAAGTGGAACCACTTTAAAACAGCGAAAAGTGCAAACTGAACCCAAACCTCTGTCCGTGGCCAGGGACAATGCTTTGCGTGACAGAGCGATGAAGTTCCAAATATTACTAAAAAAACACTCGTACACGTGTCGAATGCCTGAAGTAACAACTTAAATGAGTCCTTTCATAAAATGCCTGAGACGACCCGAGATGACCTAATACAAGCCTCAAAATTTTCTTAGTGAAGCAGGGAGCGGGTATTGACGTGCGGGGAATGTTTGCAACATTGAAATCGATGTGCACCAGAATGAGATATTGCGACACTCAGCACTAAACACACGGCACACATAAAGTATGTGCTCTATCGTCTTGTCATAAGCACAGGTGGTACATACCGGGCTGCCACCCATACCTTATGTTAGAAAGGGCTTATAAAAGGAAAAAAAAGTAAGTGTCCTGCCCGCACCACCAGATGGCACAACGGGCTTGCCCCCCCGTACCAGTAAGAAATAAACAGTGGTTTGTGAAAGTCACGCCGAGCTATAGGCACCATAGCAAAGTTTCTTCACATTGCAGTGGGAGAGACGGCAAACAGAGCTCTAGGTAGGATCCAGGGATGTAGACACAAGTTGAAGAAATGGCCAAACTTTCATGATGCAAGCGCGAGTTCCTGCACAGGCGTCTCAAGCCTACCCACTGCGTCCACACCTGAGCTAGGAATAGAAATGTAACAACTACTATTGTAGGCATTTCGAGCAGCCCCGTCTGTGCTGCGGTTCCCTGTGATGTCACAATGCCCTGGTGCGCAAATCGAAAGTATACTGTGTCCTTTGATGGCGCCACTGTAACTTAGTTTTTGAACTTCAGTGACTAGCTACTCATTGGATCTGCAGCCAAGAGCAGCTCGTAGGACTTGGTGGGTCACTTTAGGACTAAAGAAAACAGACCACTGCAGAGGGCCATCACGTAATGTGCTCAAAAGGGGCATGAAGGGCAGTGAGTTCTGCAACTGCTGAGCAAGCCTGGCAAAAAGTTTTCAGCTTGGTCATGGCAAACCTTGCCTGAATAACCCCACAACCTGATAAAATGGTGGATGGAGTTAGGTGAGCCATCTGCATACACATGAAGTCACTGGCCACAGAAATGTTCTAAAGTGACCTGTTTAAACGGCCAATGACTTGTGAATGCTAGACAAATCTACAAAAGATGGAGCAGAAGACTTTACTGGAAAAAATTCGGCAGAGACAGTTACAACTGCTTACATGTGAGAATGCAAAGGCATTACATGTAGAACTGCACAAGGCAGATGAACAGATTAATGTGCGACATGCTTCCGATGCTGCCGTGCCCAGTAACTGCAAAGACAGCGCGAGGCCCATTTATACCTTGATTGAACTGTGTCGCCACCCGAGTCCAAATGCACAGTACTCTGCACATGTTGATGTAGAATGATGATGCAGGAACTGCCAAGGGTCGGACACTGGTGCGTGAAAATCTTGATCCACATGTCCAAGCAATGCATGGTGTTCATAGGTAAAGATGCGTTGACCACAATGACGCAGCACCGAAATGAAATTCAGTGCCGCGTCAATAGATGTTCTGATATCCTTCAAATTTCGTGCCATAGATTGCGGACGCTGGCTTTTGTGCTAATGCGGCATATCATGCTTTCGCATTACAACGGATGCATTGTGAGAGACCCTATACTCATGGTCGTTGTCCTACAGTTGTAATCTTGGCATGGTTGTAATACTTGTTCAAAATGAAATCAAACTTAAATTAAATAGTCTATTGCATGGCGTTTGATAGGTGTGCGTGAGGCTCTTATCAATGCTAGCCAGAGTAATGATCCTTGCTCCCTGTTGGTGTGCGGCACACAGATTCCATTCAGTGGAATTGGCCAGTGCCCAGCCAATACTCATGTGGGACAGGGAGGTTGTTATTTCCAAGCACATCCATGTGAGCTGGGATCTAAACAACTCCTCACTGCCTCGCTGATGTTGTTGGATGCTATGGGGTATGCTGCTATCACTGATGTCTCTGCAAGCTTCTTGTGAGTCCGTAAGTATGCTGGGAGGTGGACTGTCTTTGTCTAGTGATCTAGCTTTTGTACATATCTACAGGGACAATAAAGACAAACTGAGGTTGACCCATAATGAATGATTACTGTGTTTTAGTGGCAAAAGGGATACTTCTCCCAAATGGAAGCTTTTATAAGCTAGAAAGACCAAAAAATGAAATGCAGGTGTTGTCCTCCTATGCTGTTTTCACAAACTGCAGTGACGTCGGGTATCTTTCCTCTCACAGATCTGAGGCTAGACCACATGACCATCTACTTTTAACCGGTAATCAGAGTTGGTAGTAATCAGAGCCCACAATTCTTTCAACGTCGTCATTACCACAAGTTTGAAACGAATGGAGGGAAAAAGGTATTACATTTGAAACTTCAAAATTCTCAGCAAGAAATACATATTTTGCTGCCAAACAAGTGCCACCAGAGTCACAAGCCACGCAATCGAATTTTAATGTGAACAAGAATCGAATGAAGCTGTCCACGGGTAACTTTAGAGGCATCCATTGTGGCGATTATGTGGCCTAGTGATGCAATGAATTGCCCTAATTGCCTAGTTTTTAATAGATGTTGAAAATTTTTGCCTTAGACTACCTGTTCGTTTTGCTTGAGAAGGTGGTTTACCACAATGTCTGACCTGGCATCGTTCAGAAGCTTCAATGCACAATTTACCTATTGTTTTTCAAGTGCAGAGGCCCCATTTAGCCCAAACTTCATTAGCTCTTGTTTATGTCTGACATGGAAATCACTGCTGAATAACTCATTAGGAAGATTGTGTGGGCTAACTTAGTAGACTGGGAGACGTCAAGTCAACATTGTCCCCCTGCAAGCGTTTCTCGTATTGGATTAGGTTATGCATCTATGCCATCCCTTGCCTCAAAGTACCCAAGCAAAGTCTGTTAAAAGAGTTTCCAGCACTGAAGACTTCAAGATATTTAGTTTCCTTGATGTAATGTGTGATGACTTTTATGGACAGTGCGGCAAATTTGCAGCAACAAGAATAATAATGATCCCTAATAATAATTGAAAGGTACAGTAACTGTCCCAACAGTGCTCTAAGGGAAGGGATGGAGAGAGAGAGAGCAGGAAGAGAAGGATCGCCAAAGTAGAGGGCTCCAGATTAATTTCAACCCCCTGAGGTTCTGCACTGACACTATATAGCAAACAGCCGTCCTTTGCATTTTGCCTCCACCAAAGCGCCACTGTTGTGGCTGGGATTAAATCCTGTAATCTCACAGAGGTTTCTTTCAGGTGGGTGAAGTTAACAAAATATGTTACCAATGACAAACTGCTAGGAGAAGATAAGTTGGGAGAGGTTAATTAATTCTCAGTTTTCTTATATGCATAAAATTCTAGTCCTTTCATAGTTCCCATATGAACCTTTAACACCCAGGACATCACAACTCTTTTCAAGAATACTTTGTCTGAAACTGCCAAGTTTTCATTTCAAGAGCTCTAAGCAAATTTGCGCTTTTTATGGTGAAGACTTCATTTTTTTATTAACTGGCTGCAGACTGCTGCACTGTACTGTCACAATCAGGCAACACGTATGGAGTGGTCACAGCCCAGTCTTCAAGACAGATAGATGTGCTTGACCGACTTGAGCCCCAATGCAAAAGCAACAAGAAGAGGCCTCCTTGCAGTGTTATCACTTGTTTCGCATTGCGTAACACAGTGCATTATACTGCCAAAAAGTAAAACAAACAGTGCTGTCACAAATGCTGTGTTGCATACAATACGAAGTGCAGCTGTACATCACCACCACCATCATCATGCAAGTTTTTGTCACAAGCCACACATTCCTTGCACTTAAAACTTTACAAATGGCTATAAATTTCCGTCAACGCAGAAAGGCTTTATGATGAACCAGTGTATTTTATGGTACCCAGAATCCCTGACAGGTCAACTGCACTATGGGTAACTGCACTGTAACAGGAAGTTGATGGCAAAAGAACTTGCAGTTCAGTGGCGCTGAATTACCTTTACAAAGTAGGCAATGTACAGCTCCTTAAAATCAGCTTTCTTAAAGGGACACTGAGGAGAAATTGAAGTTGGCCTGTATCGACAGAATACCAGCTCCTGATTACAAAAACGCCACTCATACTGACAACAAAGCTCTTGTAACGTAGAAAAGAGCAAGAACCAAAATACAGGTATCGCCGCCACAGGCCAAACTCGCAAGTACAAGCGTGATGACGTCATAGGACAAAGCAGTGTTGCTAGGTTCTAGCAACACTAGAACACGAGAAGCCACGAATGACTGAGGCGCAGCCAATGCATGCGCAAATCTCCTTGACATCGCCAGATGGCGCCACGTCCCCGGCAGCTACGCGCGCGCCTGCAGCATCGTGACCAATCAGCGCCTGCTCACCGCCGATAGGTGGGCTCCCGGTATTCCGCTAAAGGTAACAAAGTACACGGTATGCTAAAGGTGTCTATTTTTGCTAGAACTTCGTTGACGACTTTGAGAACGGGATCCATCGTAGCGCTGGCAAAATGCCGGTGCAAACGTAAACGAAGCTACGGTAGCGACGGCCGCAATAGCCATTAGCCTTCAACGTGCGGCCGGTGGTAGCTTTCTTTTCGGCTGCTGCCAGGCCGCACTGCTGGCCGCGGAAATCACGGAGTCTGCGTTACGTCATGTGCACGTCATGTTTCACGTCACTTAGTCCTGTGTCGTCATAAGAGAATCCCAAGTTTGAATCAGAGCGGCGGGAAAAACTTTTTCAACTTCGAATCCAAATTTCTTAGAAATAAACGCATCTTTCGCTGCCGGCCAAGTGGCAACAAAGCCATGAAATGCCGAACTATCGGATTTTGCTGTAAAAAAAATATCAATAGTGCTCTCCTCACTGTCCCTTTAACTATGCTGGTGCTCTTATCAGAACTAACAGATACCATAGCACAAATGAGAGCAAGTTTGTTAATGCCATTATTTTAAGAGTTGGTGCTACATGTCCACATTTAATTTCATATGCATGTCTCACACCAGCCCTGTTTACCGAATCTTCACTGGGCTCAAGCAATCCTGTTCACTCCACGGTCTTTCAACAAGGAGGCTTTTCTGGCTCTCGTTAATGCTGGTATCAGTTGCAAGCCAGCAAGAAGTTTTGCCTGATTGTAAGCAGTGCATGTGAGCACATAATCTCGTCAATGTAGTCGAGGAATGGGGACAACAGTACACATTTCTCAGGAGAGTGAGGCGTGTCCAACTCAGTAGCCTGCAGATGGCTGCGCGTGTGGCATCGCGCGATTGACATTAATACTTAAGACAGTAAGCATAAAAATAACCTTTCAGCCACAGTGAACACGCGAAAATTCAGACACCGGTACGGCTCCCCACCACAGCAGTAGCAAGAAGAGCCTATCGTTATGGGTCTTCAAATGCGCTACACTCGGCTCAACCGAAGACGCATTAAAAGTGTCGCAGAAGCAAAGTCAACGAACGCGATTTTCCTCTCGCAAAGCGAGCTGCGTGGGATTGACAGTACGCACGAGCGGCGTATATTTAGAGTGTCGCGCCCGGGACGCTAATCAGACAGCCATTCACCGAGTGTCAATAGCAAGCCTGATTGCTCCCAGCGCTCAGTCGGCGCGCGCGCCGGACTAAGGCCAGTGAGTAGCGCGCTAAATGGCTGGGTGCGCATTGATCGCTCGCCGCCGGACCACCGCAGTTTCCGGGCAACAGGACGGGCAAACAGCGCTACGAACACATCTGTTATCAAAGCAGATGGCGAGACCGTGCTCGATCAAAGCGGGCGCACGGGTGGCTATTAAGTCACCTTGAGGACCGTGGCTTCTCCACGCCTGCGGACGCCGGTCTCGCGGCCCATAGCGCACAGGACGTGCGCGTAGAGAGACTTCACTGGTAGGACTGAGCGCGGGGAAAAAGAAAACAGCGACGGCTTCCACTTCCTTGCCGGCCGCTCAACAGCGAGCTTCGGGAAAAAAGGCTTAACGCAGAGTCTCCTGCCGCCTCAACAGAAGCGAATGAGGAGGCCGTTCTATCCTTCAGCAAACCGCCGGAAAAAGGAAAAAAAAATAAGAACAGGCACGAAAAGAAAAAGAGAAGTACCCGCCTGAGGGGGGTTTGCTCTAGATAACCAACACGCCACTGGGGATCTGGCACCGCTAGGGGAGCGGTGCGCTCTGCACTTGGGCGCGCACAGCTGTTCTTCGTGCCAGCGGCTGTCGACTCCACGGCCTGCCTAGCCGCAGAATGAACGGGCTAGGCAGCATCCAAACCACAGTCCTGGCGGCCAGGTAACGGAGATACACTACACCACGCGGATAACGACACTCGCGGCCCTCATCCGCTTCGCCGTAGAAACCAAACCTGCGCAAATTGACCTGGCCTGCTAGCGCGGCCTGGCCGTGCGCATATCACCAGCAAAGCGGAGTCGAACAAGTGGCGTGAGAACCAAGTCCGCAGAGCACAGGAAGTTCATCGTTCGCAAGTCTGCCGTTTTCCCTGAGCGAGCGGAATGCTTTGGGGCGCCGTTGGCCATCGAGCGTACTGCTCGAGCTCTATCTGCGCCAGCTTCGAACGCTGACTGTCACTGAACGCTGGCCGATCAGCTAGAGGAGGCGCGTTGGGAATAGAAACAACGCCGCTCGGATCGAAGTGCATAAAAATGACAAAGCTGCACGACCTTGAGCTCCGACGCCGAGTAAGTGGCGTCCCGACGTCGCTCGATCAGCTACTGAGGGACATTGAGGGGTCAAGGTTAGCCCCGCCGATTCATGCCCGCAAACAAAACGTATCCTGTGGAAAGGCACCGAAACCGCAGCTTATGCTGCGACAGAAAAAAAAAAAAACTGCACATCGAAGGCCAGGGTGATCTCCGAAAATGCAGACACTAGCTCACCACGATTAGGCAGGCGAGCCGCTACGTTGCGCCGATGGCTATCCAGTGGGCAACGTTCCGCAGAAGCCGAGAGCAGGACGATCGCCGTGGCGCACGGCTCCGCCGCTCGACGGAGAAACCGACGCAAACAAACAAACAGGTTGCCGCCGAGAAGCGCAGGTGAGGGGAAGACGAGCGCAGAGCCACGGCGCACTTGGGAAAACGCCATGTTTTTCCTGTCTTGCTGGCGCTCGGGAGGTACGCGCGCCGAGAGTGCTCAGTTTGGCCGCCCGAGTGACGCAGCCGCGCAGCAGGAAACTCGAGGCTCGCACATGCGGCTCGAAGCAGCAGGCGGTCCATACCGCGGTCTGAGTTCCGCGTGCCAAACGCGTTCGCAGGGTCGAAGGTCGGCCCTACTGCTTCTTACGGGGGGAGGTGTGGCGACCTTCAATGCGCCGGCAAGAGTCGGGCAGGAGAGCACCCTTCTTTCCTATCGAGCCACGCGCGGCTCGGAGACCGTGCGCACGGAAAGCCCACCGCGAGACTAGCCGCACTCACCTATTTCGGCCGATATGTATCCTGTAGGGCACGTAGGCAATTTCTGGAGATCTTCGAGTACACTCCACGGATGAACCGCGTGTTTGCGAATACTGAACACAACACACGTCACAAAACTAGATACTGACGTGAGCTGCGATGGTAGCTGACCGCCGACGTGCACAGGCCAAGTGGGACGCTGCAGCAGACGCGCTGCCATCTGGTTGCACCTGTAGAAAGCGGGTTCGCCGCGCTGCCGCTGGGCGTCGCGGGCTGCACACCCAGTTGGTTTCAGAGCACCGTCAGCTTCTTGGTCGTTTGCAGATCTCCGTGCCCTTCCCATAAACGGGTATTCGCCGCGCACAGCTGATATCGTTCGACGGCAGCCGTGTTTCGCTTTTACAGCGCTTGCGCGCCGGAGTGTTGTGCCCTCGTTCGTTCCCTGAATTCTCGAGAGGAGAGACATCATTGGCGACGTAACGTTTCTCTTTTTCCCGTGCTAGAACTGCGTCGGACAAATGCGTGCTTCGGCTCGAGCAGACGACACCCTCCGCTGCGACCGGCTGGCTCTTGTGCGGGGCTCAGGGACGGGGCATCCACCGGCGGCGTCTGGTGTCATCAGCTGGCGACGGCCGTGTCCCGAATTTCGAGGCCGCGCTCGGAATAGCCGCAGCCATGCGGCAGGACTCGAGAGGGTGCGCTTGGCAACAGACGTTGACCCTCAGCATGGCGTCTTCCGCGAAGAAATCACGTGGACCGGCGTCGCTCACGTGCTGCTGTTGCGCCGTAAACAGGAACGGGCTGTGGCCCCCCGCCAGAGGCTATTTGCAGGAGACTCCAAGGTTGCCGTTCGCCCGGTTGCCGCAAACCGCGGTCAAGAGCGATTGGCACACCGGAAGCAACTCGGACAACCGCGGCCACGTGAGCTCTTAAAAAAGTGCCGCCCGAAATAAGACGGTAGGCCCGGCTTCGCGCAGAGGCATTTTGGCTGAGACCTGGCTAAGGAACAGACGCTCGTCTAGGAACGCCGTGCCATGCCGACGGCACCTTGTCTCCAGACGTTGCAGCGGGAGCTGGCCGACTCCATCATTCGGCTAGCGCCGCTCGACGAGCTGCGGATTTTGCTCGCCTGCGGTGCGCGCGTCAACGAGCCGGTCACGCAGGGGCTGCGACCGCTGCACTATGCTGCCTACCAACAGTACGACGAGGCCGTGCAGCTGCTCCTGGTGCGCGGCTGCGACGTGGACGCCATGGACGACGTGGGCTACACGGCGCTTCACCTGTGCGCCGAGCGCGGCTTCCTGCACACGGCCGAGACGCTGGTGCGCCAGGGCGGGGCGCGCGTCTGCTTCACGAACAGTACCAAGCCGCTGCTGGGCAACCCGCCGCGGGCCACGCTGGCCGACGAGCCACTGCGGCTCGCCGTCAAGAACGGACACTACGACTGCGCGGACATGCTGCTGCGACACGGGGCCAACCCCAACGCGCGCTACTTCCTCGGCGCCGAGATCAACCTGGTGGGCCCGCTGAACGTGGCCTTTCTCGAGCTGCTGCTGCGCTACGGCGCCGAGCCGGACGCCCGCGACCGAGGCGGCCTCACGCCACTGATGAAGGCTGCCCGCCACCCACATGGACTCGAGGCCGTCCAGCTGCTGCTCAAGCACGGCGCCAACGTGAACGCCATGGCGCCCGAGCGCCACGATCGGCGCACAGTGCTGCACTACGCCGTGCTCTCGGGCAACCTGTCCATCGTGCGGCTGCTGCTCGACAACGGCGCCAAAGCGCGCATGGAGGCCGGCTACCGGCACCCGAGCCCGTTGGACTTTGCCATCCTGCGCGGCGACCTGGCCGCCGTACGGCTGCTGCTGGACGCCGGCGCCGACGTGAACGCCGGCTCGCCTATCGTGGGCTCGCCGCTGCACCTGGCCCTGTCCGAGCGCTGCCGCGACCGTGAGGCCCTGGTGCGCCTGCTGCTGGAGCGCGGCGCCGACCCCAACGGCGTGACGTACGCCGAGTCCGGCGGGGCGCCGCTGGTGCAGCCGCCGCTGGGCGAGTACCTGTGCGGCCAGGAGGAGGAGCCGCGCGGCGACCTGGTGCGGCTGCTGCTGCGCTACGGGGCGCGTGTGGTGCTGCGGCCGCAGACCAAGGACCCGCTGGGCATCCTGCGCGCCGTGCGCGGCCTGCAGGGAGACGCGCTGGACGCCGTGCTCGAGGCGGCCGAGGCCTGTCCGCGGCCCGCCGTCGAGCGCTCTCTGCTGCTGCTCGGCACCGAGGCCAAGGAGGGCCTGGTGGCGCTCGCCGCGAGGCCCCAGCCGCTCAAGCACCAGGCCAGGCTGTGTGTGCGCCGCATGCTGGGCGTGGGACCCCAGCTTGTCAAGAAGGTGCTCGCGCTGGACGTGCTGCCCAATGTGTTGAGGAGGTACCTGCTCTACGAGCTGTGACCGTCGTCCACCCGTGTACAGGACTGATCGTTGGGACCCAGAGAGACACAAGACGCTCTATAAAAATATATCGTTTTTCTTATTTTGCCATATAACACTTGTGAGCCCTCTGTTCATTTTATTGTCGCTATCCGTTGGCGAGCCTAGGTGTTCCAGTGCAGCCACACGTGACAGAATAGCAGCCACAGTGAGGCGATCGCTGTCGTCAGCAGCATGACGGGGAAGCCGATCCTGAAACGAGAACGGGGAAATCGGCTTGGCATCATCGCACTAACACCGCTCCCGAGCGCACCCACGAAGCGATAACTCTCGCCAACGTAGTTTTGCGACCCTGCGGATACTCGGCAGAGGAGTGTTACTGGCGAAGCCTTGTTAAGGTTGGTGATAGAAACATTTGCGTAAGTGGCAACGTAGCACCAAGGCCGTTTGAGAAAGTACGACAGGAGTAGAACAATATCGCGGATTGTTTACTTAGCCACTAGCGCCTCTATCTGGTCTGACATTGACATCTCCATTGCAAGCATCTTCGCTCAACAGCACTTTACACGCCCGAAAACACTGACCGAAGCGCACTTGCACGGCTTCAGGACCAGGCGAAAACGCACCATTCAATAAGAGTGCCCGCTTCTCTCGCCTTCAACCAGACATTCCTGTTAAAAAGTGAAACTAAGACAGTTTTGGAATGCCGGGACTTCCGCATGCCCTTTATCCCTTGTCTGGAGAGCTTACACATGAGTGGGGGATACGTAGTTTAAATTGGCCGCTGCTTTTGCACGTCATATAGATGAGTGATGTAAAGTTTGGCCTCCTGGGCTGTTAAGTCTTGAAAGTTCGAATGAAACTATGCAATGTCCTCCTTCCCTGGGGCACGTCATTTTTAAGTCGACAGCGTCCTGAACAGCAGCGACGCGCTAGTCTCCGCGAGACGGCGCCAACAATGCTTCGGGGACCTCTCGGTCGTACGTGGCGCGCTACAACCTTTAGGTGTCCCTTCATCTTGGGAGACAGCCACGACTCATGCCCTGCCCCTGTCTGGGCAGTAACGTTCAGGCACAAAAGTAAGCATCACATACGACAACACGAAGAGACTAGTGCACCGAAGTCGGTGGTTGTGTCGCTACTGGTGCTGATAACATGAAAAAGTGATGTGCTCGTTGGAAAAAGGGGCATGAATGACATCTTCCCATTCCACCATTTAACGAAAACGCTCAGCAAGCGGAACTCGCTGGACAGCCCTCGCGTATTTGGTAACCTCGATGTGCAGCTTCATCTGACGACACGCAGAAAACAACTCCAGTGAAAGTGTCTTCAAAACACTACCTCACTGGCAGACGATATCTCTGCACAGCACAATTGAAACAGCTAACACAGCACAAGTCAGCAACGCGATTTGGCGTTGAGATTTTAGAAATACGCTTTAATGGTTTTAAAAGCACTGAGGCGCCGGTATGTAAACTTTCTTTTTGGAGACCTTGAGCTGAAGCTTTGCGTCTTGCAGAGTTGCGGCTGAATATCTGCAACGCTGACTTGTTGCTTTATATGAGCGGTGCAAAAACACATTGTACGGGGAGGCGTAAGCTGTTGTCAAGCGGTTCTCCGCCTCGCCGCTATCTTGGCTGAAGGCCAACAGCACCGCTTAGGCCGCGCTTCTCAGAAGCTCGGCCGAGAGAGATAAAATAAATGTCGCAATCGTACAGCGTTCCGTTGCGGGGCACTCAACAATACGCGAGATTCATGTCCGCGTGTTCTTAAATGCGTGGCTGCACCACGGAGAACGACTGCCATTTGTTCTTTAGGGACAAAGCGCGACACACAAAAAAAGTATCCTTGACCAACAGGGCACAGATATGGCGCGTCTGAGTACGCCGTTGCATCAGGCTTTATATGTCACTACATTTCATGCGGTAGTACTTTAGCCCTCTGAAAAAAGCGACGCGAGACACAGACCTACCACGAGCCACCTGCACTCGCCGCGCTGGCTCAGCGCTCTCGACTGGTGAGCCGGAGTACTCGGATTCGAAACCGTCCGCGGCGGCTCCGTTTCGGTGGAGGCGAAACACAAAAAGGCAGTCGTGTGCTGTGCGATGTCAGTGCACGTCGAAGATCTCCCCAGGTGGTCGAAATTACTCCGGAGCCCTCCACTACATGACATTACATGACATTTCTTCTTCCACTCCCAGCTTCCTCCCTCCCGTCACGGAGGGTGTCCACCGAGAAGTGAGAGAGTCACTGCGTTACACCTTTCATTTCCTCAAAACCAGTTTTCAATTTTTTCACATGCTAACAGACGTCGTATACTATACCTATACTTCAAATGTGCCGTTCAGTACCGTGTGCCACTGTACTGGACAAATGCCGCAGAGGAGGGCTCCAGAATAATTTCGACCACCTGGGAATCTTTACGTGCACTGACATCGCAAAGCACACGGGCGCCTTTTGCGTTTCGCCTGTATAGAAACGTGGCCGCCGCGGCCTGGTTCGAACCCGGATACTCCGGCTGAGCGGCCGAGCGCCCTAACCACAGAGACACCACGGCGGATGGGAGTGGGGGCATTGGCTGATGCAGAATTATGCAATTGTGCGGTTAATGTTCATGGCAAAAAACTAACCACACCGTTCATCGACGAGGCGCTGGTGTCTTGGTCGCATTGTCGTCGATTCGTGTTTACCTGAGAAAGTAGCGCATACTACTAGTGGGATCGTTTTATTTTATTTTATATTTGCGTTTTGTGGAAGCCAGCGCATGCGAAAAAATTTTGAGTCCCGTTAAAAAATTTCTGTTGAATATGTTTTCTTTTTCGCTTCGTAGTTGGTGACACTACTTATTAAATTGGATTGGTTTGGTTTGGTTTATGGGGTTTAATGTGCCAAAGCGACTCAGGCTATGAGAGACGTCGTAGTGAAGGGCTCCGGAAGTTTCGACCACCTGGGGTTCTTTAACTTGCACTGACATCGAACAGTACACGGGCCTGTAGAATTTCACCTTCATCGAAATTAAACCGCCGCGGCCGGGATCGAACCTGTGTCTGTCGGGTCAGCAGCCGAGCACCATAACTACTGAGCCACCGCGGCGACTGGAAAACTGTTATTATGGGCTTGAGTAAGAAGTGGATTATAGTTGATCTTGCTAGTCTCCACAGTGATCAGTGTAGACTGGCGGCGACCTATTGGGCTCTTGTCACGACCTGTACTTGTGTTTCCAGTTCGGAGCTGAGTAGCAAGGTCGCCCACGGGCCCGGGTGCGCGAGCCTCTGAAGCGATATCGGTGGGGATCTGTCGGACACTCCCAGAATCTGTGATCTACGCTGGCTTTGCCGCCGCATTTGCTGCACTTCGGTTTAAAGCTATACGGGCACACATGGCTTAGGACAGCGGGGTTAGGGAGAGTTTTAGCTTGGAGTTGTCTCCACAGTACCTCCTGTTCTTTGGTTAGGGTTTTATGCGGAGGTGGGAAGATTAGCTTTCCTAGCCTGCAATACTGCGTAATCTCGCGATAGGCATTAAGGCCGCCTCTCGTCATTTCGACGCCCGAGTTAGCATCCACAGCTCGGCCAATAGATCATCGAACTTTATCGTGGGCTGCCTATTCCCCGGGTTTGACGAGTGAGCAGGTACTTAAACCAATTTTATGTCTTTCCTGTCTATCGGGTAATTCTTGAGAATTCCCAGTGAGATGGGAGATATTTTGCCCTTGGCGAAATTTCCAATGGCTGCTTTTGAATTGCCGACAATCACTTCCGCTCGCGGGTTTGTCAGCGCCAAGGAAATTGCCGCTTCTTCGGGTATACTTCTAGAGAGTTTGTTGGTACAGTCGCGATTGCGACGAGTTGGCCTTCCTCGGTCACCGCGGCTATCACATTTTTGAACGGGGAAGAGTTTAAGAACGCATTTTTTTTTTCATATATTGTAAGAATTCACTATAACAAACAATATATCCGCAGATCTCGCGTCGACAGGCTTGCATTTTTTTTTGTTATTAATGAATTTGCTAACGTCAAAAGCGTTCTCCACTGGTTTTTTACGGCAGTCTTAACTGCTCGATGCGAGCCATGGAAACACTACAAAAGAAAGGCCTGACTACATATCAGAAGAATAGACCATTTCAGTATTTCCATATCAATACCTTGCAGTTTTCCAATATTCAAAATTTTTGTTGAAGAACTTTGGACATGTGCGAACAACATGCTGATGGAATCCCACCTCCAAAAGCCTTCTCCGTGAGTTGCTCATACGTCCACCCTCGGTCGGCAGACAAATTCCTTGCGGTTGCAGTTTCTGCCTCACTTGAAGTCATATTTTGCTGAAGGTCATTTAGATACGGCCGAAAAGGCACTGAAAATCGCATAACCGCTGGGTGACGATCATCGTTCATGCTTACTTTTAATGCAGCATTCTCATGCTTATGATCACCGCATACTTTTGCTCTCATGGCAACATCAGTAGTGAAACGACAACAGGCTTTTTGTAGAAGCTTTCGTAGCAAAAAACAAAAAAATGCACTTTGTAGAAGCAATTCCAGGTCTCCTAGCAGGAAAAAGCCGTTTTGTGGCAGACGTTCCAGCTCATGTATAGACTAAAAATTGCGCTTCGTACCGAAATTTTAGCTCTTGTAACATATAAAAACGAAGCTGTAGCAAAATTTCGGCTTTTGTGAAGCTCGGATGTTCATTATGATCACAGCAAAACAAAAAAAAATCAAGAACCATTAACACAAAGACAGTCATTAAATGCTTCCTTAAAAATAAAAAGCCCAAAATGAGCACACAGAAAAGTGATTTTTGCTGAACGCAGAGTAGTTTTTATTTAAGGTGAAAAATAATGATATGGTGTAGTTTTAACATCCGACCTCAGATGGAATGAACACATAACCTACATCACAAAAAAAGGCCATGCAGAAACTGGGATATGTGAGATGTTTGCGACAGTCAACACAAGAAATAAAACTTGTAGCGTATAAAACCTATATATAGGAGAAAGATTACTGACGCCAACCAAGTTAATTTTGGAAAAACACGACGTTTCAGGACCGGCTCGGTCCCTTCTTCATGGTGTGACCACGAGCGAGGCGCAGCTTCGGAGGACTCCCGGGTCAGCGGCCGCAAACCATGGATGTAAGAAGAAGGAAGTGTCCTCAGGGAGCGATTAACATTCTTCCGTGTTAGCCTCGGTTTCCAGTACAATAGTGCCGTCAAAGTCAATTCGGTGGTCGCATGTCTCGCAGTGTTCGGCCCCAGCGCTGTGTTGACAGTTCATCTGTCGGATGTGTTGTCTCATTCTTACCGCGAAATTTTTGGTCTCCCCTACGTACGAGGCCGGGCAGACCGAGCAGGGGATTCTGTATACAACGCCTTGGGCACTTTCTTTAGGGTGACGGTCTTTCGGGCGGGGGAGAAGGCGTCCGATGGTGGTAGCCGATTTGTGCGTTGTCATTTTTATAAATGACATTGTTAAAGAAATTCCTGTCAAAATCAAGCTGTTTGCCGACGATTGTGTATTATATCATGAAATACGAACTCCTGCTGACCAGCTTTTTCTTAATGACGCCTTGGCTAAAATTCATGATTGGTGCTCAACGTGGCAGATGAGTATTAATACTAAAAAAACAGTTTCAATGTCTATCACGCGGAAGAAGCAGCCATTAAGTTTTGCCTATACTATTAATAACCATCCCCTGTCTACCGTGGACAGCTACAAGTACTTGGGATTAACGATTAGCTCTGACCTACGGTGGAACAAACACATTTCTAATATTAAAAATAAAGCTATGAAAAAACTTGGCTTTTTAAGAAGATCTCTCCGGTACTCCACGCCGGAAATTAGGTTACTAGCTTACAAAACTTTTATCCGACCTGTTTTAGAATACGCCTCTGTTGTGTGGGACCCTTATACAAAAGAAAACATTAAAACACTCGAAAGTATTCAAAGAAAGTCAGTGCGATTTATTTGTAAGTCATACAGCTGGCAGACGTCCCCTACCATGCTACTTGAGAAAGCAAATTTGGAGTCTTTGCAGCTCAGGAGATACCGCGAGAGGCTTAAATATATGTTCATGATTGTTCACAACAAATTAGGAATTAACAGCAGCAAGTACATTGAGCTCGTCCCGGGTCGTTCGACACGATCCTACCATTCTTTAAAAGTGAAGGAATACTCATGCCACACTGAAACATACAAGAATTCTTTCTTCCCCCGTACTGTGCGGGAATGGAATGTCCTCAAAGCGAATATTGTAGAAGCTTCTACTGTGGAGTCGTTTACGGCGTCGCTTAGGAATTTGTAACAATTTTGCAGCATTCAACATTTCCTTTTTTTTTTCTTTCCCCCAGTGCTCATTTTGACGCGAGATTCGTCTAATATTGTGTAATGTTGTTTCTTTTCGTCGTTCATTTTTTTCGGTATTGTGTGCTGAGTTGCGTGTGCCTCAAGGAGGTTTTTCTTTTTGTCAAAGTGTATTTTACACCCACTCCTGCTTAAGGCTTTGCAATAAAGCCAGCAGTCTTCTGTAAATAAATAAATAAATAGTCTCCTTCTTTACCGAGAATGCGAGCCAGCGTCTCGCTGCCTTTCACGTACGGAATGCAAACGCGTTTTTGCTTCTGGCGCGTGCTTGGGGAAAGAATGGAGCTGTTTTTGTTTTGTCTTTTTTGTTTTTGACTAATGCATCGGATGAAAGAAGTGGGGTACCCATTTTTTTGGAGATCGGAGACGACACGGTTCTTCTCTTTTCTTCTGTCTTCATGTGAGGAACATATGCTCTCGGCTCTCTTCAATAAAGATGTAATGACAGATGCCTTGTGGGGAGTGGGATGGTTCGAGCTGAAATAGGGGTACCGTCCCGTGAGGGCTGGCTTCGTGTATACCGAAAAGCGCAAGCCTTTGTCGTGCCTTGTGAGTAGAGCTTCGACAAAAGGCAGACTGGCCTGCTGCTCACGTTCAACTGCCGGTTCAGTTGAGTCTAGTTGAGTTGAGTTTAGGTTGTCTATCTCCGATGTGTTCACCACACAAAAGCAGTCGTCTACATAGCGAAGGAATGACTTTGGTATCGGGTTGAAGGTGGTAAGCGCCCGGGTTTCGACGTCTTCAATGGTTAAATTAGCCATTGTGACTTGGCTTAAAAAGCCAAGCTGCGCCTGGCCCGTAGTCACACCACGAAGAAGGGACCGAGCCGGTCCCAAAACGTCGTGTTTTTCCTAAATTAACTAGGTTGGCGTCAGTCATTTTTCTTCTAAATTAATTTTCCCAACCAGACAGACTTCTGTCAAATTTTTTCGTTTGAGAAAACCTATATTAGAATTATCCTTGAACATTACTCTATTGTATGGGATCCATGGACCCGGCAAAACATCAATAAGTTGGAGAGCGTCCAAAGAAAATCGTAAGATTTATATGCAGTTCCTATAGCTGGCGCACTTCACCGAGCATACTTGTTAGACAGGCTGGCTTAGACCCACTACGAATCAGACGCTATACAGAAAGGTTGAAGTTTATATATTTGCTGTACCATGAAAAACTAGGAGTAGACAGGAATAGGCAGATTGAATCGGTGACTAGACGCCCAACGCGATCGCACCACTAAAAAAAATTAAAGGAAAATTCTAGTACAACTAATGGTTTCAAAAATTCGTATTTCCCAAGAACGGTCCGAGATTGGAACTTGCTATCTCCACACACAGTGAAAAGTCAGTCGGCCGAGTCATGCTGCGACGCGCTAAAGAAAAGCATATGTATGCAAATATTTTATTGGAAAAAGATAAAGTACAACCTGTTTTATTCATTTATTTGTTGTCATTTTCCCTGTCACAGCGATGGTCTACAAGTAGCACTCATGTGCCTGCATTTTTCCATTTTTGCATGCGCAAACTATGCAGAAAAATGTCTTGCAATTATTTTATGATGTGTTCTGTTTGATTGTATCTGTATTTCCCACTCCTGCCTAAGACCTCGAATGAAGGCTGGCAGTATCTTCGAAATAAACAAACAAACATGGAAAAATGTTCAAAAAATGCTAGAATGACGTCCTTGAAACTAATCATCCAGGTAGTATTTCTTGTCTTTTTTCAATGCTTCTACCTTGGACAATGGAACCGGCGGAATGGCACCAGAGATCGCTATCAAAGGCATACGATGTGGCAGATCGGGCTACAATGCGACCGGCACCATACGTTGCGCGTTCTGTCGCAATGCCTATTCCGCCCCAATGCGGCTTCCTTCACATGACGAAGCCTACGTACTGCTCACCTATCAGTTCTGCCGATTTCATCTTTGCGAAGAGATTTTATATGTGTCGTTCGAATAACAATCAGCAGAGTGATTTCGGCAGCGGTATATTCTTCTCAGCCCATCAGCAACGCTCGATTAATCCGAACCTTTCGCTCTAGCCTGTTAAACAGAATTCCGCATGGAAATTTTCGTGATACCCGTTCACAAGAGTGGCGGTCATATCCAAAGCTGTTCGAAGCGCACTTTCACAGAGCGCCAGACAGCTTGAGTTTCACAAATTTTCAGGAAATTTCTCAGATGATGCTTAACATGATTACGCGTTACTTGCACTTCATTGACGATGCTGACGCATTTCCATCGCCACAGTGAGGCGAGTGCACAACTGAACGCGCGAAAACGAAACTATACTGGAAGCAGCGCTCTACAGGATGCGTATTCGCGGGCTGGCTCCGAGACTTTTGGTTCCGCCTTCCACTTATTCTTATCCCACTTGGCCTCAAGGAGCATTCTGAAGACGAAAACGGTGCAGGATGAAAGTGGTCACCGCTACACCGCTGGAGTGCATGTCCGCAGTTGTTTCGCCCGCTCCTCTATCGTCCGAAAAAGAAAGATTTTGTTACACGACAGAAGAATGGACCATTATAGTCAATATTTCCGTAACAGGGTCTAACAATTTTTCAACATTCGAGGTTTTTGATCCGAGAATGTTGGACATGGGCATGTAGGACAATTTGGCGCATTTTGGACCAAATGGCGCAGCAGTTCTTCCACTGCAACATCGTGCACCAATTCACGGCGCGTCCGCGGTGTTTTGGGGTAGAGCACTGCACGGGCCTAAATTTGAGGCCCGAGCCCGGCCCGGGCCCGAGACCTGAAGCCCGAGCCCGGCCCAGGCCCGCGGCTTCAAGCCCGGGCCCGGCCCGGGCCCGCTAAATTATCGCTCTAGTGAGCCCGGCCCGGCCCGTGAATCCCGGAGTGAAGCCCAGCCCGGGCCCGGCCCGGCCCGTTTCACAGTAACGCTTGAGGTATACTGCTCACTCTGAGCAAGCTAGTAGACTGCTACTACACCGATAAGGAACTGGCCGACAAAGGTTCTGAAACCGCAGTTCGGCTTCCAGAAAATTGGTTCTTTTTAACCCAGAAGGAAGTGATGAAGAGTAGTTCTCGGCAAGCCCGTCTTTTGGAGAGTGATCTCATGTAGGTGGGCAAAGATAAACTCGGAAGTTCCGAGAGCCAAATAAAAAGGGCTGCATCACGCGTATTAGTCTACTCTGCGTTCACCGATGATTCTAATCAGTTAGATTCTGCCGCCCGGCCGCGAAGTATAAATATTAAAGCTGCCTAGCAAGCAGTAGGATGACATTTTTTTTACTGAACGCGATCTTACAGGTTGAGCTCATATATCCGAACTGGTCACCTTTCAGTAGAAACGAAAAGCTGAAATGCTTGAGTATTTCATGCTATGTGCTTGAAGACCATAAGCGTCCTAAACTAATATGTTCTTCCCTAATGCACTTCTAATAGTGTATGGTATGTTTTGGGAACGCGAATGATCAATGGCCAATTAAGGCCGGTTGAATTTTACTCTTACTGCACCGTGGCGTGGAAATAAGGAAATAAACAAGTCAATGAATAAAGCTTAGCTTTTTCTCAGCGCGTACTATAACTCATAGCTCATCCGTGTCGCTGCTTCAATGCCGCAGTTGTGCACTTCACTCTGCAATATTGAATGAAAAGTCGGACACCAGCCGTTTCTGTACGGACCCAAGCCTGGCTCGGGCCCACAGCTTTAAGCCCGAGCCCGGCCCGGGCCCGCAACTTCAGGCCCGGGCCCGGCCCAGGCCCGGCAAAATAAATCATGTCGCGGGCCGGGCCGGGCCCGGGCTTTCGGGCTGGCCCGAGCCCTTGCAGTGCACTATTTTGGGGCACTAAATAACGAACGAAGGAACACACGGCTGAATGAATGATTGAATGAAAAAGCTACCATCAAGTGTTTCCAATAGCCGCTCAGGTTGACATGTAGGGTTCAACGTCCCAAATTTGAACATGAGCTATGAGAGAACACTACTGAGACATTCGCTCACATTTCAGGACTCCACATACGACCGCGGAAAGAGAAATATGTAGCAGTAGAGCCAGGTGCTGCCATGCACGTTCAACAGGAAGTCAGTAATAGCGGAAAGAAACCATGCGGCCAGAGCTACGAAAACGCCACCGCAGAAAGCTGCACATTGCACTCGCCTCTTCCGCATAAAAAATCGAGGAAAGAGCATTGAGAGAACGCACTGATTCCTTCGTAGCCTGTCAAACCTCATGAATGCTGATGTTTCAAGCGAAATAAAGGTTTTTTTTTTCGTGGTACTATATCATAATCGACAGCATCATCCGCATTCATGATATGAATGCGATACATTGTCGAATACGTTACCTGAAAACCAGTCTGTTCTAATCTTCTTTTGATTGACTGGCTGTTAACGTTGCCGTGATTCTGCTGGAAATTACCTCAGTATCTTGCCAGCATAGGGCAATAAGCTAATAGGGCTAGTATTTATGAGGTAATCTGACGTCACTCTTTGCATAGATTCAAATTACGGCACCATTCTTCGAAGCTTCTGGCACATCCCTCACGAAAAGTTCCACATGACGATTCCCACAACACGCAATGTTTTCCATACGGCTCAAATTAACCATATGGTACATACGCAACTTATATGGTACATACGCAACTTATAACGAGCCCCTCATGCCCCTTCCCTTGTTTGCTTATATGGACTAAATGTACAACGCGTTCTGAAAAGTTGAAATTCATACGGATTGCGCCTGACGTCATAGACATCATATATATATATAAGTTGTGCCGGAAATACACGGATAATATGTGAAAGCCATGCGAAAAACACGGGAAGCGTTTGTATTTTCGCATACTTTCCGTAACTCACAGACTCCGTATTCCCACACTTTCATATGCGCTGCTCACACGGAACGTCATGAGGGGTTGTAAACGTTCCTAATACGATATCTACGCTGTTCTATCTGTAGTTGATCCAGATTATGACACGACTACCACGGGATCATGACCCAGCTTCTCGCTCCTCACTGGACACCTCAACCGCGCTGTGAAGGAAGAGAGAAAGGAGGGAGTGAAAGAAGGAAAAGAGAAAGAGGTGCCGTATCGGAGGGCTGCGGATCAACATCACGACCACTTGGCGATCTTTAACGTGCCCCTGACATCGCAGAGCACACGGGCGCCTTTTTGCGTTTCGCATCCATCAAAAACCGGCCAAGATTGCATACCGCGTCCGTGGACTGAGCAGCCGAACGCGCCTGAGCACCGCGGCGGGTCAAAAGGCCCCTGGCGCGTCTCTACAGGCGATAACAGGTAACGGGAGCACATTGATATACCGAGCCTCGCTGCGGAGCTTGGCGAGAGCTTGTTCGGCTCGACGCACCCTTTGTTGAGGGTCAAGTCGTGACAATGGGTTCTCGCTCTTCACTCTGATCGCCGCAGGGTCCATCATGACTGTTGCGCACGGCTGTGCCAGAGATTAGAGTTTTAGATTGCTTTACCAAATTCGCGTGCTTAGAGCACATACATACAACGAGCGGTATCGACACGTCGTCTCCATCTCTCTCCCAGTGTGCTTTGACAAAAGCTGTAGCAAAGATACGCGGGACAGTGTACGGGGACGCGGTTGGATGCAAGCGGTTTTCATGATGAGTGCAGAAACACATTCTCGGTGATTAGGCCGGTGGCAACGAGAAGCATGACTAGGGGCATTACGATAGGGGCACTGCGATAGCGACATTACGATAGGGGCATTACGATTTCATACTCTGCCGCTGATGGATCGCGTTTGTGCAGCGCTGCGCTGGAACACAGAGAAAGCAAAACGATGAGACACGACTACAGTGAAAGCATAATACGAATACAGTTGGAAAATGCAGGGAAACTCCGCTTCTGTACCCATTCTTTCTTTTAGCATGCATAAGCGGAGACCTTGGAAGTGTGCACGATAACCTGTTAAGCTTATCTCTCTGTGTACTGAGCAAAATAAATTTACGCCGTAACGTTTCGCTTGAAAACTTTCAGCACGGCTTTTTTGGTGACCATATGAAGATGTTCGGCCGAATTCAAAAGCTGGACACTAGAGGGTCATCCCGCAACAGCCTCAATGAGCCGTAAAACATGTGTGTCACAGTGATCAAGTCTGCAGCATCTATAGTCCATAATGGAGTGCCTTCACGAATGTATACGGGAAATGCACAGTCCCTTGCCGAAGAACGGTACCGATGCTGACTGCTCGCACCCTTGCCTCGGCAGCAATGGCGACCATCCCGCCTTGTTGATGCTCCCAACAAGCACCGATGTGCGACATTCTCCGTACAAGTCACACGCAAATGGCGCCACACAGAGAGGCAATAAAGCTGCGCGGAGCACCAAGGTCGGTCGCCCCACCAAACGCCGCAGTAAACAAGGTCGTCCAGGGCGCGTCTTTTTTGTTTTTCCCTGTTCGATGAAACACACAGCTGCCCCGCTGTAGAGTGCCTATATATGATTCCAACCCCTTATTTCCCGAGGGACGCCGCCTTAATTTTGAGCCGTGTCCGCCTCCCTTGGTAGCGCGGATGCGCGCCATGACGGAGGCGCCGTCGTTCTGTCGAGGACGTCACCCGCGGCGGGTCATTCCCCGGAGCCGTCTCTCACGTGACAGCGTGCTCGCTTCTACGTGAAGCCGTGCACGAACTGCACTGCGCACACAGGAATCTCCCCAAGCGCATTGTACGAAGGTTCTTTACCAATTCATTCTTTTGCCCGCTCCACCTAGAGGTAGCACCCCTTCAGGGCTCAGAGAAAGTAAGAATTGTCTGCCGGCAGCTTCATCATCAGACAGGCCTGTGCAATAACGCCAGCCGTTAGGCCAGTTGATGCGCACTAGGGTCCTACAGAATGTACCAGCAAACACAACGGCGCAGACACAGGAAAGGGATGGTTTACACGGACACAAGCGTTGGGCTTCAAGTGTGCGCTCTAAACAGAAGGGGGTAAGAAGGGGCTAAGCGGTCCTCTAGCGCAATCCCTTTTATAAGAGGCACACTCCCTTTTATAAAACGGAGAGGACAGATTACTCCGTTTTAATCCCATATAGGCGTATTCGTGTTGCCCGATCTGTTTAAACAGTTACACCTAAGGGCTGCTCGAATGCTCACATCCACCCATGTAGCCATATTTTTTTTTCGTAGAAGTATGAATGCGCACAAGTGAGGAGCTTTTTTTTTTTTTTGAAATTAGCCACATCAAGGCACCTATAGCCGGGTACAACTTAAGCCTGCAGTGAAGCTCCGCCTACATTCAGGACCGCCGCACAGAATTCCTCCACGACATAAGTAGTACGCTGTTAAAACATTTCTTGCTACCTAAACAAGAAGCTAATCACGAGAAAAGAATTGTAAGCTCTAGAATTTTGACACATGGCTTGTTTAATACGTAGCCAAACATTAAAGAGTTGATTATGTTTACAGTTGTGATTAGCCAGCGGAGTAATACAGTACACCGCGGAGCGTGGCCCAGTATTAGCAACTGTTGTTTTTTTTTAAGTTGTATCCTAATATAATTAAGTGAAGTTCAATTGTAACTGCAAGTTCATCGATAATAAATCTTTCCATTGAAAAAATATCAAAATTAAATAGGCCATACAATTAGCATTTTAAACCATATCACGCAACTGTTCCCAATGCGCTGCTACGGATAAAACGCTCCCGCAATTTTATCGATTTCTGTCAAGGTGGATTTGAAATCGAAGCGTACATTCCGCCCCCGCGGGGCGCTAGGGCCTGAAGACAATGACCTTTGTAGCAGTGATTACGCACTCTTTTGATGACTTCGGCCAACATCTGAACCCCAAGCCGGGCCTGTCATTATTGCGGCCTTTCTCCTCTCCTGATGGTGACGTTTCATGTGGGCGGGGCTTAAAGGGGTGGAGACACCAAATTTGTGGTTCGCGCGTTCTTAGTTGCAAACGTTTCTTATGGCTCCAGGAAGCATGATACACACTCAAAGATTCATATATTCACAGTGAATAATTTATTATAGCATTTTTAGGTGAACGATTTTCGGTTTCGGTTTCGGAACGCCGAGTTGTACAGTGACGTCACAGAGGGGGAAGATCAACTGCTTCGCTTGGTCACGTGGGCCCACAAAAGTTGTGACGCACCTACTGCTGCATCGTCTGCTTTCCCACACACGTGCTGACCAGCGCATATGAAAACAAACAACTGCACGTCTAGTCCCAGCAGCTCGGATTCTGACAGATCTGATTCCAACGAGTGAGGACATCGACTTTTTTTTTGTTCGCACGCTAATATCGCCTTCGCGGGTTCGCGTGAGGATGCGAAACACTTTGCAAAATGCCAGTAAGCATCGCTGCGCCGCTCTACCCAAGCTGCGCCCACAACCGGTGTCACACTTCGCTGCCGTGCAGCAGTACCTGAGCGCTGCTTGGGATGGTGTACAAATATCACAAGAAAAGACAAGATCGCCTTGTTATCAGAACTGCCAGCTATACTCGAGCAGCGACAAAGCATGTCTGCTTATGTTGGGAGCTTTCGGCAACGGCACCGCTCGCGGGCGCTCCGGGCGACGAGCTCTGCTGCTGCCTGGCTGCCGTGGTCGTCGCTAGGCCTATAGCCTGTTTAGCAAGCGGCCGGCGCTTCGGAAGTCGCCTGCGCTATAATAAAAGGCCTACTTTTCACAAATAGCTGTAGTGTTAACAGAATCATCTCACAATAAAATAATAGTATGGTCAATCTCCTCGACGCCTTCGGCAGCGGAGCTAGCGGGCGCCAGGCGAGCCGGACCCCGACGTCGCGCCAGCGGCAGCTGCTAGGCGCGGTTGTGAGAAATTTGCTCATATCACAGTTGTTACCTCTACTAGCAGCTCAGTATTGGTCAGCGATCCTCAAAAATGACACTTTTTTCACATTTCTTGTCCCATGGTTTATTATTTACGTCAAGAACACTCTTTAGCTCGCTTTTATGACGTCGGCAGACGGTATCCAGGCTGACCTACCGGCCGGCAGACTCGGCGTACTTCACGTCCGCACAAGAAAATACAAAACAGCCATGCCACCAGAAAGGATGCTTTCTAGATTCGAGATACGACAGCATGCATCTGTGCTAAAAGTGGATCTTTCGGCAGCGACACTGCCTGCGGCAACGCCGGCCGACGACCTGCGCGCTGGTCCCAGACTGCCCTAGTCGTCGCTAGGCCTAGCTGCTTTCGATATCGACTCCGCAGCTGAGGGAGCTTCGGGACTGGCCAGCGCTCAGAAACGTGCTCCGCTCGGCACCCCTTTACTGTGAACTCGTCCCATAATAAAAGATATGCTCGATTTCCACGACGTCTTCAGCAACAGAGCTAGCAGACGGCAGGCGAACCGCACCAGGTAGCAGCAGCACAAAACCGGCTATGGGATGAAATTTGCTTGCATCGCAGTCATCACTTCTACCAGGAACTCGGTATTTGCCAACGATCGTCACAAACGATGCATTTTTGATATTCATATATCCCAGGGTTTGCTATGAACGTGAACAAACAATACTATCGCGTTCTTCAGATGCCGGCGTTCGGCACGAAGACTGGCGCAGGCCGCCCGGCTCCCAGGAGTGCGCCCTATGTCATCATGACGCTGCCGCTCTCCGCGCTCGCATTGGCTGCCGCTTCCCGTCGTTGTTGCCGCGAGCGGCCCGCCGTTGACATCTAGCAGGCCGGACGCAGGCAACGAGCTGCAATCGGACGTTGCGACGCTGTTCGCAACGGCGCGCCGCAAACCGAGCGAGTGGCGGTTAGCAGCAAACGCGGCTCGCTGGTGCGTCGACTGCGCTCACGCGGCTGTGTCCCGCTCATCGTACGTCACTGTATTTTGGTATGACGTCACTAGTTCTCAGTCTGTTTGACCCTGATAAAGTATCCAGATCACAGCTAGAGATCTGGGGGAGATCATTTTAATGAGCATGTTACATGCTTGCCATTTCAGCGTGCTCTCACGTGTTCCCAGGCGCTTTCGCGTTGTTTTACATATGCAAAACAAACTTCTCTATACAGTCTTCTCCGCAGCCATACTGCTCTCGCTAGTCCGACACTACCTTATCGAACCGGGACCGGCCGGCCTGGACGAATCAGGCATTTCAAGGACCCCACATCTCCAAAAGGCTGCACCGTCCGCTCTATCAGTTTTAGTACCGACTTTGTTCCCGACTTTGTTCTCAATACCGCTGTTCTGAATCCCGAAAATGGGACATCACCGATGCAAGCACTGTTACGTCTCAGCAGGAGAGCTAGCGTTAGCAGTACGCTGTAGCGGAAGACCCCGAAGCCAGTGCAGCGAAGGCTTAACTGCCTCGCACTATATTACTCCAAACAGAAAGGAGTAAAAAAAGGAGTAAAGTTGTCACTCCCTTACTCTTCCTTTTTACTCCCGTATAGCCCACTCCCTTTTCACTCTCATATAGGCGTATTCGTGTTTAGGTTGTAGAGACAGAGCGCCTGTGGCGCCCTGCCCGCTGCTTGCCAAAGCAACGATGAAAGCGAGGAGAGAGTGCGTCTGCATAGACGCAAAGCTTAAAGGCCTCGTTGATTTGTTGCTCTGCCAAGGCAGTCACGCACATGCGTCTCTGGTCACACGAGTGAATGCATGAAACTGCGAGCCTCCCTGATGTCAGCCGCTCCGCGACTCAGGGTGGACAGCAACAGTGTAGGGTACCAATGTTCGAACTATAGCTAAGCCATGTTCGACTAAGAAAAATATTATCGGAGAGAACTGCAGTTGTTGCTTTGCAAGGGGCGGAGGACTTCGGGACATTACAAGACTGAGCTGTTTTTGAGAGACTCTGATGCACCGTTTGCTGATGGGCAGCCCCCTTTTTTTTTCATGCTTAAGCAGCCCAGAAAACAGTACAAAAGGGAGACGGGAGACGGCACGAGCGCTGATTAACAACTGGTTATTTTACTCTCGGAAAAGTATATAAAGGCGCAAGACACAGTGAATAACCCAAGCATAAACCCATATCAACTCGCCCAGTGGAATTTCCGTTCTTTTTTTTTTTCTTTTGGGCCTGGGGCTCAGTTTCTCTTTTCGGCAATGCTGGCTTGCCGCAACCTTCTATCGTCATACAAAAATTCACGAAACTTGGTTGACCGATAGCGTGACTGGCTAGTAGTGGGCCCAGTCGGTAAACATACCTTCATAAATCGGTTGTTTAATAAGTGTATCCTCGTGAACGTGCTGTCGTTCACGGTCGCACAAGGAAACCGGCCAAAGGAAGGTGTTATGGCCGAGTCACACTGAGGAAA
This sequence comes from Amblyomma mixtum, assembly GCF_055824585.1. Classification (NCBI taxonomy): domain Eukaryota; kingdom Metazoa; phylum Arthropoda; class Arachnida; order Ixodida; family Ixodidae; genus Amblyomma; species Amblyomma mixtum. The sequence continues at coordinate 288,489,375 of NC_143012.1, read as the reverse complement.
CAGTCCGCCAACCCGTCCGACAAAACAGTGTTTTCGTCGGGTTGGCGATCCTGTCACACCGCGTCAACACGAACAGAGGGTAAACATGTCGCTGTCTCCCGCCAGCCTGTGTTGGCCACATGTGCGCCGCTTGTTCACAAACTCTCTGTCACACCGGAAAAACCACCTCAATCGCGTTCCTCGGCGCTTCTCTGCCTTTGCTCGCGCGCTCTCCTCCGTGCGTGTGCACAACCGCGGAAACTGGAGACACCTTGCGCTGTCGTAGCTACTGGCGGTTTTGCAGAATATCGAACGAACTATGATCGTGCGCGGCGGCTGAGGTGCAGCCTTGCTCGATTCTGACTCGGACGACCAGCCGCCACCGCAGAGAAACCGCGCTGGATGGTCGACTGGCTGAGAAGGGCGCCTGAGAAAGGCGTTTTCGAAAACTTCATGCGAAAGAATTAAACACGGACTACATGCGTCTACTTTCTGTGCCCTGTGTCTACTTCTACACATTTTGTGTTTTGCGCTGCTGTTCCACAATGCATTATCAACCCGGCCGGTCACTACAAATCACGCCACAATTTCGGCAGATTCATCGAGTTTGTTCCAGGCTCTGAGAGTACTAAAAAAAAGATATAATTGTACGCATCATTCTTGCAATCAAATGGGAACCCAGTAAAGTTATTCTGATTGCTATCTCAAAGAAAAAAATGCAGCACTGCTTTCTTCTTCATCTCAAGTTCAAAAATAGCAGGACAGGTAACTGGTAACTCGCGCTCACCTGTGAAATACAGTCCCAACTAGCAATCTCTTGAAACACAGATTCCTTCAGATCACACCGTTGATATTTTGGGTCTGTTATATCCCATGGAAAACGCCTCTCTTCAATCATCCCGATCAGGTCACTTTCCTGGCGGCACGAGTACGACGGCAGCATGTTCACGCGAGCAACTGGCACGCTCGTATGCCGGCTCCTGCTCGGGTGGTTCTAGCGCACAAACCCGTCAAGAAACTTCTGGAACCCGCAGCCGAGGCAGTCCCTGGAACAGGACATTCCTTTTGGCTCCCTACAGAACCGCGTTCGTCAGAAGTGTACGCTTGCTCACAAGAATGCGACGGGGAGAGAACGTGCTTCTCCACGGCGGCCGCACCTGCCAGCCGACGGTGGCCAGGGCAGCCTTCCCGTCTGTATGCACCCGCCTGCAAGACGCCGTACCGCAGCAGACAGCATTACCACGAAAGGAAGCGCTCTTTTTTTGCACTTTGCAAACGAAGTTTCCAAGCACGAAAGGCACAAAAGCGGTGAATCACCGCAAAGGGCTTGGTTTGTTCGTGCGGTGTCGCCAGGAAATTCGCCCGGCCGGCGAACAGCGCCAACCGTGTCCACGAACGCTGTTTGTTTGTTGTTCCGGTTCCCGGAAGCTGTCATACCGAGGGAACACCCCAGAAACCTGTCTCGTTTCCCTGCCGTTCGTGCAGTGTGACAAGAAGTTGTGGGACAAGTTGGTTGGGCGACTTGTTGACGGCTCGCTTGCGAACATGTTTGGTTCATGTCGCTGTTGTGTTCCCGCAGTGTGACTCGGGCTTAACGGGTGACGCAGCATAAGCCATCCTGATGCAACATGCACTGCAATGAATGACAAGCCACTGAAATAAGCACGGAAACTGGTTCAGAGCAGTGCCTCAGGAGTCCCTATATAAACTGTCACTGCTGACGCCAGAGGACACACGCAATCCGGATCGTCGTCACTTCGGTTCTATAGGCACCGGGAACCGTGGTTCCCTCGCCCTTGCTCGACACCGTGTCGCGCGGCTCTGATTGCTCGCTTGTCACGAGGAGCCTCTTCCGGGCTGCTGCGCAAACCACGTGGAACAGTTCCAGGCAATCGAAGCACGAGGCGCGCGCGTAACCGCTGTTGCCGCCGCGCCGCCGGAGATGCGCGCGCGACCGTCGACCTGCTACAGACACGGCGCTGCTGCAAGGGCGGCCAGACGTCGCGGGAGGAGAAGCGAAAGCGCGGCCAACGCGAGCGTCCTTGTGGCGAGGGGAACGACGGAAGGAGCGAGAAGGGGGAAAAAAAAAGCGAACAGCGGCCCAGGGCGCTCCCCGAAACGTTGCTTGCGCAACATTTTGGCAGAGATCACGGCTTGAGCAAACGTCGCTTGCGGTGCGCATTAGGTGGCAAATGGGCCTCCCGCAGAGGATTTCAGGGCAGCGTTCGGCCGGGAGCAGTCCCTGCACAGACGCCGTACACTGCTGCGGTGTAGTGGCCCTCCAGATAGCGGGAAAACGTCTCTTCCCTCCACCTTTTTCTTTTTTTTTGTGTACATGCGGGAGACGTTTGTCGTCACCAGTAGCCATGTTGAGTCTACAACAGACTTGTGCGCAACGCGTGCAAGTAATTGATTGATTACTTGTAATGAATTACGTTTTCTTCGAGTTTTATAAACGATTGGTTACTTTTTGCAAGGTGTAACGTTCTCTATAATCCAATTATATATTAGTAATTGATTACTAGTAATCAGTTACTATCTAGTCGAAAAACAAGTTGTAACCACCATTGTAAGTTCAAGAACCTGAACATGGTGGTGAACTCCAGTGCTAGAGTGGAATATCCCACCGCGATAGAGAGTAAATGTTTGCGCGCCTTTTCATCCGCTCAAGGATATCCTATATGCAAGCCCGAGAGTGGCCTGCATTTGCTTGTCCAACATTGTTGCAGCAAAAAATTTGAATATTGAAAAACTGCAAGGTACTATTACGGAAATATTGAAGATAATGGTCCATTCTTCCTATGAGTAGCAAAATCTTTCTTTTAAAGTTTTTTATTGCTCGCATCGAGCAGTTAAGACTGCCATAGAAAACCAATGGGGAACGCTTTTGACGATAGCAAAAAAACGCAAGCCTGCCGACGAGAGGCCTGCGAATATATTGATTCTTATAGTGAAGTCTTACAATATATGAAAAAATTGCGTTCATGAACTCTTTCCCGTCCAAAAATGCTTTTGTCCATAATTATTGGGTATAAATAGCATCACGCTCCGCGGTTCGCATTTCTTTCCCACGGTACAACAGAATGACATGTTTAGTAACCTGAGCCTCGTCTCGTCATAGCACGAGCGAGAGAGAGAGAATGAGAAACAACTTTATTGAAACACCAGCCAATGAACGCCAGGAGAGAAGTCATCTCCCCCGTCACGCCAAGCTGTCGGCGGGAATCCCTCGGGATACAGCATCAGCACGAAAAACAACGAATAGTGGAGCTTTGCGTAACTACGAGCTGGTGCACAAGTCTTCGTATACCGCCTTTGCGAAGAGTAACCAGACTGCGTGGTTTGCTTCTAACTGCTACAGAGGAGCCTTTATGCCACCCCTCGAACCCTAGATCTCTGTACGGTAAGGATAAGCCTTGTCCCCACCTTCCAAGACACTTTGGATCTTTAGGGAAGCAGTAAGGGCTCCACTAAACGAGTGCAACCTTGTTACTTTAATTGTAATGGTGATTATAACCGGTTGCTTCTGTAACTTGTACATCGTCTGCACACCGGTCTAAAGTTCGGATGATGACCTAATCCTGCATGCACATGCCTATGAAACACAATGAACTCCTGGTATCTTTAAAAGCTGTATCGGGCGCACCAGGCAGCAACAATAATCATAACTACAGAACAGAGCAGAACGGAGTGAAAGAATGCAGCGTTTACCCAACAGTGCAAAACAGCCGCTCCAAGTCCCCAACCTCGCGCGGCACACTTTGAAAAGAGAGATTTAAAGAATGGCACCCGGCCGCCACACAACTGAGTTGGACCTATTAGCAGTTACTGCCTCCTGCAGAAGACAAGACAAATATTACGAATCAGAAAACGGCATTGACTGATATTCCTGGATAACGACAGGGTATCGCGGAGGTATTCTTTCGCGGATGCTCAGGAAAACTGGCCATGAGCGAACGAAAGCAGGAATGATTGAAGAAATCAATGACCGCAAGGGGGCATTCTTTCTTTGTCTCTCCGTGAACATTTTCTGGAATCCAGTAAATAGACGGCGGTCTCCGGCAGAGGCACGGGGGCAATAGGCCCATCGTGCAGTCGCCACCTGAAACTGTCATGGCTGCCACCCAGGCGCAGCGCGGTGGAGTCAAAACGCGGCGGATATTCCCGCGCCACGCACAGATAGCGAAAGGAGCGAAACGGACAGAGGTATACGCTGAGACCTGCGCTTCGTTCTTACGAATATTCCTTCTTTCCCTCTCTCTCTCGAAATGCCAAAATGCTTCCCGAGTAAAAAAAAAGCACAAAAATGCGGCCCATGCATTGTTTGCAGAGCGCCGAAGGGCGCCGTCAGTTGAACGCCCTCGAAGCAAGCCGAGCGCAGAGGACGCGCGAGCCAATATCTGCGAGATGAGTCGCCGACGGCAGTCATTGCACTGAGACTTCCGCCAGCCTCGGAGTCAATACAAGCCTGCTTGCGTCACTGCGCAAGGACGTCACCGGCGTGCAGACGCAAGCGCGTCAAACACAGAAACAAAGACAGGGTAAAAACAACGCGGGGGCGCATCTTTCTGCCGTACAGTTTGTCGGCGGAGACACAGGAGCGCTGGTACAAATGCAACCAACGTTCGTAAGGAATCTTAGTTGTTGCCTGATCAGCATATTATTCAAAGGAAGCTTTATGTGCTCATTCAAGCCAAACTTGTACACAATATTTGGACCGATAGCCTACAAGGCTAGTATCCAGTCCAGTACAAAACAGGACACTTGGGCAACCGCAATATGAAATGTGTGAACTAAGATTTAAACGAAATGCAAACAGCGAAGTAAGACAGCGAAATCGTCCGGTGTCCGGTCGATTACAAAAGAGCATTAGGGCAATCGCATGCGGAAGGTGAGAAACGACATTCGAACGATATACACATACTGAATTCAAACAAAATGCATATAGCGAAATCACGTCCTTACTTGGTTGCGCAAAGAAAACAACTTCGAAGAGAGCTTAAAATTTCTCGCAAGCTTTATTTCTATCGGCAATGCATCCTAGACCTTCGTTCTAATGAAATTAATCTTTCACCGTATATATTGCATCTCGGGCACCTTTACTCCAATATCCGAATGCTGCTGCACGACGCGATTTTTTTTTTTAGTTTTCTCGCAGGACGTACAACACCCAAATGCCAGGTTTCATCACTTATACTCCCCTTTCATTTTTTTTTTCACCTGTCAACTTGTTAATGCAAATACCCCTTTTTACTCCCTCCATTTCAGTGCCTGAACTGTTCGCGCCGATGTCTGTGTTGAGCTTTTCCCTTTTGACACAATCTTACCTCGTGGGAGAAAAAAGAAAGAATTACAAACAGGATGACCTTAGCAAGCATACGGAGTGCGTTCATTCAAAACGCACCGTCTCCGAAAGGTCATCAACCGTTCCTTGTGTCGAGGCGTAGCTTGCCAGCGAATATTCACGGCGGCTAAAACCTCTGTTTTTCATTAAAGAGCTGTCTCTCTCTCTTTCTCTCTCTCTCTCTCTCTCTCGAGGCGTCTCAGGAAAGATGTCGAGAAGAAGCACAGCCTGGAAACACCCCCTTTTGTTTGGGTGCGCTGCTCTCTGAGAGCATGGACTCGGTTTCGGGCACTGCACTCGGCAAAGACGGACTCTGTACGAAAACGCCTGGATTCGGAAACGCCTGCAGCGCCAGTTTCGCCCGAGTCATTTAGAATCGCCATTTACACCGTCGATTTGATCTGAACGTAAGATTTACAAACACTTGCCTGCGTCGTCCGGGTCAGCTCACCGGTATTAACTTCAGCTGCGGTTCGTCAGGAAAAGTGAACAACGTTTTGTGGTAACGCCGAGTTTCCCTAGTTCCAAATAAACAGTATAAATGGTTTTGATGTTCCAAATGGACTCCTATCCCAGCTGGACCGAAGGATGAGGAGTGCTTTCTCACAACTACTGCTTCTTTTATGCGTAGCATATTGCAATCACTCAGTTCAGCTCTTGGGCGCGGCCGGGCAGCCACCAAACCACGTGACGTGACGTCACGTGGTGACATGACGTCACCAAACTACTTAAAAAAAGAAAAAAAGAAAAAGAAAAAACAAACAAAACAACAACAAAAAAAAGAACGGCTGAGCATGGTGGCGGTTGCCACCGCCCCGTTTCAAAGGGGGCGCTCCTATCCATCCATCCATACGTCACGGAGGAAAAGCTGCTGAGAAAATGGAGTGCCGCCAAGCAATACCTCGCGCAAAAAGACCGCGCAATATGCAACGCATTCTTGGCTTAACCAAGCTAAGCCTGGGCATCTTTGTTTCTTTCTCACGAACAGTACAGATATATAGAAGAGCTCAAAGCCATCTTAAACGGTATGACTGAGCCATTGTTTAACAATTTTAATAATTACTAACTTCCTACCCTCTTTCTGCTAACTCTCTCTCCCACGGCAAACTGCCCACAACAGCATGCGGACACAAATGGGCGAGCTTTCTCTCTCTCTCTGTCTCACTTTGTCTGCAACCAGCAAATTGCTTCTCCAAGGTTCCGTTTACAAGGCGCTGATGTAAATTGTTCTGCGGTCGGTGTGGCGGAGTTTAGTCTTAACCCAGTGTAATAAGTACATGAACACATTTCTGACGCCAACAAAGTTTCAGAGCTCATGAGTGAAGCGCAAAAGGGAAGAAAAAAAATTATGTGACAGCCTCTCTCAACCAGCGAGCATGGAATTGCTCAGGATGGTCTTAGTTGCACGCAAATATGTATATTGCCCTCCGCGCTCCCGTCGAGCACATACACATATTCATGCGCATAGGTGCACAAGATTACGAACACTAGAGGACGCATGACAACGCATCCGTATTCGGTGGCAATGGTGTTGGCGCTGCTTCACGTATCAGTGTCTGCGTTCGTTTGCCACGCTCACACTGGTGGATCAGCCAAGAATGGAGCGGCGAATGATGGCGAACGAGAAAGGAAGCGTTTTCGAAAATAAAATAATTCTCGTGCTCTGTGTGTAACGGGCTCATTTCCTTCTCTTCATAGCCTCTTCCAACTTCCGTTCTGCGTCGGTCATTTATATTCCCTACGACCATTTCGCTGGTGAACGGATGACGGGACATCTGGATCTTCAACGTACGAATACCCCGTAATGTTGAACAAACGACGTTAGATCAGGTTTTCTTTGGGTATTACCGACCTTTGCCGGATTCCATTGAGTTCTCCAGGGTAAGCGAAATTACACCGCTGAAAGTACTCACAATAGGCATAAAACTCGTTTCTTCTTTAAAACTGGAAACCAGCGTGGACTCTCGAGAGACTGCAAATGACATGCAAGTTACCCATTCATATTTGATTTCGTTCGCGTCCATGCAGGAATGAATTCTCATATTCATAACTTTTGCATCTGAAACGTAACTTGTTCCTGAGCCTTACGACCATTTTGGTAAGCGCTTCAATGCTTATCATATACTCCTCTCCATGCCACGCCCAAGTATATGCGACAATTTGAATTGCTTTTAGCAATATCTAAAGCGAAAGAAAGGCCATCGACACTCTACGGATTTAGTTTGCTTTAGCCTCTTTCCATGTTCTTTCGACTTTAACGGAAAGGGTGAAACAAAAGAAGGGGAATTACTCATCTATAAATTATTGCGTTTTAATAATATACTATTCCTGAAGAGGTATTAATTAATAGGTGGTGGCGTGGTTAAAGCGGTTCTGAAAGGGGCTCTGAATAAAGGTGATACATTCTTGGGATGTTAAAAGACGTCGATTCGCGAAAATTCCCCAGCAAGAATTTTTTTTAGATGCGTTTTTTAGAAGCTTATTTATCTATAGCCAAGATTTGAATTTCAGCGCCTTCACGCCTTTTCCTCTCCTTTCGTCAGCTTTCACACGCTAGGCTAGAGCCACAGTGGTGGCCATTGGGATCCTGAACTAAGGATTCCACCCGTATTTGTACTTTTCCCTCTATCTTGCTTCTTTGTTAATAATAAAGGTTTTCATCATCATCAAAGGTCGGCGCTCCTCCGCGGCACCACCACCGACGCGCGCGGGAATTCCCCGAGGGGCGGAGGCTTCCTGACCCGCCAGAGAGACGCTGCTGAATGGCCGCGACCGTGGTAGCTGCATGACGCCTGAAAGAATCTAACCAATAGCGACGGAGGAGGGTGCGTGATCCTGGGTTCTCTGCTGCGTGCAGAAGTGTATTATTCGGCTGAGGTATTCATGCCGAGAGAATGCATTGATTGGGCGAGTTTATGTGCTGTCCTCGGAAGATGTTTCAGAGCCCCTTTAGGGTGTCCTGCCAGGGTGACACACTGAACTCGCCTTTCCTTTTCCTCTTAAAACTAACATTTACATTTACATACTCAGAAAAGCCACAAACATACGAAGAGTCTTCAGGGGCCACTAAAGACGTTTAAATGCGGCATCCGAAATCGGCTATTGCTAAGGCCCAGTTTATTTGCTTTGAATCACGCCCATGCATGTCGTCTCGCTATTTTTAAGTATACTGGTCTACACGTAGGTTCATTTCAATCTATTTTTGTGAACCGGACCAATCGTATGCCTGTACGTGGATGTCAGAAGGCACGCAGATTGCCTCGTGCACACGCTACGGCCGCCCACTGGAAAGAGACAAAGAACACAATGTAACATGTAGCCTGTTTACCGTTCTGTGCTTTAGAACACTCTATACGGTTCGGCAGAGTTTCGTGTTATTGTAACGAGTAAACGACGCAGTTTGGGCAGCACACGGTGGTTGCTTATCAGCCAAAACTTTATATTTAGCTGACGCACAACATCTGCTTGAAGCTATATGGGGTACATGAAAACGGCCTACAAGGTTTTAGCCGTTTTCAGAGCGCGCGTACTGCGCATTCTGCCGGTACTCCACAGCACATCTACAACGTGGAAACGTCCGTAAACAACTGCAAATCAGCTGGTCATTGAATCGGGCCCATTGTTTTGTTTTGCGCGCTGTCCTTGCGCACGAAGTGCTTCAAAATGCATTATGGCAGCCAAGCTGCCCATAAATAGCCTGCCAGCCCGCATAAACACAGCTGCGTATAAATAGCCCGCCAGCCCGCCTGGAATGCCCCACGTTTCTTATCCGAATGCCCAAAAGTAAGCTATATCGGCCTTACCGACGCACAGGTAACTACGGCCATCATGCGAAATGCGCAAAAGTAGACGGCAGCGCCTCCTGAGAGCCGAACGCTGATCTGCAGATGCAGCGTTAGTTGGCTGGTCGGCCTCAAATAAAGATGGCACATACCGAATACGGGGGAGTGGCCAAGACACAGGCGGTGAATTGCTGGAAACAGGAGCGTTTAGAGGGGAAAAGGAGCAGTAATGGGGTATACGCTGACAGACTGGACAGCGCACCGACAGAGGACCTGTTAACTGGGAGGTCGAAGACGGGACAACGATTTTATGTACAAATTAGAACACAACGCATGTAATGTTTCAATTTCGCACTGATTGAGAGCGAAAAAACAATCAAAATGGCAGTCTCTGCGTGTCTAGAAGAAACTTTTGCGCAGCAGAGCGCACACTCCTGTTGTTTCGTCCAAGCAAAGCAGCGCCAATGAAAAGAACAACCGCAGTGGACACGGGCAGACCCAACTGGTGAAACGGAATTTGTAATAGGCGAAGCGCTAGCCATCTATAGCGCAACGCTACAGACATCTTTTTTTTTTCTTGCTAACGTGCGAAATGAGGCGCAGCACAGGGGGGAGGACGAAGGAAAAAGGTAGTCGTTTATAAACACCGGCACATATACCTCGTCGTTGTAGCCCAGTTGCATCATAACAGTCATCTTAAATCATCGACTATCAGCCTAGAGAACAATATCTCTCCGCATGTCCATTTTCTGCTATTTATTTATTATGCTCATAAACGGTAGCAGCCTGAGCTGTGGTAAACACACTCCTCAGATGCCACCCATGCAAGGAGATATGCGTAATTGGTCATTCAATACTCTACATTCACAGATCCCTGCGAGTCCTCATACGACTCCTGGCGCAGTGGTGCAGCGGTTAAGCGATGCGCCGCTGCCCTGCAATGGAAGGTGCTGCCACCTGTGGCCCGGGGTTGTGCGGCTCAGGTTGCTCTTCCCGAGCAACCTCTCGCGATCAGTGATTGAGTTAACTTGAGTGACTGATTTGCCACCTGCTACGGTGGCAAGCTTGCTCACAATACGGTGGGCGGGTTGTGGTGACGCGGCCCAACTAGGTCACGTGACCTAGTTGGGCCACCTTGGTTGCCGCTCACGAATTTTTCGCTGACAACGCCGACGACGCCGGATTTTCTGCAGAACGGGAACCTTAACGCTTTCGCGCTAATAATGCGCCCTTATACAGAGCACCCGAGTAGCACAAACAATGTGCGTACATTGCTCTTTGCATCAACGGCTAAGTGCACAAATGTACGGCATCGTTGGACTCGCACTGCTTCAAAAACTGACTTCCTGCCACAGCTCCTGTGCTGCATCTCGTATTGAGCGCGATAGTACCACCCTATCAGGTAGAATGTCATCGACGCGCAATTATGTCCAAGCCCACGGTGTTTTCTTTATGCCTTTAAGAACAACAACATAAGAATGCATACAGTCTCTATTTCTTTTCTTTTAGCGGCGCCAGTCGTTTGAGCGGATCCGCCTCGCATGCGGGAGGTGTGGGGTTCGATCCCCAGTGCCGCCGGATACCCACCGGTGATACAATGGGTACAAGCTTTGCCCTGCCTGGTGCTCGGCTTCTTTAGGGTGAAATGCTTGGGAATGGGCTTCTGACCCCACCTTCAGTAGAAGAAAAAATACCTTGTGCCATGACGCTCTTTGGCCACAGACGCCTTTTGCGCCATAAAAATCCATCATCATCATCGTTTCTTTTTAAACACTGCGCTCTAACCTAAAGCCCACCATTTCAATTTCTATCGCAAGGTGCGCTATCCTCAGCCTCGCTTGTAGCGTTTTTGTTAGACACCAAAGTTCAGCCCGTAGGGCCACTGCATATGTAAGTACAGTGATCAGGCAAGTGCCGCTCCCCTGTATGAGATGCTCCCTCCGAACTAGGAAGCCCATAATCTGAAAAAGGAAAGACAAGTCAGCAAACAGCAATTCCGTTTAACGTGCGTACAATTTTCCTCGCTAGGCACGTTCTGCGGGGAGCTACCGGGCGGTCACCACGCACCGCTATCTTGGGTTTTTGGTCACCGCAACGCCTTCCGCAGCGAAACCAGCGGAAAAGCAGATAAGCAGAGAGAAAAGAGAGCTGCCTGGCGCTAATGATTACAGGCAGCCGGTGGTCGCACGCACTAAGTGCCTTTTCAAACCACTGGCGAAACCATTGCTGAGCGCCGCATCGCAACGCTAAGCGCGTATTTCAGACGGTTAGCTCTAATCAAGGCCGCGTTAGTATGAAACACTAGGTGATTAAGAGGGACCAGCGGGCGGTACCATTGACACACAGATTGTGGACCACCTAATTGACGTAGAATGTTCGGAGTGATATCAAATGATTCAGCGTATTACGGAACATAAGTTTACTAGTCGAATCGAAACGTAGTATATCATAGGGATATTCGCTGACAACCTTTTGTTCCCCAAAGCGCGACTTCTTGAAATTTCAAACGTTCATTACGGCCAAATTAATTGACGCAGGACATAAGAGGTGGTGTCAAACGATTTGTCTTCTTGCGCTGTACACGTTGGCATAAAAAATATAGATGTCCGGGTATAACGAAAAATTTGTACCGGATAGAGCGAAGGTGGATAAAGACGCAATATTCGTTCGATATTGCGAACGCTCGATACTCATACGCTGCCTCAGCGTTTTGCTCTTTTTCCGTCTTAATTATTCCTCGAAATATCTTGCGGTCACGTGAAGTTTGTGAATGAAGCGTCCTACCTGTTTGTACCCAGTCCTTATTTATAGGGCAAAACGCGAGACGAAGTTCGGGAGGAAACCAGTGACATGTATCCCGTCGTATTGACCTGCGTCTTGACCGTCTCGGGTGAACAAGGAACCCATAAGAGTTCCGGAAAGTCATTTCCACATTTTGAAACGCCCAACAATCCTGGACAAAACGCATTGGGCGCTCGGCTACTGAGCTGTAGTACCCGGGTTCGAATCCGACCGCGGCGGAAGCGTTTCGATGGAGGCGAAACGCGAAAGGAACCCATGAGCTGTGCGATGTCAGTGCACGTTAAAGATGCCCAGGCGGTCGAAATTATTCCGAAAACCTCCACTACGGCCCCTCTTCTTTCATTTCTTCTGTCAGTCCCTCCTTTAACCTTTCCCTTACGGCACGGTTCAGGTGTCCACCGAGATATGAGAGACAAATACTGCGCCATTTCCTTTCCCCTCAAAAAAACATTTATTATTATTGGTCATGAAGTAGAGCTTGCATTCTAGATGTAGGCTGATGCAATGTATACTTCAGCCGCTGCGAATCACTTTCACAATAAAACAAAACACGCTCTTCAACACGGCTTCGGTGCTCGTGAGCATAGTGAATAAATTTTATTTCAAACCCGCACGTACAGGGTCAATCACACTTAGAGGGAACACGGCGTCGCGCGGCTGCGCACATGCGCAGCACCATTGCGACCAAGCCGGTAGGAAACGCGTGCAAAGGGGCAGGTGACACGAAGCCCCACGTCGAGGTCCCTGTTCTCGGGAGACACTCTGCATTGATTCATGAACGGGTTAGATGCAGTGGCGCTCCGCAGGCACGCGGAGCCGTGTTCCCTCTAAGTGTGATTGACCCTGTACATAGCTCGCGCAGGGGGGGCGGGGGGGGGGGGGGGGGGGACCTGAATTTACTCTATACACAACTCACAGCATTCAGCCCGAAACCCAACCGCAATAAGTTCCTACAGTCCTCAATATGGCATATCGAAGCAGAGAAACCCATTGCGTCCAGATGTGGCTTCTGCTGTTTCTCGGATTCATCGCGGAACATACGGATGAGCCATAGTTGTGACATTCGGCAGATGGCGCTTTATTGATGCGTTAGCATCAGAACGGCCATGCGAACGACAGTCCGGCGAACGTCTGTCGGCGTACAGCTTCCGAGAATGCAGAAAATAACTTACCATACTGTCCTTCTCCGAGGAATGAGAGCAGCAGAGAAATAATACAACCTGTGAGGAGGCGGAGTTGCGCGCAGCGGTGACAGTCCCTAAAGTGATGCGCTGAAATTTAGGCATGTGCGCACAGTGTCGGTCCTAAGGGGGGGGGGGGGTCAATCCCCCCCCCCCAAAAAAAAAAAAAATAAAAAGCCGTTGCACATCTTCCCGAACGTACGTTTTAGGGTTCTCATAGGGCAAGATGTGATATTTGACATAGAACTGGAAAGCTTTTTCGTTTGTGATGCGTCCAGCAGTCTACTTTGTACGTTCACGGTGTTAGCGGCTGTCTAAATTCACACAATTCTACATTCTACAGGTTGGTAGCCATACGAGTACAATTCATAGTGATTGTCGAGGTATCGTGGTCCTGCCGTGCCCCCACCGTTGTTATGCCTTGGCTTCAGCGCGGCGACCACGACGACAGCGGTGCCATTCACCTGCGGTTTCGGTGGCCAGCAACCTCGTCGGGGTGGCAAGAAGCCACCCATTCATGTCTTTATCCCACCGTGGGACACAGCGACGCCAGCAAGGGGATCATCCCTTTTTGGTTTGACAAGCAGCGCCAACCAGCCGCCTTGTCGGAGGGTACCAAGGGCGGAACAAAGCCCCATCCCAGGACTGAGTTATGAAGGCCGCTAGCATAGCTCATGAAATGTCCGGGCAGGTGCTTTGACATTCGTGGACACGCCGTGGCGGGATATCTCAGCCGTCGACCTCTGTTCCCCCGGTACCGAAATTAATATTGCTTACGTGACTGTTAACATTCAAAGCCCGGCTTATGGTATAATATCTATATCGTTCGCCATTCATTTTTCAACAAGAAAGTGCACAAAATTGTTATACCAATAAAATGTAAATAAAATAATAGTTGCTAGTATGTTTAAAATTTTTATTTTTTATTTTATTTACTTCTTATTCATTTCTTATTTAATTATTTTTATTTGTTTTTGTTTCTCATTTTTTTTTTATATGGAAGTCCGTCCGCCTCTCCTAAAACCAGTCTACCGCCACTGTGTGCGCATAGCATATCTAAATTTCTGCATCGTTATCGTTTCGCCTACGCATGTTGTGGTGTTCTGTTGCTTATCACCTCTAAACATTGAGTACTTTATTTTTTTTTATTGCAAAGAATTTTCTGTTGGCGTATCAAGCTATCGATTCGCGTATGCGTGTAATGACGCTGTTTCCCTTTCAACTGGTCTTTGATCAATGTATTTCCTTCCTTTCCTTGATTATGTTGTAGGTTACAGGTGGCTGTACTCGTGTGCATATATGCTGACCACATACATATGCTACAGATTTCTCTTTCTCTTATGTAATGCATAAACCTGGTAGCCTTTAAGGCTTTACAAACGACGATGCTGATGATGATTATGTGCGGTAAAGCGAGCGCTCTCCATATAGTACAACCGATACGCTGCGGCTATGTGCGATGACGGCAGAAGCCGGTCCTCTGGACGAGTAAATAGTAGCGTGCCTCATGAGAAATAACAAACACAGAAGAAAAACAAGCAGCAAGAAACAATGAATCGGCGTAACGCTCAGGGTGCGGTCAGATCTGCGATCCCAGAGCAAGCGCGTCTAAAGCAGCTATACAGGGTGCTTCATCTAGGATTTTATAGAATTTTTAAAATAGGAGTTTTGAGTTAAAGAGAGCTTTTTTCGGCATAGCAGTGTCAACGGTTTAGTACATCAGAATAGAGCTAAGATGTGCTAACTAGCGGGCTGGTTAACTAATAATGAATGGTTAACTTTTTAGCTGTTCCTGTTAGGCTCTTTAATTATTGAGAGGGCTGTAGCCCACAGTAAGTAATATCCAGATCAATTTTTAGAATTTCGAAAACGCAGTTAGCTGCGGCCCAACAAATTTTGGCTCACCGCACACTCACTAACGACTTGCACGAAGCGGTTACTGACCATGAATGCGCAGAAATATTTAATAACGCATTTGCATCTGTTTTCACGAGTGAATTTGACATGCCTTCACAGTTACCATCGCTCAACACAGAAGCCATCATGCCAGCTATCACATTCTTCGCAGATGGTATCGCTTCCATAATTGATAACATGAAACTCTCATCATCAACTGGTATGGACATGATTAATACAAAACTGCTTAAAAATGTGAAATCAACATGTGCAGCCTACTTATCTTTGATTTTTTCGCAATCGCTCTCTTCAGGGATCATTCCAGATGACTGGAAAACGGGGAAGGTCGTTCCAGTCCACAAATCAGGTAACAGAGACTCCCCCATGAATTATCGCCCCATTTCATTAACTAGCGTACCCTGCAAAATCATGGAACATGTCATCTACTCTCAAATTATAAATTTCTTAGACTCAAATGATTTCTTCCATTCTTCACAACATGGGTTTCGTAAGGGCCTCTCTTGTGAAACCCAATTAGCGTTGTTCCTTCACGACTTGCACACTAATCTTGACCGTAACAAACAGACTGATGCCATATTTCTAGATTTTGCGAAAGCTTTTGATAAAATTCCCCACCGTCGTTTATTAGTGAAACTTGCACAGCTGAACTTACATCCTAACATACTACAGTGGATTGAGCAGTTTCTCACTAATCGTTCTCAATCAGTGTTTGCTAACGGCCACCTGTCTAACAGCCTCCCGGTTACATCAGGCGTTCCGCAAGGATCTGTACTCGGTCCATTATTCTTTTTAATATATATTAATGATTTACCTGACCACGTTTCCTGCAGTATTCGAATGTTTGCTGACGACTGTGTTATTTACCGCACTATTAATAACTCTAGTGATCAACTTAGTCTTCAAACCGATCTTAACAGCGTACTTAATTGGTGTAACAACTGGCTCATGTCCCTAAATCCTAATAAATGCAAACTCTTATCCTTCTCTCGTCGCCATAGCCCGCATCGCTTCCAATATTCCATTTCTAACACCTCGATTAATTCAGTATCATCTTACAAGTATCTAGGAGTCACCTTGTCTTGTGATTTATCTTGGCGCACCCATATTGGCAACATCATTTCAGCATCGAATAAAACACTTGGTTTTCTCAAGCGCCATCTCCGCCTTGCCCCTCAACACGTAAAATTACTCGCATATAAATCGCTCATCAGACCAAAATTAGAATATGCCGCTGCCATATGGAGCCCGCACCAAACTTATTTAATTAATGCATTAGAAGCTGTCCAAAACCGTGCCACTCGATTCATCCACTCTGCATACTCATATGACGTCAGCATTTCTTCATTGAAAGCATTATCAGGACTACCGCCCCTTTCGTTCCGCCGTCGCATTTCAAGTCTCACCCTTTATCACAAATTATTTCATTCTTCCCTCAATCGGTCACCGTATATCACAGCTGCCGCACGCATATCTCACCGCACCAGTCATCCCCTACAAGTTGCCCGGCCGCCATCGCATACTGCCACCTTTTCCGCTTCATTTTTCTTTCGAGCAGCAACGGACTGGAACGGCCTACCCCCTGACATCGTCAACATCGCTTCATCCTCTACTTTTCAAGAACATGTAACCGATCACCTTCAGTGCTGAATAATATTCGCTGTTTTGTTTGCTCATTTCATTAAAATCCCACCCCTTATGTAATACCCCCGATACAAGGGGGCCTTTAAGGTAAATAAACTGAACTGAACTGAACTGAAAATACCTGAGCTTTCGAGAAGCTTGCAGGCGAAGCCACCTCTCCAGTGCACGTAACTCGGCGAAATGGGTCAAAATTTCTTGGGCCACAGCGCCGACAGTAACAACATTTTAGAAATTCTAAAAACTGATATGGATATTACTTACGGTGGGCTACACTCCCCTCAAGAATTAAGGAGCCTAAGAGTAATCGTTAAAACATTAACTATTCAGTATTACTTAACCAGCCTACTAGTTAGCACATCTTAGCTGTATTCTGATGTACTTACTGACAATGCTATGCCAAGAAAAGCGCTCTTCTAACTGAAAAAAGCATATTTTTAAAAACTAAAGTCTTAGCTGATAGTGAATTGCAGAGCAGTCCATTGCTTGGATGCTTCATTGAGGCGGTCTTTCCTCGTGCGAAAGTGATTCGCGCACTATAGTCCAGAACGGTACTCTCGACGCAAGGGAGGCGCTTGAAGTCATATCAAATTAAAATCTCCGAGAAAGGAAGAGGGGAACGCTGCGTCCTGTGGGAGGCGCAACGACAATAACAACTTTGACGCAGAGGAAGATTGAAGACACCGAAATGAAGGACTTACGAGCGCCCATATGCGCCTAAACATCTCTCCGAAAGTACAATAGACGCATGCAAACGTGTCGTTACTTATCCGGCGCATGGGTGGGCGTCTAAGCACAGATGTTCTGTCGTATATGGGTGGAAGGGAGCACAGAAGTGAGTACGCGAGGGTGGGAAGCGCGTGTACGGTGGCCCGACGAGCCGCAGCTTTAGAACATTCGAAATAGTATAGCTACGATGAGAATGAGGAATCAAGTGACGGGAATGGTTTCGTAACAAAGCATCACGGAAATTCGCGACCGCGGCGAGCACTGCACGAGGAAAAAAGACACACGATGCGCAAAATACTGTTTTATGAGGCGGTGCAGGTTGTGCAGGATCCTACCCACTCAATGAGCTACTAAAAATGAACCCAAGGCACCCAGCGTCTGCGACATTAAATTAAAAATTTCTTTTACATAGCTGCTACGTGATCTAAATCGCACTGTGTCACGTGTACATTTCGTCACGTGGCATTCCTTTGCGACTTTTCTTAATGCTCCACCTTCTAAACAACTAAGAGCAAAATTTTCTGACCTATATTCACTGCCTGTAATCACTGCTTCTCTGCACCATTTTAATCTATATTGTAATGCGTCACCGAGCGATTACCACCAATGTTTGAGTTCACGCTCTTCTGAGACTGCGCTCTCTTTCCATTTCGATACAGATATCACACCCATATATATGACACTGTTAGCCCTTCCGCGTTTTTTCTGACGAAGGCCGGTACTGCAGCCGAGAGGTTAAAGTGTCTCTTCTCACGCCTGAATCATTGTTCCTCTGAGTGTTGCGGTTTGGTTTATGGGGTTAACGTCACAGAGCGACTCAGGCTATGAGGGACGCCGTAGTGAAGGGCTTCGGAAATTTCAACCACTCATGGGGTTTTTTAACGTGCACTGACATCGCACAGTACACGGGCCTCTAGAATTTCGCCTCCATCGAAATTCGACTGCCGCGGCTGGGATCGAACCTGCGTCTTTCGGGTCAGCAGCCGAGCGCCATAACCACTGAGCCACCACGGTGGCTATAGGTTGTGTGTGTGTGCGTGTGCGTGTGTGTGCGCGCGTGCGTGTGTGTGTGTGTGTGTGTGTGTGTGTGTGTGTGTGTGTGTGTGTGTGCGTGCGCGCGCGCGCGTGCACACGCACACTCACGCACATGACTAAAGCTAACAGTCGCCGAAGCCACCGAAGGGAGATTGATACGTAATTATGTTAAACATAATTGATTCGGAAGTCGAAGAAAAATAACCATATACCGCTGGTGGGATGCGAACCCACCGCCTCCAAATTTCGCATCCGGTGCTCTACCAAATGAGCTACGGCGGCGGCTGTCCAAGTTTCTGCTTTCGGCAGTATTTCGGTATTTGCGGCTAGTGTACCCACAGCTCCACGAAAGATATATATATATATATATATATATATATATATATATATATATATATATATATATATATATATATATATATATATATATATATATATATATATTGGTCAAATGTTTAGGGGAATCCCCCAAGGTGGAGTAGATTTGTAATAAGGGAGTAATTACTCATTGTCATCCACCCGAGCGCAGCCAAACGGCTACAAAGGAAAGCTATACAGCTTTCTCAGAAACTTCGTAGTTAAAGAAAAATTCGTCCTGGTCCGGGGTTCGAACCCAGGACCACCGCTTCACCGGAGCAGTCGCTCTACCAATTGAGCTAACCAGGACGACAAGCTTATGGTAGGGCGAGAGCGAATTGATCAGTAACTGGAAGTGGGAACTGTGTTGGTCAAATGTTTAGGGGAATCCCCCAAGGTGGAGTAGATTTGTAATAAGGGAGTAATTACTCATTGTCATCCACCCGAGCGCAGCCAAACGGCTACAAAGGAAAGCTATACAGCTTTCTCAGAAACTTCGTAGTTAAAGAAAAATTCGTCCTGGTCCGGGGTTCGAACCCAGGACCACCGCTTCACCGGAGCAGTCGCTCTACCAATTGAGCTAACCAGGACGACAAGCTTATGGTAGGGCGAGAGCGAATTGATCAGTAACTGGAAGTGGGAACTGTGTTGGTCAAATGTTTAGGGGAATCCCCCAAGGTGGAGTAGATTTGTAATAAGGGAGTAATTACTCATTGTCATCCACCCGAGAGCAGCCAAACGGCTACAAAGGAAAGCTATACAGCTTTCTCAGAAACTTCGTAGTTAAAGAAAAATTCGTCCTGGTCCGGGGTTCGAACCCAGGACCACCGCTTCACCGGAGCAGTCGCTCTACCAATTGAGCTAACCAGGACGGCAAGCTTATGGTAGGGCGAGAGCGAATTGATCAGTAACTCGAAGTGGGAACTGTGTTGGTCAAATGTTTAGGGGAATCCCCCAAGGTGGAGTAGATTTGTAATAAGGGAGTAATTACTCATTGTCATCCACCCGAGCGCAGCCAAACGGCTACAAAGGAAAGCTATACAGCTTTCTCAAAAACTTCGTAGTTAAAGAAAAATTCGTCCCCGGGAGTGTTGTCAGAGGAGGAAAAGGCCAACCGGTAGGATCTTCTTCATCATGTGATTGAGGACCCCGATTTTTTGCCCAGCACAAGACGGCAACGCTGCCTCAGCCCCCCTGCAGTCTCGACTTGGCCCCGCCAGACTTTTTTCTATTCCCGAGAATAAAATCGACGGTCAAGGGGAAACATCACGGATCGGTAGAGGTGATTCAACAGGCCGTGACGAGGGAGCTAAACAGCATTCCGGTCCAGGCGTTCCTGGAGGCGTACGAAAACTGTAAAGTTCATTGGCAGCAGCGTGTAGGTACGGAAGGGTGCTGCCTTGAAAAATTGTAATCGTTTGTACTATTCTCTTGAATAAATTTTGTTTAAAAAAATGAGTCCTACTACTTTCAGAACAGACCATGTATAAAGGGTCCCTCCCTTTAAGAAGAGAAGCAAGAACCATGTAACTTCAGTCATGAAAAAGGACAGGCTCTGTCCAAACGTCGACTCCCAATAAACGTTTGCTTAAAAGAAGCGTTTCTCAATTTCGCATCTTATATATATATATCAGAGCCCAGATCAGTCTGCGCGCGCCTCACTCTTCTTCCTCCAAGTCCTCAGTCAGCCACTACGCGGCGTAACAATATATATATATACTGGAAATTTTTGCATTTAATTACCCATTGATGCAAAGAACATATGCGCACTCAGTGTTTGTGCAACTCAACGGAATCCTCAGCAGGTTCTCTCCGATCGCGTTGCAAGTCATATTGAGCGCGATGATACGCACCCACGCGAATGCATATTGACTCAGAAGGGTAGACATTTGGGCTTGTTGGTTCATGATTCAGGAAACAAAAAATAACGTAGCGCAAACAAATAAGAAGAGCAGGACTGAGAGATCGCTGTGTGTGTTCGTCTTTCTCAGACCTTGTCTTTTTTTTCCCGCTACGTTTCTTTTTTTTTTTTTCCCCTGAAGCATATTGACTGCTCACAGGGACATGAAGCCGCGTGCAAGCCGACACGCCATCTACGGCCCTATAAAACGGGAGCAAAACCAGAAAAGAACCTCACTGGGAAGCTACGGGAGGCGGTCAACATTTAGGGCTGCGCTCGGGCCGGGGAACGAACATCAATGGCCAAGCTATGTGCACCCATGTATTGCGGAGCATCGCTGCATTTTCCAGTGCTTTCCACGGCGACTTGAGCAAACAAGAGCGCCTCCGAATCTGTCCCCGTATGTTGACCTACACGCTGCTTCTGCGCCTCGGGGTGAGTCGGGAAAAACAGCTATTGTGTAAGAATGCACGTTTCCAAATTTTCGCGATCGAGAAGAAAAAGAAACTTCTTTTTTTTTTTTCTCTCAGATGGACTTCCACAAGAAGTGCATTTCATCAGATCAGAAGGGCGGAGTGTGAGAAAAGGCACCGAAGCTCGGATTTCTCCTTTGACACGCTACTGCTAGGAGAATAACTGCGCCAATAGAAATCCCCCCGCAAATGTCGCCGTATGGCGAACTCTTCTAAGGCTTGCTTTTTCATCTCGTCGTTCAGACCAATATTGGTATTGGCCGCAAGAGGGCATTATGCGGCCGGACCTGCGATATAACGCGAGAAGCTCGCGCACTCAAAAACGGATGATCGCGCTACGCTGAAGTGACAGGGAAAGTAGAAGGGGGATAGAGGGGAGCTGCAGTGCAGGATTGGGGTTACTTTGGGCGCTCTTTAAATAGCGCGCGAAAATGTGGGAACTGCCTGCCTGTACATGGACATCTTTCCCTTATCTCTATGGAATGGCGGTTCAGACAACGGTATGCATGAAGGGTCGGCGCTCGAAGACCGAACAGGGAGCGTAAAGTGACGGAATAAAACAAGAGAGCGACCGAACGACTTTACGACTGGTTCTCGCATGCCCGCGATAGGTCGGGTTCCCAGTGCCGCTCTTTCTAGGCGCCGAAAGACCTTACCGCTTTACGTCGCTGCAGTGCAATGCGAGGAAAAAATTCAAGGGACACTTATGCTCCGCCTTAAGGGTATGATGCGATAGCGTTAATGGGTCCCGTCAGCGGCCCGAGGTCCTCTTTGGATAGCACTTGGCAGACACTGATACTGCTTTCAGTTTATTTTATGTTTTGGTATTTTATTTACCACAGGAGGGCCTCTCTTTAAGCATGTCGAACGAACGTTCCACAATGGTCGAGGGGTATCGGTTCAAGACCCCGCTCGCCATTTTTTTTTCAGCGCAATTGCTTTTTTTTGTTCAGATGCACTATTTAATGGCGGTGGATTGACCTCACGGCCCTGTAGAACAATGAGGAATTGTGTAGTGGCGTCATCATTGTTATACTGTGTGATCTTTGTGGGGTGTTTGAATTACCAGCGCGACGTCATACAACTGTGATGCCACGACACTCTAGTCTGCTTCACAAAACTGTTTGTTGATAAAGCTTCGATTTGAAGAGTGCACTGATATTTGCAACAGAAATGACGTCGATTTTCAAACTATCCAACTCCGCCCCCTGTGCTTTGTTGGCGTTCAGCGCTCGCTAAAGACTGAAACTACCGGCATCCCCTGCAGCACCGACGACGGTGAGAAGCACGCGATCAGGTCGGCTTGTTTCGATGCGGGCCGCGTCGATTTCCATCGACCAGCCGCGTGATTCAACTGGAGCTTCATCATCAGCAGACCATGCGACCTCCTTTTCTAGGTCACGTGCTACATGAATCGCGCTATCCAAGCATTCGCTTCCCAGGTTTCAACCACTGCGATTCAACAGCATGGTTTGCTGGAAGTGAAAGGCGTTGTCAAAAGACGCAAATTTGCTGTGCTTACGTAATGGTGGGAAATAGCCGCTTGGGAGGGACAAATTAGGCGTGTATTGATAGATGACCAGATTGTAATCGTAAAGAGACCGTTCTCACCGAAAACGAAACTTTTATCTGTTACGGCCTATAAATTAAGAAATACAGGTGTCGCCATGACTGGACGGTTTCTCAAGCAAACAGCGGTGACATCGACGCGGAATTCCATTCTCGGATCCCAGAGGCCATGCTACACAGCCATTGACTACAAAACGGTAGTCATGGAGTCCTTTCAAATGTAGACGACCACGAGTTTGAATCGAGTGCCGGGAAACTATTTAAATTTAATTTTCTCAGCGAAAAATGCGTCTTTTGCTGCCGCATAAAGGTCAACTTACCCAGAAAGAGCCACACATTCGATTTATGCTAAAAATAAAAATTCGATTGAGTGGACCTCATCGCCCCTTTAAGATACAAACAGGGTTAGGCTTAAATCGAACAACAGGGTTGGAAGATGGGCTGGTCGGCCCAGCATTCCTTGCAAGTCCTACAATAATAATGCCGACAACTGCATCGCCTGTGCGTCGTAGTGAAAAGAAAATTTAATCTCCTACCTTTGTACCCCAGAAGACCGTGACCCTCTAAAAACATCGGAAGTAAATGCGCTACCGCGCGCCTCTATACGTTCGTGATCCCTACGCAAATTTCGAGAGCGATGCTGCCCAGTGGCGCATACTGTTTCAGTATAATAATAAACGCAATCCAAATTCAGTATCCGTCTGTAACAGTTTGTTTTATACCCTTGTCTCTTCTCGAAAATCGCTGCAGACAATACTCATAAATTGTATGCAAGCGCATTTTTCAACGGGAAGTTGTTTATGAACGCAATTTTTTTCCATATCTTAAGACTGCACCATATCCATCACTATATCCGCAGGTCCCTCCTCGGGACGAGAACCGGCATATTCAGCATGGTATGGTCATACCGCGGGACGCCTGCAGTCCTCTGTTGTCAGAAACGCACCCCACTGGTTTTTATAGCAGTCTTAGCTACTCGGCGCGGGCGCAGGAGAAAGTTTAGAAGGAAGATTTCGCTACGCATCGGACTAGACCACTTCCATCAATATATTGACAACAGTATTTCACGGTATTCCATGCTTCCTTCACAATTAGAATAATAAATCTAGACTTGATACAAACTTCCCCTTTCCAACTGCATGCACACGGACGCCTTTTACGACGTCAGGGCATGTCAACATGATTTAAACCTCCTTGGCGCATGCGAAATAAAATTGGCAGTGGCTTATCTCGGCTGTGCCAGGATATACATAGCGAAAGCATGCGACACAGCTGGCGAAGCAAGCGGAGGCGAGCGCAACGACAAGGCGAGCGGTGTGACGTCATACCAAACGGCGGCGGCGGTAAAGTGAGCTTTAGCGGCGGCTCTGCGGCAAGGCGCGCGGTGTGACGTCATGCCAGATGGCGCGGCGAGCGCGCCGCGGCGTCCGCCAGCTGCGGCGGTTGCTAGGCAAGGCTCAAGGTCGGTATCTGTGCCTCCTCGGAGCACCGCCACACCGAAATCGCAAGCTTGTGGCCAATGTAGCTTTCGCTACAAAATCCCGAGGTGGTCGAAATTTACCCACATTAGATCACATAATATGGAGATGCATTCGTGCCCCAGGGCGCGACGCGATTAAAGCTAGCGATGAATGGGAGCTTAGTAGAGCAGAATGTTGGGCCAGTTGGTGCAGCGACATATTCTAGAAAACTTTGCGCAGAATAACACAAGACGATAACACTTGCGCTAGTGTGTGTGTACGTGTTTCTCCCTTTCGTCTTGTGTTATTCTGCGCAAAGTTTTCTTGAGAATGAATGGGAGACCACGCTAAGAAGCTCCGACGAAAAAACTCCGCGCTTCGAAGCTTAATGGTGAGGTGTGCCGGGGTGTGATCAGTGTGCGGGCTGATGAGACGACGGCTACCCTCAAGAATAAGGTGCAGTGGCGCGGAGGTGAGATAGCCTTTGTGCGCAAACTGGGAAACACAAATGTGGCGGTGCTCACCTTTGTGGGCCGCAAGGTGCCCCGCTACGTGCATTACAATTGTGAATGCACACTTGTGCGAGAATATAAACGGACGATCCCTGCATGCTACCGCTGCGGGACCATCGGCCACCGGGTCGACAACTGCCCACACCCGGACATCGGAAGATGTGGATTTTGCGGGAATAACGTAGGAGCCTCCGAGCAAGGTTTAAAAGAACATGACTGCACCCCATGCTGCATGGTCTGCGGGCAGGCCCATTTGACTGGCTCCGCGGATTGCAAGATCAAGTTTCGGCGTCTCCAACGATCGAGACCGCTAGCCCAGAAGCAACAAGCGGGTCAACCAAGCAAGCCGGGCAAGTCGCCTATGAACAAAACGGGAAAGTCCGACAAAACTGCCGGGGCAACAAGGAAGCGGAAACCAACCACCTCCAGCTTCTAAAAAGGCAAAATCCGGGACCGGGGCCAAGCCGCCAGCTTTCCAAGCCGGGGATTCCCCCCCCCCCCCCCTTGGCAACAACCCACCCTCAACATCAAAGGTAAGCAACTGGGCGGGTGTCGCCTCTATTTCCTCTCCCTCCCCTTCCCCTCTCGAACTTGAGCTGAGAAAAGAGCTAGCGTTTCTCAAAAATCAGAACGCGCAGCTACAATCCCAAGTCAACGCATTACAAAACGCTAGGGCAGAGCCACCTGTCTCTGAAACAATGGAGGACGCTGGTAAACCGGTGTCTGCGTGCTCGAGCGTCGCTCCGTCAAGTGCTCCGCTCACTGCAAATATGGAAAGCCGCATGACGGATATTGAGAAAAATGTGGCCGATCACATGGCCCAACTACCAGCGATTATTACACAAATTATCCAAACACAAATGCAGCAGCTGGTAACAACCATAACTCAGCAACTAACTGTGTCCATTACTCAGCAAGTCACCCAAAACATTAAAGCCTGGATACAGACTAGCCCAAAATTATTTAGGCGCGCAGGACCCGTAAAGGAAGTAGGCCGCCCATCCAAAATTTGCCGCGACGCTATTGAGGAAGAGAATGAGGATAACCTCCTCGCTACGGTGCAGAACACCAATGCAGTGAGTGGGGTGAGCCAGCCAGCCTCTAGCCTTCATCATGGCTCAGGGCAGTAAACGGACACCTCATAAAACAAAACAGGAACCTTTGGGCGTAATACAATGGAATTGTAGAGGTTTTCGCGACCACGCGAAACGAGCACACCTACGCCTTTACCTAGAAACATTAGAATTTCTTGCCGCCATCGTCGCGCTTCAAGAACCTGGGGCTTCAGCAAAAATTTCTGGATATAACACATTTCAGCGGGACCCATCCACCTGTATCCTTGTACATAAGTCATACACAGCACAGGAGGTAGACCTCGACATAGATATAACATACTCGTACACTATGGTCACCGTGTTACCCCTGCGACGCTCTGACCCCCCTGTACACATACTGAATATATACTGTCCACCAAAGCTAAAACATATTACTTTTTCAGATATCTTCAGCCGGGCACTGAAGATAGCGGGTCGGGACCCATTATTGATTGTGGGCGATTTCAATGCCCCCAACCAATTATGGGGCTACAAAAAGGGGGAGGCGCGAGGTAGAAAGCTAGCAGAGCTTATCTCTACGCTAGGCATCACCCTCCAGACCGACCCAGCACATCCCACACGAATGGGAAACTCTGTGACTCGGGACACGTGTCCTGATCTCACACTTTCCAAACACATCCAACACGTGGAATGGAACAATACAGAAGACACGCTAGGCAGTGACCACTGCATCATTAACACACTAATTCACACGCGGCCTCTCAAAAGGCCACTCACACAGGCTCGACTCCCAGACTGGCAGGCTTTCAGAAAGTCCCTGCCCACAACCAGCCTGGTTAAAGATGGATACGAGCAGTGGGCCCAAACACTTATGACAACACTCAAGAAACACGAAACACAGATACAAACCACGGAGGACTGCCCAGCGGTGGACAACCATCTACTCCACATCTGGGAAGCCCGCCGCAGTCTCACGAAACGTTGGAAAAGACAGAAACATAACAGAACACTCAAGAAGCGCATCCTAGATCTCACTCACAAAGCAGCTCAGTATGCCTCAAAACTTGCTGACGCCAACTGGATAGATCGCTGTAACACGGCTGCCAGGCAGATGTCCGGGAAGAACACTTGGAGGCTTTTCCGCAGCCTTATATACCCCGCGCAGACCCGGGGCGAAACACAGCGCCACTTACAACGAGCACTTCATAATTTCAAGGGCAGCACAACACAACTCGCAGACACACTCAGGGACAAGTATCTCTGCTGCAAACAGGACCCTTGTGGTCAGGAGTATCTTTACGCAGGCAAAGATAATCCTGAGTTAGACGAACCGTTCCAACTCTTTCACCTCAAGGCAGCCCTGGCTAAAATGAGAAGGGGCACTGCGCCTGGACGGGACAAGGTCACAGTCAAGCTTCTGGCCAATCTCCCCGACCAGGCGTATGAGGCCCTTCTGGAATACATCAACACTATATGGAAGGGCGAAACCCCGCTCCCTCTAGACTGGAAAACATCTCTAGTAACCTTCATCCCCAAGGCGGGAAAGGAAATCAACACAGACAACTTGAGGCCTATCTCGCTCACCTCGTGTGTGGGCAAGTTAATGGAGACAATGGTGCGGGATAGGCTCTCCGAATACTTGGAACAACGGAATACGTTTCCAGACACTATGTTCGGCTTTCGCCCACATAAGTCGGCACAGGACATACTCCTCCAACTCAACAGAGACATAATACAACCAGTTGAACATCCACATAATGACAAGGTCGTCCTTGCCTTAGACTTGAAAGGAGCCTTCGACAATATCAAACACAGCGTCATACTGACACACCTCAGTGAAACCCACTGTGGCCGCAACACTTTCAACTATATCAAAGACTTTCTCACCCATCGAACAGCATTAATCAAAATCCAAGAGGCAGAATACGGTCCGTATCAAATGGGTACGCGGGGGACACCACAAGGCGCGGTGCTATCCCCCCTACTCTTTAATTTGGCGATGCTCCATCTCCCGGACCAGTTGCAGGGTATTGACGGCATACGGCATGCGCTGTATGCCGATGATATCACGATCTGGGCCACAGAGGGAAACTTAGGGCGCATGGAGGAATGCCTGCAAACAGCCGCTCACGTAGTGGATCGCTACGCAGGGCACTGTGGTCTCCAATGCGCACCCAGCAAATCTGAATTTGTACACCTTAGGGCATCACCTAAGGACAATACCAAAATACATCTCTCCTTAACAAGTGGCCCCATACATGAGGCCAAAGAAATTCGAATACTCGGACTCTTCATCAATAGCCAAAGAAGAGTAGACACAACATTGCACAAGCTCCGCAAAATTGGAGACCAGGTGGGCCGTATGGTCCGTCGCGTCTCCAATAAGAGAGGGGGTTTGCGAAGCAAGGATGCAGTTCGGCTGGCCCATGCTTTCGTTATCAGCCGAATTCTCTATTCGGTCCCTTATCTACACTTGCGGAAGCACGACGAAGACAAAGTTGAGGTAATACTCCGTAAAATGATGAAGAGGGCACTTGACCTTCCTGTCTCCACCTCCAATGCGAGACTTCTTGCATTGGGAGTGGTGAACACCTTTCAGGAGCTCAAGGAAGCCCATCTCACAAATCAATACACGAGGCTAGCCCAAACGAAGTCGGGTCGGGACTTGCTAGCCCGGCTTCACATCCAACACGATTTCCACATTCAGGAGCGGGTCCGAGTGCCCGAACTCTGGAGACGCGCCGTCAGAGTTCGACCCCTCCCCACTAAGATGGATAAGGAAGACCATAGTGGTCGTCGCCAGGCTAGGGCGGAAGCCTTAGCGCGCCACTATGGCAACAAGCAAGGTGTCTACTACGTAGATGTAGCCGGGCCGACCCACGGGGGGTGGTACACTGCCGCTGTCATACATCAAGAAATACAGGTGGATGGTCTGTCCTTTCAAGCCCCAGGCACAACACAAGCTGAAGAGGTTGCTATCGCCCTAGCTGCTTCTGATACCAAATCAAAACACATCATAACTGATTCGCGTTCGGCGTGTAAAAATTATGAGACTGGCTGGATAACTCCACTAGCTGAACGAATATTAAGGAACTGCAGCCGAGACACCGATCCTACTCCCCGCTGCATAGTTTGGACTCCGGGCCATCAGGGCCTAGCAGGAAACGAAGCTGCAGACGCGGCGGCCCGAGCACTCATTCACCGGGCGTTCCCATTGGCTCCTGAGCACCTGAAACCTGAAGGTGGCTCTTTACTCTCGTTCAAAGACATAACATCTTATTATAAGGATAGGCACCGCGTGTACCCAGCCCCTGCAAAGGGACTGGGGAAAGCAAACGAACGCGTTCTACTTAGACTATTCACTAATACAATGCTGTGCCCGGCAGTATTAAAACATTTCGATCCCGCGTTCACTGGCAGGTGCAAACACTGTGGCGAGGTGGCTGACACCTACCACATGGTTTGGGCTTGCCAGCGCAACTCAGCTCTCTCCCCCCACCCCAACCCTACCAGAGAGGAATGGGAGGCGGCCCTGCTTGGCTGCTCGGACCTTCAGGCCCAAAAGGCTTTGGTCAAGAGGGCTAAGCTGGCGGCTTCGACCAATGGGGTCCCGGAATAGGGACTCCACCCATTGCGGGGCTCTTTAAGAAAGCCTCACCTCTTTTATTAAATAAAGGCTTTTCATCATCATCATCATCGCCGTCCGCCCGGCGGCCGAGGCTGAAGACCTCTTCTCCTAGACGGGGTGGGATGTCCTCCGGCCGCGGTGCGACAGATTGCCTCCCCGGACGCCTGCGTGTGGACCCGGAGGCGGCTGCCGCGCCATATTCGGCGGAAATAAATGTTTTTCCTCCTCCTCCCGGAGCCCTCCACTGCACGGCGCCTCTTTCTCCCTACCTCCTTTCACTCCTTCTTTCGTGCCTTCCCTCGCAGCGCGGTTCAGGTATCCATGAAGAGTGCAATTACTGCGCCTTTCCTTTTCTTTCGGTTGCTTTAATTTCCTTTTGTTTCCTTTCGTTTCCTTTCATTTCTTTTTTCATTTAATTTCCTCTTCTTCCTCTTCATTTCCTTTCCTCGCGAAACACTTCCATTTTTTTTTTACCACGTGGGCAGTATGAACCTCGTTTGTTAACAATCTGTTGACATGAACGTTGTGACAGAAGGAGTGCGAGAGGGAAATAAAGAAGAGGATGCGCGCAGCACTAGCGCCTCTAGCGGGAGTGAAATCCGAAAGACGCATATTAAAAGGCACATATTAAAAGCGAATTCGAAAATAAAAATAAAATACTATTGACGCAGAAATGCCGCATCACACTATATGATCGCCTGTCGCTTTTTTTTTTTTCCTGCAGCGAAAAGCGAAAAGCTAAAGGTAGCTGCCCAACAAAGTGGTGCCGTATAGGCATTCATTCTTTTATATCACACAGTTCGTCATGCCAGACAAGCCACAAAACCGCAAAGCCCGCGGCGCTGTGCGGTTTGAGCAAAAACGCAGAATCGAAGCGAATATTTTCCTTGAAAAAAAAAAAAAGAAAAAGGGAGGGGGTAGGAGGGGGGAAACAGAGATAAGGGGAAAAGCATATCTACGCGTCCATCGTGCGAGCTTCAACATTCTTTCGTGCTCGCAAGCTGAGGGAGAATTTGAGACGCCGACGCGTGAATAATGATAAACGTCGGTCATGCGGGAATGCTATGCGGGAGCCGGCGGCAGCTGCAGCAGCATCGACGAAAGAATGCGTCAATAACATTTAATTAATGCGCGCCGCTCTGCGCAGGAATGCGGGCATCATTTTGATACCGGCGCACACACCGTGGAGCGATGCAGCGCTTGCAGAGTTCCCGCGGCCGACGGAAAGCACGCGAGAGTCTCGTCTAGCGACTGCGCGATTGGCTGCGACGGCCGCACGGACCACGCTGCAAATGTCCCTAGCTTAACAAATAAACGAGAAGCGCAATAATCAACAACATGGTCACGTCCGAAAAAAAGAATGTGGATAAGCGCAAAGGACGCCTGATGAGCAACAGCAGAACTGACAACCGGGACAGTGGCGTGAATTGTTGGGCATGCTGGTAAGTCATTTTGTACACACCGTACACCGGAACAAGAAGACAAGAGACACTGCGAAAGACTGTACTGCACTACACTGCACTACGCTCTACTACGCTACACTACACTACACTACACTACACTATACTACACTACAGTACACTACACTACACTACACTACACTACACTACACTACACTACACTACACTACACTACACTACACTACACTACACATACCTCATGCCATAATTCTTCTCGGTAAATAGCGGCATGACGCGGTGGCTGCTGACCCAAAAGACGCGGGTTCGATCCTGGCCGCGGCGGCTAGAATTTCTTTGGAGGAGAAATTCTAGAGGCCCGTGTACTGTGCGATGTCAGTGCATGTTAAAGAACCCCAGGTGGTCGAAATTTCCGGAGCCCTCCACTACGGCGTCTCTCATAGCCTTAGTCGCTTTGGGACGTTAAACCCCATAAACCAAACCAAACCAAACCAAATAGCGGCATGAAAGGAAGAACACGACATTGCGCACGGAACCATTTGAGGCCACTGGCAGTTTGGATTCGGCAAGCGCTTCCTTCTATCGTTACGATAATGCTTTATACGCGCTCTCCGAAGAATGCCTCCGAGGGAATGACAACACGCTGCACCCAAGCACGGTACCGTATTTTTGGAAACAGCCCAACTAGTAGTCGGTTTTAAAGGTCCGGCGGACTGCACGGAACGATATACTATGCAGGCACAGAGCACTATATCCGGCATTGTTTGCCTGAGGCAAATTTCATCCGAAAGTCGAAGGAACGGAAGCAAAAAACGAAAAAAATTCGGACATGCACCCTTTGCGGTATGCGCCTGAGAGCCTCAACAGTGCTGTCGCTACATCGTGGCGTGCACAGGAGAGTGTGTCTATTATAATTCAGCAGAGAGGCACAG
Source organism: Amblyomma mixtum (assembly GCF_055824585.1). Classification (NCBI taxonomy): domain Eukaryota; kingdom Metazoa; phylum Arthropoda; class Arachnida; order Ixodida; family Ixodidae; genus Amblyomma; species Amblyomma mixtum. The sequence goes on along the minus strand of NC_143012.1, from coordinate 288,457,664 downwards.
CGTTGAGAAGATTCAATGGCTTTGTTCCCAACGCCAAGCTACTTTACTCGAGAGACGCGTAGCGCCGTTGGCAGCAGCGGCCTGCATATAGCAAAGCGCAGATGCGCGTCGGGTAATTTGCATGCACTAAGAAACACGGCGAAGCTATTGCACGTCTAACGTAGCACTGCAGCGACAAAAGAAAGCTGCACAGCTTTCTCAAATATTTTTTCAATTCAAAAGATTTGAGAAAGCTGCAAAACTTTCAAATGCAGCCGTACACCTGCGCTCTGGTGCATGCAAAGTTCGATATCTAGGTTATATACACTTAAAAATAAATCGGACGAACCATCACGACCTGGTGCCATCAGCCTCTAGTTCGCTGCTATATACCCCTGCGTTGTACCGTCTTGCACGGAGGATTTTTCCTGGGCTCTGCCAAAAGCCGTTTCAGGCGCGAAGTCCACAATCCGAATAAGTCAGAGGGATTCAACACAGTTAGGAGGAAGCTACACGAACACGTCGTGCAAAACAAGCCAATAAAAGAACTCAAGCCGATTAGATCTTCCAAAAGCCAATAGAATACACAATAGGCTTAAACTCGTACCATTCGATCGCCGCGCGCAAAAGCAAGAAAAAACACGGTTTGACTTGTCGCCGAGAGTAGGTGTAAGCATTAAATGCACTGTATAGGACCGGCGTAGCACATTCTTGGTAGGCTATTATATAGTGCTACCCTCATTTCAGAACGGTTCTCGGCCGCGTACGTTGGGTGTTGGACGTGATGCCATATTCGGCTGTCTCTGTTAATGTGAAAGTATTTCTAGGCTACGTTGGCGAGGTCGTGCCACCAAAACGTGTCCGCAATACAAGTCCGCAGCAGTTGTGACGAGCTCAGACGAGGTAGCATCAACCTAGTGTTTGTAATTGAAAGAGTGTCTGTGGGATGCTGCACAAAGAAAAAAAAAATTCTGTCGATAGGACGATTGGGTAATTAATAAGAGCCAAAAATGTCGAAAAAACGTCGAAACAGCGCGGACGTCCATAAAGTGTGTGGATGGTAAAACAGCTGGGGACGGCAAAATAGTTGAAAAATAGGCAAAAGAATCAAAATAAAGTATGAAATTAATTGAAATGTATTTGATGACTGACAAATAATCGAACATAAAGTTACATTGACATAGATTAATTAGTTAATTAATTAACAGCAAAAAACATTGAACGGTTGAATAGGCTGGACGGGGATATAATAAGTGGACGGAAAAGCGACCATGGCGCTAAATTTGAAAAACCAAAATGGTTGATTGAGATAAAAGAAGGTATAGCCAGAGTAAATAAATCGATATTTAATTAAAGCATCAGATAATTGTGCTAATTCAGTAGTTAAATTGATTAACAAACACACAAAAAAATGCTAGAGGCAAAAAGAGGTGACGAGTGCCGAGGAGGCCTCTATGCTTTTTTTTTTTTTTGCATTCTGCCAATGCGGGTCGCCGCAGTGATCTCTAATTTTTCCTCTAGTTGACAACGCGCTCTTTCTCAGGCTGCTTGAGAAGCCGCTGCTACCGGCAGCTCTTCCTTCAGTGATTAGAGCGTATATATGGATGCTGAACACGAGGACTCCGGATAAAATTCCGGCCGGGTTTCAATGGAGGTGGAATGTATAAAAAGACGCCGGCGTGCTGTACGATCTCAATGCACGGCCAAGAACCCCGGGTGGTCGAAATTAATCCTGATTCCTCCACCAGGGCGTCAGTTTCTCTATTCCTTATTCCACTCCCTCCTTTATCACTTCCCTCACGACGCGCTTGAGTTGTACACCGAGAGCGAGACAGTAATTACTGAGCGTTTCCTTGCTCATTACTCAGCTGAGCAGCACACTCAGCATCCCTCGCCGCTTTTGATGCTTTGCGTGCCTCCGCGTTAAGCCGCTTCCATTTTTTCGTGCTATTTAGGCAGCGTGCTCAGCCTCCTCCACTGCTTTCGCTGCCTGACGCGTGGCAGCGTTCGCCTGCCATCTTTCCTTCGGCCTTGCGGACTCGTTGGGGTGCCTTGGCCCCCTTCTCACCTTCGTGTGCGGTTGCATAAGACTGCCATTGCCGACATAGTCGAGCTCTTTTCTGATCTGGCGTTAAACCTGCGCAGTGCCCACTCCTAAAGGGCCCTCCCTACGTTTTGGCTCGTCCACTTTTGGTTGTGGCTGCAGCACTGCCGCGCGTCCCGAGATGAGTGAGCGAAGCATTTTCTTCGATGATCTACATCGGGCTTGTGAAGACTATAAAGACGAAATAGTCTTGATGAGCCGCACAAGACGCTGGGAGGCGCAGCGTCTCGCATAGGGACACATGCCGCGCCAGGCGAGCCCAGACAATGGGGGAAGTGCTCGGCGACAGAGTGGGAAGACTTTACTGTATAATTCAGTATTCCGTATCCTAAAACAGAATAATCAGATCATCATAAATGACGTCCAGTCGTAATCTGCCATCCCCATCTTTTCTCCACAAAATCCCCCAGCTAGCAGTATTTCTTATTCATAGAATATTTTGCCATTCACAATTGCGCGCTTAACTTATCTATCATCCGCATTGCATTTATTCTCGCACTGATTACACTACTCCATTCAACAGGGCTGACGCTTTTTAGCACGCACACCAAAGGCATGGGATCACTTTTCTGCACCGACAGCAAGCATCCGGGACCACCATTCCACAAAAACATAAAACTATACTACACTATTAATCGTTCCGTTACGTTCCTTTCTTTGCTTTATGCTTGCAGTCACTCCCCTACGTAATGCCGTTCTACCTGAGGGTGCACTGATAAATGTGTCAAAGCTGGAAGAGAAAAGGGAAGAGAAAAATGGGGAAAGAAGACGTCCTAGTACGGTTTTTTTTTCATAATCCCCAGACACCTCCGATCACAGAACCGATGACAAGTGATGCAAAGGCGGTCCATAAGTTACGAAGCCATGCGTATGCATCCACTGTTTGCGCTAGCTACAGGTTGCCTGCTGCGAAAGGGAAGTGTCCGATGAGGAGCAAACGTAAGAAGTGCGCACGATATACATGGGGTAGAACGAAACCAAAACGAGCCCCTGTCGCGTATGTAGCAGGAATCAGCGAGGCGCTTGCGCGCAGTTACCCCCCCCCCCCCCCCCCCTTTCTTTACTGGGCCACTGCCTCAGCGCACTTGCGCATGCGCAGAAGACAATGCAGCAGACGACGTTGCTGCGCCCAGCGTTACTATTGGCTGCGCTGTCCACCAAGGACTCCCAGTAGGCCTTGCGGAAGCGCGTGAATTCCGGCACACTTTCTGGCGTGCAGCTCGCATAGCGAGGGCCTCTCCTAACCTTTCCTTCCCCTATGCTTGCGCGTATCTTTTGCAAGCATGGCGCCCACACTGAGCATGTTCTAACGAGCACGATACAGACTGAACTTGCTAACGGGAATGGCCAGCTTACTCGTGTCAGGTTTCCTGGAGTCGTTGACGAAACTTGTTACATGTTGACGAAACTGTCTGCGCCGATTGTACACAAGTAGGCACAGACGAAACAAAAGATTTCGATAGACGTCTGGAGGTAGAGAACACCAGAACGATGAGAAGAAATGTAAAAGCCTCTACGAGCGCTATCGCCGAGCATGCGAAGAAATGAGGCTACCAGATTAACTGGGACAAAGCAAAGAAAGTGACAACGGAAAAGGATGTAGCAGCATGACTACGTCTGGAATCCCTTATTCAGACAACACACGCTGAAAAGTCTGGGCTTATGGGCTTTAACGTCCCGAAGCGAGCACGAGGGACGCCGTAGTGGAGGACTCCGGATAATTTCTATCACCCGGGGCTCTTTACCGTGCACTGAGATCGCATAGTATACGGGCCTTTAGACCCGTATACTAGGCGTTTAGGCGAGAGGATCGAACCGCGTCTTTCGGGACAGCAGCCGAGCGCCATAACCACTGAGCCACCGCGGCGGCTTGCCAAACAGGAACGATGGTAGCTTGCATCCTGTCTACGCCAAATCACAAAAAAAGCGCAACTAAGTGCTACAAAACTCAATGAATAATAATAAGATGATGATGATAATGATTCTGTAATATTTTTTTATGGCGCAAGGGCAGCTTTAGCCAAGCAGCGCCATGACACAAGGTGTTTTTCGCTTACACAAGGTGGGGTCAAATGCCCACCTGCCAAGCATTTTACTACAAGCCGAGCACCAGGCCAGGCTACAGCTTTTACCATCCAGACATCGGTATAGCACCCGCCGGCACTGGGGATCGAACCCCACACGATATAAAAACCCGAATACGTGAAGCCGATTGCTCGAGTGTGAACAGGGGAGGCACTCCGGAAACGTCGTTTTCTTTTTGACCATGTTCAGTGTCCTGTGAACATCATCTGCTATGCTTCCTGATCAGACGGCGTGGCTTCAAACCACCTACAACGGGACCGCTGCTCCTGTTAAGTAAAGAAAGCTGACTGCTTGTTGAATGCAGCGGTAAGAACGACGGAAAGTTATTCTCAAAACCCTGAAATTGCCCAATCCCAGAAAAGCTGAACATAAAAGGAGCGACGACCAGAAACTACCGGTGACGTCTGTGCAACCACGGGAACGTGAACCAGGTAAGAGATAAAAACAGGCACGAGGGACTCCTTACGAGTGGAACAACCCTGCGTTGATGATGATTGCGAAGCTACATTTGCGAAACTAAGCGGCAGAAACACAACGTATCGAAAAAAAAAAAATCGCGACAGTGAGCGCCACGAAAGCGCGCTCGAGGAGTTGCGTAACACCGACAATGTCGATCCAGGCGAGCTCGTCGGCACTCTCGTGCCTGTGTTCAAGTCGCCGTTGGCTCGTGCCCTGTGAGAAGCACGACACCACCGGTAGTTTTTGATCGTCACTCCGTGATTTTGTCATGAGTGCACCTCACCGGAGTGCGCAAGTGGGGAAAATTTGCAGGCTCGCTGTCTACGAGTGGTCACCACTCCGCAGCTGAACCAACCGAGAAAAACAGATTTGGGAGGTGGTTTGCGGTGTCTATCGTCCCGAAACGACAATGTCGTGGGTTATTAGGGACGCCGTAATGGAGTGCTCCTGATTATTTTGGACCACCTGGGAGTCTTTAGCGTGCGCTGACATCGCACAGCTCAAGGGCGCCTTTTGCGTTTTGTCTCTATCGAAATGCAGGTACCGCGGCAGGAATTCCAACCCGCGACCTTGGGATCAGCAGCCGAACGCCAAAGCTACTCAGCTACCGCAGCTGGTAAAAAAAGAAAAGTATTTAAAGTAAAGTTTCACGCCTTAGAAGCCGTCTATGTTCTGTGAAGGAACGCGTCGCTTTCAGACAAAAACATATCTACAGCTACGATCATTCTTAAACGTGCCTACCAGCAACCGGCCATCACTATTTGTGTGCCGCGTCTAGCGTGGGTATTCAGATATAAAATTAAAGTCAAGTGAGAATGCGCGGCCGTGAACATTTTCTAACAGTGGGGGAAAATTGAGGCTGCATGGATTAAAAGAAGCAATGCAAAGGCGAACGACAAGAAGAAGTTGTTGTTGTTGTCTTCAAGGACTTAATGGCGCGTGTTCACTGCGGTGGATTGGCCAAGACACAGGCAGCGACAGACAGGTGCTCAAAAATGTTTTTCAAAATAGCAAAAAAAAAAGAATAAAGGAAAGCAGATTGGGTAATTAAATTTAAGAACCGACCAGAAACAGTGACATCGGTGGCTGAAAATAGGAATGAGGCTATACGTGCCGTGTTTAGGATGTTTTCATTACAGATGAATTTTGAAGATAAGTATCCAGAAGATGCAATTCAGAAATATTGTAGGATGGCAGCCGTCTCGTGTCTAAAATGAAACTTTGAATGGTGGAGAGCCCTTTCTTGTTGCTGCAGCTGTTGTTTAGGCGTGGAACAAAACTGACTCGCCCAACTTGCTTACTGCTGGAAAACTGAGGGTTTGAAATGCACGGTTAATATGCAGACCGAGATAAGTACAAGCAGACGGTGGTGCGCTAAGGAAGTTCTTAATGCTTACAATTATACTTCCGGAAATCAAAAGAAGTTCAATATTTTTCTTCCATGTTGAGTGTGGTGTGCGGTGTGTATTACAGGTCCACCGAAAAGTGGCTTCCGCTCTACACTCTAAACACGGATTAGCCTATATGGGAGAAAAGAGGAAGTAAGCCATCCTCTAGCCAATTTCCTTTTAGGGGCAAGCTATGCTACCGAAGACCTGGATTAGATTTCTATCACTAAATATACGGAATGCTTACTCTCGGTAAGGCAGGCATATTCCCACTGCGAAGCATATTCCCACTGCAATGTTGATGCGGTTAGCCATGGAAGGAAGCTTTTCAATGCGGCATTGGAGGTATTGAGTTTAGCAGATAGATGGATTTGAAGGCTAGGTTCAAATCTTCGTAAGGGTTAGTGCTTCCGAAGTTTTGAAGAGGAAATTTGTTTCTGTTGCCAACCGTAAGAAATTCCGTATTTTTAGTGATGGAAATCTGCCCTATAGGTTTCGGCAGCTAGCACACCCTGCCCCTAAAATAGAGGGCGCTAGGGGAGAGCTTACACCCTTTTTACTCCCTCCATTCGTGCAGAATTAATTTGCTCTCCTGACGCGGTCACACCTCCGCCCGCCGCTTGGTGCCGTGATGAAACCGGCTCGGCGCGCGCACTGCATTCAGCGCTGCATCTGCAGCGAGGCAACAGCGTCGCCAGGTCTATATTTACTCCCCGATGTCAAGTGGGCGCGCTAAATTGAGCAGTGCGCGGGAGCCAGGAAGAAGGGGCACAGTCCGGCGGAGGAGTTAAAGAAGAAGCCGGACAGTCGGCGACCTCGGCGAAAGGACAGGTGAAGCTGTCAGGGGGGAAAGAAAGAACAAAACATTGCACGTACGCCCCGCGAAACGCTGGGTGCAACCACCGCGCAAATTGATTTCCGCCGATCGCGCTTGCGACTGGTGATGGATTACATCCTCTTGCCAGCAGTGTATACGGCGGCAGACGTACACACAATGCCATTCTGTGTCCACCGCATTTCTCCGCTTTAAAACACGGGCGCCTTTTATCGACATCGGGGTGAGTGCTGTAGAACGAATGCGAACGTTTTACTGCGTTGTGAATATAATTTTGAGCACAATTGCACTTGAATACTGTAGTGGCAGAACAGAACGACTGTGTTTTGCTTATTTGAGTCATCTTGAGCCGATTGCTCTAGGTTTGTACTTACAGTTAATACATGTGGCCGTGTACACTCGTTTCGTTGTATTCATTTCAATTTACCCCATAGCGGCCTTACGGCTGAGAGTATGAGGAAAATAAATAAATAAATAAAAACCTTTGTGCAGGGCCCCGGTCCCGTCGATCGTGTAAGCGGCTCTCGCAACTCGCAGCCGTCAGTGCAGCGATGCACGGGGGCCACCAGACCGCACCACAATCTGTTTTGTCGCGTTGCAGCACACAAATCGCGCAACACGCGGAAGGATGACGCAACTGCTCTATACCTTTACGCGGGCCCGAAACAGTTTGCCCGTGGAACGGTACACGCAGAGGACGGTGCTCGCGGGTGCAGCTTTCGAGGACACACGCCGGCGTTGAGTCATTAGGTTACCGCGGCAGCGACAGCGCCGCTACAACGGCGCGGTGAACATAGGAATTAAACGTTCGTCATACTAAACATGTCCAACAATTTTCGGACAAAATATTGTGACGAAGACGAAGCTGGCAGTGGCGCGGGACGGAGCTCGCGCTAGGCCAGCGGCCATTAAATCATCTCTAGTTCATCGTTCATCACGCCTCATTCTTCAGCTGGCCGCCAGGTTACATTTGGTGTGAGGTGCTGGGGTCCCTTCATCGCCATCCTGGTCCCGGAGCTTCGGTGTCCTGCGCCTGCCGTGGACGTCGGCCGTAGGAGCCTGGTCCGCGCCGCCCGGCCATATGCCCCAGCCCGCCCGACCTGAACCGACCTCGCCGCTCACCCCAGCCCCGTCCCACGCCCGGACCACAAGACACGACACCCAAGACCCGACCGACCCGAGACCCAAGACCCACACGTGAAGACACCGCCCCCCTGCCCCTGCCGTTCGGTGCGTCCACGGACCTCGGCCGTCAGCTCCTGGCACCCTGCGGCCCGGATGCTTCGTGGACCGGGACTCATTCTCTCATCTTTCTCATCGTGGCGGCCAGAACTGCACCATCTTCTACATACTGTTCAACCCTCCACTCAACACGTTTTCGCGGGCTAGTTGGTTAAGCATCTTGAATAAACAGCGCGAACTAAGACGAGCACAAAAGACAAGAAAACGGACGACACAGCGCTGTGTCGTCCGTTTTCTTGTCTTTTTATTCTTGTAATTTCTTGTAATTTATTTAAATAATAAATAAATCCTCCACTCAAGACCATCGCCATTTCGCCGTCTGTTCGTCACCGATCGGGACGATCGCTCGGAGGCCCCGGGTAGTGTGACGAAGACGATGAAGCTGGCAGTGGCGCGGGACGGAGCGGTCGCGCTAGGCCAGCGGCCATTAAATCATCTCTTGTTCATGGTTCATCACGCCTCATTCTTCGGCTGGCCGCCACGTTACAATATTCTGAAAACTGAAAAATTGTACGATACTTTTGGGGAAATATTTACGGTAATGATCCATTCTTCTGATATGTAGCATAATATTTCTTTTAAAGTGTTTCCATCGATCGCATTGAGCAGTTAAGACTCCCATAGAAAGCCAATGAGGAACGTTTTTGACGATAGCAAGAACGTTAACAGAAAAAAAAAATCAAGACTGCTGTTGGGTGATCTGCGGATATATTGATTGCTACAGTGACTCACATTATATAAACAACGCTGTTTATATAACGCTGTTTTGAGAAAGAGCTCGCACAAGCCGTTCGTGGTGGTGGTAGTGGCGATGGTGAAAATGTTTTACTGAAACGTTTAGGATAGCGAGGGATGGATGTGGTCGGTGTTCCTAATCCGTAAGTGGTTTTCAGTTTCAGTTTCAGTTTATTTATTTCCCATGTACACATGGAGAGCGTGGAAGGAAAAAAGCCAGGAATTGTGGCTTGACATGCCCCTCGGCCCCTACATTGCAGGGCAGCAAGTAACATACAAAAAACCTATACAGGTAGCATCGCAAAAATTCAAAACAATGGTTGCAAAAAATGGTTGGTGCATCATTTGAAAAAATGAATGAATGAGGCGCAAAGAAAAAAAAAGATAACAACAAAAAAAGAACAAAAAGTACATTTCATAGAAAAACAGGTCTTTGGTTATTCAAAATCAGGTCGGCAGTTTATGGAACGAAAGAGATAAAGAAGCAGTGAAAGCATGATGAAATCTAAAAAGTAGCACATACATCCTGTATATCTTCGCGGCATGCTCGTGATAGATCTTTTGCAGCATGAAACTTATTTAAAAGACGGCGCAACGTGTTTGCTAGGCTATATGTACCATATATTGTGCCGCATGTTGGAATATGCCACTGTTCGCTGTGTCTGCTAGGGTCTGAGGGATGAATTTTAAAAGCTGCTCGCGCCAAAGTGCTGCTAGCGATCGGCTCACGGCACACGCGAAGCCGAGTACGATGTCTTAGGTTCCATCTCCGATCGTGGCAACCATATTTCGACGAAGGAAAAGAGCAGGAACGCCTGCGTAGTGGGGTTTAGATGCGCGCGCTGTAAAGAACCCCATGGTGGTCGAAGTAGTTCCGCAATCCTTCACTGCGTACGGTCTCGCAGCGAAAGTTCAAACTTTCAGTGTAACAAAGAAAAAAACGCACATATTAATTTAAATGCAGGCAAGCACTTTGTTAATGGGCAGCAACAAACCCCAGCCAACCTATACATTCGGCCAGCTCACTCGTTGCATGGGAGAACTTGACGCTGGGCTAGTTGGCATGTTTTCATGACTTGCCAAGCACCACGCGTACACAGACAAAAAAAAAAAAAAAACTAACAAAACAAAAAAAATGGAGGGGACACTTCAGGTCCGCCCTAGGAGTATGACGCCATAGCGTAATGGGTTAATTCCCATATGTGCAGAAGGTTATTCTCTACTCTACATTCACAGATCTCTGCCAGTCCTCATACCCCTCCCAGCGGTGGGCCTTGTGCGGCCCAGGTTACTCTTCCCGAGAGACCAATCATTAATTTAACTCCTACCTACCATGGTGGGCAGTTTTCTCCCTACCAGGTGGACAGGTAATGATTATGGCGCAAGGTCACGTGACCTAGGTGGCTAGGTTGCTCTCTGGGCACCGCATGCTAAAGTCATGCTCGTGATTTTTTAGCTCACGACGTCGACGCCGACACCGGATTTTCTGGACAACGGTGCATTTAACGCTGTCGCGTTAAAACATGCGGACGTGACTCTAAATTCTTCTGTCCGTGCGCCACTTCGGAAATTGTGTTTGACAACGGGTAGTGGTCTGGCGCAGCAAGAGGGTGCAGACAACCCGCTGCAGTGGCTGAGTGCCATTGGCATTCCGCTGCTCATCACAAGGTCACGGGATCGAATCCCATCCGCAACGGCAGCAAGTGAGGTGAAATGCAAAAATGTTCGCAGAAAAAATGATGAGAGAGAGAGATGCATCTGAAATGAAACCCCAAGTCCAGCTTGAGATTCAAGATTGGTCTAACGTGGTTATAGAACAAGACGTTCTTCTTATGCGCGCAAAAGAGAATGCGAAGTCATAGCGAACAGCGATAATACCCCCACCCCCCATATGTACGACGTCACTTTTGTCTGTTTGTTCTTTTTCGGAACTAATAAATTCGCCTCAGAGAAATATCACACTCCGTCATTCTCAGAAGGAGAGTACTTTGCCTCGCTGTATTTGCATGTCTGATTTCAATTTCACGTTCAAAGGCAGCTCTATGAAACGAAAGCTGCTCGTGAATGGCCGCGGAGTGAACAATTCACTTTACCTTCGCACCTGTCAGCGTGTTTCGATTATGCGCTTAAAGCAGGAGCGGTTTAATGGTAAGGAACTTCATGGATTAGGCACTCATCGTCATTGTCGTTTATTTCTCTCCAGCTGATTTTAAATGCTCTCTCTTAAAGAAGCCGCCCCCACGTCGGCAAGGGCGACGGTGAGTGAACGTCCCTCAAAGCCCGCTGTCAGTGTCTCATGAAGCACCTGTCGACCCAGGCCAAGTAAATACCTTCAGCTGGGCCTCGTTCCTGGCATGCGTCGCAATCTACCGGGCTGTCAGCACCGCGCGCACGCTTTAGACTGTGGCAGTCTGCCACGCTGTTTATGTCACAGTGGCCTCCAGTGGAACTACGGGGAAAATCGCATTACCGCGCAGTCCTTAGGGACGATTGTGATAAGGAGAAGCGTTGTAGATCCCGACCCGACGGCAGCGAGGCAAAGCGCGCGTAAAAGCACCTCGCCTTGCTTTGCTTGCGCAACTTACGCACACTGTCCTTTTTTTATCGCTGCCTGCTTTGCTTTCTGCGCGCTAGGAGTGGATAAGAGAGAGTTGAGGGAATTAAAAGAGCGGGAACTGCGTACGCGGAAACACCCAAGGCCGTCTCGTGTATAAGACCAGACAGATAACGAACGGAGTGGGGATGGGCATAAAACAAGCAAAGGGCAAGAAACCCAAGAACGTAAAAAATTGATAACGCGTTCACCACCGGTTTGCGCTTGCACATTTATATAACTCGCCCCCCCCCCCCCCCCCTTTCTTGGCTCCCATTCGGCGCTGCGTAATTATACTGCCGGCGGCTAGATAAGGCACCCACCTAGCACCAGCCGCCGAAAAATAGCAGACGAGACTACAGGAAAAATGGAACATAGATGGATGCCATACTCTCGAAGCCAATATTTGCTCCATTTCAGTAACCGGTTTAAGTGCATCTTTGGGATTTTAAAAGTCCCCCACTCCCCCTCCCCCCTACCCACCTCCTTTCCCGCCCTTTCATATCACCGCACTCTTTATAGCACAAAGCAGGAAGTCCGCCGTGCTGCTGTGTTGAGTTTTATGATGCATAAGCAGATAAAGATATCGCGTGTAGAATACAGGGTTCACAGAGTCCGCTTTGCCTACTCAAACAAATATAGCTTTACAATGTTACAGTTTGCTCAAAAAATATGCTACCTTTAAGACCTCAAAAATGAGCGAGTGGTTTAAAAGTGCACTATCTCCAAATTGTTGGTTTGATTTATTCTGTTTAACGTCTCAAAGTGACTTAGACTGCACGGGACGCCGGCTCCGAATAATTTCGACCATTTGGAGTTCTGTAACGTGCAGTGAGATCGCACAGTACACGGGCATACAGCATTTCGCTTCCATCGAAATGCCACCTCCACGAAGGGGATCGAACCCGCGTTTTCCGGGTCAGCAGCCGAGCAAATTAGCCACTAAGTCACAAGCAAGAAGTGGAAAGGCATATCTTCATATAATCGAGTTCGATGCGTTATGTATTGGTTCCTCAAGTGGTTGTGCATGAAAATAATACCAGTTTCCCTTTTACCCCGTGTACCAAAATCCAGCCAAACTCCTACCTTCGTCCTAGAGAAGGCGTGAAGCGCTGAGGAAGCTATGTGACGTCAGCCAATCTGGGATTCAATTCACAAATGTGCGTACGCGCGCACGAATTCACGGCTGGCGAATGGCCTGCGTCCTTGTCATGCCCAGCCTTGGAAGCCATATCAGCTAGCAACACGTGACCCACGATGCCAGCCGATGGCGACCAACGAGCGGTTGAATCCGACACCCAGGCAGAGGCACTTTCTTTTTCTTATTTCAATACCTCGAGGCGTAAAAAAATGACAGAAATTTCCTCTGCCTAGGGGCGGATTTCAGTGGTCGGAATTCAGCCCCAAATCAGTTGACGTCAGGCATATAGGGGCGGCAGAAAGTTAGGTGGGCGAATGTGATCAAGAAGTTTGATGATATGAGTTGACCGCAGCTTGCACAGGAAAGAGTTCATTGGAGATATGTGGGCGAGGCCTCCACCCAGCAGTGGGCGTAGCCAAGCTGCCGCCGATGATGATACAGGTTAATAAACACTGCACGCTTTTACTACTAGGACGAAGTGTGGGCTTTCACTGCGGAGGCAGTGGAGTAATTCGATGGAGCAGTGCTGTATGCAAAACGAGCGCTTTGCTGAACAGTGCACCTGGCAGTTGGCGAGAAGGGACGAAGCAGTTAGACAGGGGGCGCTTACTCCCCTGGTTCACGCGGCAATCAACTAGCGCGCATGGGGGACCTACAGACAGCTGCAGCGTGAAAGGGAACAGCCGCTGCGAACAGAAGAACGAATTTTGCTGTTATTTCTGTATTCTTCTATAAATTTTTTTTTGATATTATTTGTCCTAAAAGGAGAAAGTGCGCTTGCCTCTCGTACTTGAGGATTAATCATGCGCTGGAAGTTTAGAATGTGTTTCATTTTTTATTGCTGCTACTTGCACATTCGAGAGTGTGTGGCGACTGGTTTTAGAGAACGGTGCTCCCCTCCACCTACATATGTGGTCTAGCGTACGGAGGGCTGTGTGCACTCTCTGAAAAGCGGCTCGATTTTTCCTGAAAAGGTTTTACGCCTCGCGTCCCACAGTGAATGTATAGCCGAATTGTGTGTGCAGGAGGGCCATGTTCGTTTCTATAAGCGCTTGAATTTGTGGTTCTTAAATTTGTGTGCGTGACATGCACGAGGAGGAGAAGGAGGATAAGAAGGAAAGGCAGGGAGGTGTGCATCTTTATCTTCTGCTCTTTCCTACTCGTTCTTTCACCTCCACGCCCTTCTTCATGCTTTGCCTCGCTTCGATATGTTGGTTGATGATGATGATCGTGAATTTTTATGGTGCACGGACATCTGGGGCCAAAGGGCGCCATGGCACAAGGTTCTCTCTTCTATTCAAGGTGGGGTCAAAGACTAATTTCCCAAGCAATTCACCCAAAATAAGCCTAACACCAGACCAGGTGAAAGCTTGTATTAGAGCGAAACAAACAAAAAAAAAACTTGTACCCGTTGTATCACCGATGGGTACCCGGCGTCACTGGCGATCGCATGCGAGGCGGATGCTCAAACCACTAGGCCGCCGCTGCGGTATGTTTGTTGTTGTTGATGATGATGATTGTTCAGGCCCCACATGTTTCGGAGGAAATATAAACAAACAAACAAACAAACAAACAAACAGAACGGATGAATGAATGAATGAATGAATGAATGAATGAATGAATGAATGAATGAAATAAACTATGGAAGCTCCATCACTCTGAGTGCTCATCAGAAAATGCGAGCACCTGCCAAGGAAGCCAGTGAGCGCTCTTCGAATCTTTCGCCGGCGCACGCCTCAATGCAGCCACGTTGTTCTGTGAACTACGTACGTAAAAGCCGCAACTTTGGTGGAAAAACGCAGCGACAGTGAAATGAAGCGAATGATGTGTATGAATGCACTGTCTTACAACAAAAGCAATACAACGCTACATTGGAAGACTTCAATTGGCACCTCGAAACATATACAAATTGACAACTCAGTATACGGCCGGACGAAGCCCACTGAGACCCCTTGTACAATGCAAACTTAAATTACTTCCACAGCTGAAAAATGCTAATAGTTAACAGGCCTCTCCTTTTTAGACCTCAAAATAAAATCTGACCCATGGATTCCTTATGTGACGCAGTATTCGAAACCGCACAGCGTGGATAAATGACGTGACGTGTAGGTGATACACGACGCAGTGAACGCGTTAAGTCTCGATGGCATTGATAATGGCTGCTGTAGGAATAAAGGAGTAACGCGTTCCTGAAAAATTACCCAGCCAAGCAATTAGTTGCCAATGAAATGGATTGCTTACACAGCTAAACCATGAGCAAGCCATGATGTAATTCCTCCAAGCATAAAATGATTATAGGTTCCGTCAACGAGGCTTCATTCAAACTCCCCGTCTCCGAAACCTTGTCGAAACGGGCACTGTCAGTGGACGCCAAATAGCATAGCAAGGAATAGCGCGCACCAACTGACCAGCTGGGAATCGAACTGTTGCCTTCTTGTGCGCAGCAGCCTAGCGGCGTCACGTCGATTGAGCCGTGGAGTGCTGAGCATAAGCTCGGCAGAAGTTTTGCTTCTGGCACCCATGTCCAACATTCTCAGACAAAAATTTTGAATATTGGAAACTTGTAAGCTACTGTTATGGAGACATTGAAGGCAGTGTTTCATTCTTCCGATGCGCAGCAATATCTTTTTATTAAAGGGACCATGAAAAGAATTAAAAGCCGCTTGTAAATGTTAGAAGTGATGCTCAGAAGCATTGACACCAAGTATGAATCTTCGGAACTGAGCAGGCAATTTATTATGAATTTTTAAAAATCGTGTTTTTTAAAATTCGCGGGCCGCTTGGTGTCTTCGTAGGGAGCAATTCTGAAACCAAAATCGGGAAAACAGACGTCACTAGTCCCATGACGTCGGCAGGCCACCACACGCTGTCATTCGCTAGAGCCGCGGCAGCTTCGACGTCACGGGCACACTTCCGGTAGCGGTGAACATCGTCTGCTCGAGCGGCCGCGCGACCCCCTCGGGCAAGCGCGAGCGAGGGCATTGCCTTCGCGCATATGGTTTTAATTTACCTCTGCCGCCTCTTTCTGTCGCGAGTTCGGGAGCCAAGAAAGCGCAGAGACCGGAGAGACGCTGCCGACACACGCTGCTCCTCGGGAGTGGGACAACCGGAAGTCGTAAACCGAACGTCAGCGAATGACGTGTTCATGGGCGGAGCCCAGTCCCGGAGCTGTTTTCTTTATTTTTTTATGGTGCCCCGCGCGTACGAGTTGAGGGGGGAGAGGAGGAGCGTGATTTTTAATCGCCTATAACTTCGTTGTTATTGATGCTAGCTCAAAAATTCTTGCGCTGGAGTGACGACTGATGGATTGCCTATCTTTACGTAATCTCAATAAATTTGTTTCATAGTCCCTTTAAGTTTTTCCATCGCTCTCATCGAATAGTCAAGACTGCCGTAGAAAACCAACGGGGAACGTTTTTAACGATGGAAAAAACGTCAATAGCAAGAAAATGCGAACTTATTGAGGGGAGTTGCGCGCATATATTGATTGTTACAGTGATATATTACAATATATGAAACAAATTGAGTTCATAAAATTTTCCCATTCAATAAAATGTTTTTGACCAGAATTGCTGGGCATGGAGAGCCTCGAGAAAAGCGACAATTCACTCTATTCACGTCGAGAAGAAACATAGCCACGAGACAACAGGCGGCGGGCAAACAAACAGACAGAAGCACCGAGCTAGCGCGGACGTGCGCCTCTGTGTTTCTTCGTTTATGACCTATGTTTCTGCGCTGCCAAGTTTCTCCATGAACATGCGCCAAGCAGCCAGGACGGATGGCACCTTCACACTGGGGCGCATTCGGCGCCAAGGGCGAGCGACAATCGCCGTTGCCGAAATGTTGCGGCTCTCACGCAGAACTGATGCGCTCGTGCTGCCGGCGTGACCACGGGGTGTGCGAGAGAAACAACTTTGTTGGGACGCAGCATTAAGCGCAGAGGATGACCTGCGCCGGGGTCAACAAAGCTACCAAAGCCGTCAGCTGGTTCGAGGGTAGCCATGCAGGCAGGCGCGCCACGTTGACGGAGTGGGGTACAAGTACTGGGAAAATTTAATGGCGACGGGGCAGGATAAAAGGAAATGATCCAGATTAGAATAGAGTTCGGGGAAATTTGAGCATGCAGGTGAGGGACGCTAACGGTGCGGAAAAGAAAATGAAGGAGTGGAGTGTATTGATGTGAATGTTGCGAAGAACGCATACCTGGGGGTGGTGAGAGATTTTTGGTAGCACGATATGTTAATGTTCGAGGTGGAAATGCAACCCTTTCCTTGTATTCGCTTTGGCTAGCGATAAGCGACCGCGCCTGCCGCCGTGTTTTCCGATGGGAAGGTAAGCCGCGGCAGTGGACTTCGCTTGCCGTAGACGCCGAATGCCCAAGTGTGAACGCATCAGAAAGCCTGAGCCGATGTCGCGCTTCGCTGCGGAAGTGGCTCGCGCCTACGCGGGCCCACGCGCACCGACCTGAAGAAGTCGAAGAAGGTGAACCGGTGTCCGTGCTGCTCGGCCACTCCGGCGCAGACCACGTTGGCCGAGGCGCCGATGAGCGTGCCGTTTCCGCCGAGGCAGGCGCCCCAGGCGAGCGCGTAGACGAGCGCGGGGCCCTCGGCCGAGGGTCCCAGCCCTGTGACCACCTTGACCATGGCCGTGGTGAAGGGGATGTTGTCCATGAGGCTGGAGGCGAGCGCCGACACCCACGTGACGATGAGGATGGCCACGGGCAGCTGCGACTGGGGCCGCAGCGCGCCGATCCACTCCTGCGTGCGCTGGCCGATGAAGTAGATGAGCTGCAGCTCGCCCAGCGCCTCCATCACCACGAACAGCGCGGCGAAGAACACCAGCGTGGTCCACTCGACGCGAGCCATCACCGACTCCAGGTCGTCCAGGTCGGCCAGCACCAGCAGCAGCAGCGCGCCCAGCACCGCGATCCAGCCTGCATGCGAACCGAATTGAGGGACTCTTTTTCTGCCTAACTCCCCAAAGTAATATGCCGTGTTTACCTGCATACAAGCCGACCCAGACAACTCACCCCAGTTTAGCGGCGCAAAAAGACACAAAAAAAGAGACCAAAACAACCAGTGCTATTGCTAAGAGCAGAAGTCCCTCTGCCACTCATGTACTATTACATAAATTTTTTATTATGGCGCTTCTACGGTTCTGCTCTTTTTTGTGTTATTAATGCGTTAGCATTAGAAGGCTTTGTGCAAGCGGAAATGGCGAGCGCCATCTGCTAGCAGCCAGTGGCAGGTGGCCCACCTGCCATGCTGGACAGGTTGTCAAATGCCCACCGGACTACGAACGAACTTAGTATCCTATATACGAACTTAGTACACTACCTCTTAGTAACCCATATACGAACTTCGTACACTACCTCTCATAGAACGAACCTTAGTATGCCACCTCCGATAGAACGATCTTTCGTGTGTTAACCTCGAAAATAATAATTTTTTGTGTGTTACCTCGGGTATATCGAGCCTATGACACCTCGGATATAACGAACTTTCGTGTTTAAACATCAGATCTAACGAATTAGTGCGTTTACTTTGGATACAACGAACTCACGTGTACCGCCTTGGATATACGAACTTTAGTGTAACAACCTCAGACATAACGAAAGTTTGGCTGCTAATGCGTTCGGACGATCCGCCGAGGATCGGCTAAATGTTTTTAAACTATTGATGAAAGACGCCGGCATCGTAGACGATAAAAGGAACGACTCAAGCGCGGACTGCTGCTTTCAACTGTAAAAAGACATTTCCACGGCATTTCTGCATAACTAAGTGAATTAAACGAAACTAAATCACTTCAAATACGAAAACACAGCTTTGGCGACCTTTACCAAGGGACGCATCCTTCATCTGCGACAGAGGTGTCAGCGACGGCGTAAGCAGAGCTTAGTCTGCGACGGAAGAGCAGCCGGAAGGCTTGCGCGTTTAAGATGCCGCAGGCTTTACTCTTAAAACACGCAACCCTATAGAAGCACTGAGGAAAACTCTAATTTTTGTTCTGGGTATGTCGATGCTAGCCCGGCAGTAAAAGACGCATTAATTTTCCCGTCACTCGACATAAACTCGAGACGCCTACACTCGAAAGGACTACGCGATCAGCGTCGTGACGCGAATAACGGTGTAGCCCGGCTTCTGGATCCGCACCCAAGAAACTGTCCACGCATCGGAGTTTACTAGCGAAACTGGCCGGTGATGGCGATACCTGTATTTCATTTGCCCGATTTTTCTGGCTCATAAAAGATCGGCTTTCAGAACGCGGTAATGTTTCGTTACATTACAACGTGAATTTACCCTCAATGGCGCTTTAAGACATACACTTTAGCGACATGTAAACGCTACCGCGAAAGCTGTACCGCTGAGGCTGAACAATGCCTGCTGAAGACGTCCCCCAACTTCAACACCATTCTTGTAGACCCTAAACCCTACACAGAAAGGAGTAATGAGGGAGTGAGCTGTCCTCTAGCGCACTCATTTCTATAAAATGAAGTGCGCTGACGGACAGCTTGCTTAATTTTTATTCCCACATAGGCGTATAGCATGGGTTGACAATGAGCAAAATTTGTGCCTCACTCGCTCATGCCTGTTAACGTCCCGATCTCAAGTGACACATTATTCTTACTCTAGTTTCAGTGAAGCGTTTCCTCGGCCTCCTTGGCTCTAACTGAAACCAAGTTCCAACAGGCTTCCGTAAGCTCTCATACACCTCACAAAGCCGTCCTAAAATTGGGTATCATTAATGAACCACAGGGGAACTAGTTCGAAGGATCAGCGTCCAGCAAAACCATGTCTTTCAGGACATCGTCGTTTTAGAGCGCTCATATCCCCCGCAAATAGCTCTCTCACCAAACCCCAAGAGGTTGTGTGGAGGCAACTCCAAACGAACACCTTTCCCAGCCCAGCGATATATGCCCGCATATACCCTGGGGTCTACTCTCCTTCTTGTCAACTGTGTGGCCAACATGCCACTCTATTCCACATACTCTGGGCCTGCCCTAGGGTCTCCCCCCCTCGCGGTTTGCAGCTCTCGAATTCAGACCAGTGGGAGGCCGCATTGCTCAGTTCCGACTCGGTCACACAGATCCGGGTTGTGACAAGAGCCCTAGAAGTCGCCGAACGCCATGGGCTCATGGCCACTTGATGGGGCTGTAACACCACACTATCTGCTATTTTTGTCGGCGGAAATAAAGTTTATCCTCCTCCTTCTTGGAGCGCTCATCTTCCTCCAGCGTCCATCGCTAATGAACTGCACTCAAATTGAGAACTTATTACGTCAGAACACGTTTCCTCACTTTTCACTACTACCCAAACTTTATCATTGCTTTTGACTTCATCGTGACGTCTTCCGTCAGATCATAGCCATGTTCTGACGCATGGTCGCACTTATGTGTCATTCGGATTTTTTTTCGCGAATTCATTCAGCCTTAGAAAAATAGTTACACTAGCCTGTTCTCACGCGTTGCTACTGATAACAACCTCGCGAATTTTGACAGATCAATAACAACCCAATTTTCTCGCCGTTTCACCCTGCACAAATTCTTATATCTTCCCCTTCTTTTCGCTCTTGCTTCTTTTCGCATCATTATTGCGAGTTGCGACTCATTTGGGCACCCTTGTTATTTTTGTACGCATTCTTTCATACTATTTACATTGTTTTGCCGCTTTATTTTGTTTCACTAATGTTATTGTACACAAAGCACGTCCTAGCCGCTTCGGGCCGCATCTTTTCGGGATGTTAAACCACACAATTTACAATTTACAGTTCATGACTTGTTGTTCCAAGCAACGCAACCAATGGCATAAAAAATATACTCGCACTAGGGGTACGGTTAAGAATCGGGTAGCATAGAGAGGCTGATCAGCCGGAGAGCTCCGGGAGAAAACAAAGAAAGGAAGAAGGGGAGAAAGAAAGAAAGAAGGAAAGAAGGAAAGAAAGAAAGAAAGAACGAGAGAAAGAAAGACAAAGAAGGAAAAGAAAGTAAGGAAGAGAAAGAAAGAAAGAAAGAAAGAAAGAAAGAAAGGAAGAAAGGAAAGAAAGAAAGAAAGAAAGAAAGAAAGAAAGAAAGAAAGAAAGAAAGAAAGAAAGAAAGAAAGAAAGAAAGAAAGAAAGAAAGAAAGAAAGAAAGAAAGAAAGAAAGAAAGAAAGAAAGAAAGAAAGAAAGAAAGAAAACCAAAAATGTAGAACATCAGCAGGCCGGAGATAGTTGGGTGGTCTTAATTCAACGGAAAGAGAAAGGGTACTGTAAGACTTAGCATGACAGCGTTTTGAACGGCGTAGAAAACAGTCCTGGGGCTGCACACAAGCACTGTGGCGCCGAAAGAGAGAACAATAAGACTGCGCAAGCTAAGGCCCAGCTGCTGCAAGGCCTCGCCAACAACCTCATTCACAAATAGAAGAAGCGGCAGTAAGAGAGGAAAAAATGGTCGATTGATTCGGGTTCGCGACAAAATGCGCATAGGGGATATATCGTCTGACTGGACCTGTGTTTGCAGGCATTTAGCGGTGAAACACGGCACCGCAGTCTCGTATGCGAGCTTTCAATCTGTCGTGTCTGGTAAAATTTCCTGCTCCAGGAATACCGGGGGTGTTGATAATCTGAAGATGTTGAAAGCAACTCGCTTTGCTCGGTTAATAATTATCATCTTCGAAACCTAGCAGCCGTGACGATACGCACGCGGCAGCCAGGGGAACACTTGACGCGGGGCCATTGATGGAAGCCTTTGCCAGGTTATCAGCAACCGCATTTAAAGTCATACTAGGCGCCCATATGAAATGTACATTGCACGGATGACGAGGAAACAGTGAATGTAATGTGAATGTAATGTGTAAGTAGCAGAGTCAACGGACGAAACGAGAGAAGAGCACAATGATAAAGAACCAGCAATTACTGTCACTGAGGAAAGAGAGAGCTCTAGTTTGCGCAGCGCAAGCACTACTGCCAGAAACTCCGCGTGATAAATGAGAATGAAACCGAGCAGGAAAAAAAAAGACCGATCCAGCGACGGAAAGAGTATTCCCACACCTGCCTTTTCGCTGCTTTGCGAGGCGCCGGTTGCAGTTATAATCTCAGTCGGATGGTTCCCTAAATGACCCTGCGAGAAAGCTGTTCAGAATGAAGGACGACAAAATTTTAGCATTGTTGGTAATGATGTCGTCAAACATAATCTGAACACGGGCCACACAGCTGAGCGCCGGAAAGATGCTGTATATTCTCACCGTTAATGAGTCATGTAGAGCTTGCAAAAAAATAACAAGTGAGGTGTGAGGAAAAGGCAAACGGACGCCTAAAACGGGTGAGGACGGGCAACAAAAAACAGCGATAGCGGGGGCAACGCGTTTCATATAGTTTAGGCAGGTCTGCACAGTCCGAAATTTAAGCCTGTAGAAAACAGGTGCGAAATTCGGGCTTGAAGGTGCACCACATGATTAGCTACAAACATGGGGAGCCTCAGGCATTACAGAAGTGCTTCCCGTTCCAAAAGAACAAAGTGATGAAGCGTGTAGGTAGGAAAGCCAGAGAGCAGGACGAATCCGAATTCGAAAATTTGTCAGACGTACATTCTATAAATCATTAGAGGCGCATCTCTCCGCATTCCTGACCCGACAACTACAAAACCAAGGCGACATAGCGAAGGCAAGAACCCCTTGCGTCGCGACAAGGTCTTTGTGTATACGCCGAGTAAGTTTTTCGTCGTAAATGACGTCCAGATAGTATAAGAACTGCAGTCAGCGAATCTGCCCAAGGTGTTAAGTAAGAGAGACGGATACATTATCCTGTTCCGAGAAAACAAGGATCACACACTTGCTTATATTAAACGTACATAGCCATTGTTCGAGGGCACTTCAACAGGACTGCAAGCGAGCATAAAGTGAATGGATGACAGTCACAGCTGCGAAAACCGCAATGCCGTCCGCGTAGACGTAAGCGAAAACTTCGCTTTTAATGGGAACGGAACTGAAGCCACACGGTACAGGGCAGCCCCTTAAGGTACACCCCTCGTGCACCCCCCCCCCCCCCCCCCACCACACGTTCACAAACACAAAAAGAAACTTTATTTTGCAGGAATATACAAATCTGTGCTACAAAATAGTTTGCAAAGTTCAGGAACTGCAACCGTCGCAAAATGATAGGGTGTTCAACGCTGTCCTAAGCTCTAAAATATGTCCAGTGTAACCAAAGCAGGCAACATTCCACGATGCCGAGCAAGTACAATTCGACTCTCTCTTTAGGTAATGCATGTGCATTTCATATCGAGCACCCTGGCCGACACAATACGCACGCACACACGAACATACCTGTATATCATAGCCTGAAGGGACAGCAACCACCTCATATGACAGAGGTGCTGTGTTCGAGTGCCACTAACACAAGGCGACCTCATGGTTTGGTTTATGGGGTTTGACGTCCCAAAGCGATTCAGGCTATGAGAGACGCCGTAGTGAAGGGCTCTGGAAATTTCAACCACCTGGGGTTCTTTAACGTGCACTGACATCGCACAGCACATGGGGCTCTAGGATTTCGCCTCCATCGAAAGTGGACAGCCGCAGCCGGGGTCGCACCAGCGTCTTTGGGGTCAGCAGCCGAGCAAGGCGACCTCATATCGCAGGACAATTTGCATCGTTGGAAATAACACCATGGACGTTCGGCAGGCCTCCTCACACAAGAAGATTGGAAGCGACATTTACAAATACTTCTCGAGAGAAATGAATAACTGAAGCCCACTGATGCATTCTTGGCCGATGACTGGCAGTGTTGAAAACAGACCGCTCCTCCAGGATCCAGCAAGTTAACCGCGGAGAGAAGGTAGAAAGCTCAATACAGAGAGAGAGAGAGCATGCGGCAAAGCCTGATTCAGGTCTTTTAAAAGGAACAGGAATATCAAGTTTCCAGATTACCTTTTTCGCTCATATGGTGCGTAAGGCCGTATGTACTATAAAAAAGATAAAGGAGAAAGTACGCCCTCATGGGCTCGAAATAATTAATCACAGAACTTTTTTTTTTTTACGCTCACAGTTGTTGTTTCCGTCGAGTTTACAGATCCAGTACAAAGAAACGCCGCAACTCACGTCCGCTCACTACACAGTGACTCGTTCACTACTCCGTCAGCTGAAGACAGCCGGTGTGGCTTGCGGAGGTTACGCGATTCGTAGCCGCAGCAGACGAAGGGACAGCGAAAGCGCCACTCTTTTGTGAACGGACGTGAGCTGCAGGCCGTCCTTTGATGACACAGTGTGTGGCATCCAAAACCAAAACTCGACGCAAAAAAACAGCGCTGAAATTGATTATTTAAAATATTATGTGGCATATCGTCTCCAGTTCTGTCATTCCTGGAGACCCGCGCACCGTTCCCCGCAAAAAAAAAAAAAAAAAAAAAGAAGGAAAGAAAACGATAACCTGAAAATTTGGTGCTCAACAGCGGGTTCGGATTGGCTGTGCACGGAACTGTGCGTACGTGCGTCTTCGCACGCTTTCAAAGCTTCGTTTCATCTCCGCTCGCCCAGAAGTGAAGCAAAACAGCCGAGCACTGCACGGCTGAACTTCCCGTGCCGCTGCCGCGGCTAAACTAAAGCTGGGGCTTGCACATCACTATTCTCTTTTGACACACTGCCCTGCAGCAAGCAAAACGAAGACTTCCTTTTCCTATTTCTTTTTTGTTTTCTCTCGTTGCGCAATATTTTCCAGACAGTGTTTAGCATCAGGACCCGAATCCCTTATGGAAACAAGGCACTGGTTCTTGTCGCTCTCGTGCTGCTGCAAACAAAGCACGCTCATTCTGTTTTTAACCAGCGGCGGTAAGACATGGTCCTCAACGTGTGCCGCTTTTCCTCGCTTTATGTACTCTCGTTCAGTCTCCTCTCCTTTAAAAAGTTAAGATTGGAGAAACGAAAACGTTGCTAGATGGAAAAAAAAAAAGGAATCGCGTGCTCTACAAACGATGTACTTGGGCGTTGTTCGTTTGGAGGCACTGCGTTGAAGACGCGTGGAGTCCGGAGTAAGCAAACGTCCCGCGGAGAGCTCGGAAGCAGGCGTCGCCATCTGCCCGTGCTGTTGTTGTTGTTCGCGCTGCGTGTTAACAACCGCTGCGCAGCCTGGCGCGCACTCAACGGAATGTTTTCTCTCGAACCTTCCTCGCCTCCCCCGTGCCTGCCCTCCGCAGACATACCGCGCATGCCGGGACGCATCCTTTCCGCCTTTCAGGCGCCTGCGTCAGCGTAAGATAAAGCAAGGAACGCGATGGGAGCATCTCGGTGACGGTATACGCTTCTAAAGGGACACTTAAGACGGATGGAAGTAAGCCTGCACGTACCCTCGCCGAAAACAGAGCTTTTATAAGCTAGAATAGGTCAAAAAACGAAATACAGCTGTCGCCAAAAACCGCCCATTTTCATCAGCTAAGTAGCTGCTGTGCGCCAAGGCTTTTCTTTTAGTTCTCTAGAACTTATAGTGGCTATTACCCGCATTTGGACGTTGTCTGCTTGTCTGAAGCCGGTTTGTGTCAGCCTGTTCACCTGCCCATCAGGTGGTGGACAATCCGCCCACCGTGTCAGGCGGCAGCCCATTTAATTGTGAGAGGATGCTCGGGAAGAGCAACCCGGGTCGCAACCCAAACCCAAGGAGCCCAAGTTCCACCAATGGCAACACCTGCCATAGCAACTGCCTTGCACCACTGCGCCACTGCGCCACTGCGCCACTGCGCCACTGCGCCACTGCGCCACTGCGCCACTGCGCCACTGCGCCACTGCGCCACTGTGCCACTGCTCACCTGCCCACCGGGTGACTTACTTGCACAGGTGTAGCCGATGTTAACCAGGCGAGAACCCGGGGCGCTAATTAGGTGGCACCGCTTCTTAAGTGCACCGAGCTAAGCGGAATGAGCAGCAATGGTTAGCAGGAGAACGTGATCCGAGTGATGCTTGCACACTAGTTAAACGGAAGACGAAGTTGGGGTGGTAATTAGGTGGTAGCCTGGTTACACTTAGTAGGTCGCAGCTCCAACCGACGATTGTCCGCATGCTAGCGCACATATCCGGATTGGGCCTAGTTACCCAAATCGACCGACATTTTTTTTTTGGCCTGCAGATCCCTGATGATAGGCTACACCACCAGACACTTGCAAACAGGGATCACGGAGTCGTTTTTTGCTAGTGACGTCACGAGGTGGCACTGACGTCACGAGGGGCACCTTTCTGCGCCAAGCCTTTAACGCTATAGCGTTAAAGCTCCCGATCTGCATAAAATCCGGCGTCGTCATCGTGGGTGTCGGCGTCTTCGACGTCGTAGGTATTGTAAGCGAAAAATCCCCGGAGAAGCACCCTATAGGTGGGCCACCTATGTCACGTGACCTATATGCGTCATCAAAACCTGCCCGCCAGATTGCGAGCAAGCTGCATACGATTCCAGGTGGCAGTTAATGATTGGTCGCGAGAGGTTGTCCGGGAAGAGCTACCTTGCCCGCACAAGACCCACCGCTGAGAGCACCTGTCATCGCAAGGTGGTGGCGCATCGCTTACCCGCTGCACCACTGCGCCAGGAGGGGTATGAGGACTCCCAGGGATATACATGGGAATTATATGGGATATTATGGGAATTTGCATATATGGGCGCTATCGCGTCATACGCTTAAGGCGGAGCTTATGTGTCGCCTCCAATTTTTTTTTTTTTTCAAGAGGATTCGCCAGGAGCACGAAAGCCAACAGTCTCGAGAGGCGGCTCTGGTCGAGAGAGAGCATGCAGCTAAGAGCTGACGTCGCCCGCAGCCCGCCGCACACAAATGACGGAACAAGCGGAGTATCTGAACAATATGATCTTTTTCAACAAAGGTCGACATTTTGTTCTGTGCTTTTAGAAATACAGCACAGCATATAAGTAAAGGACTGAAAAAATTGGTAGGGTTTTAATATAGTTAAACCGAGTAGACGTGCGAAAGCAAGTGTTCATTCTTCGTCTCTTCTTTCTGGCACCTGTTGTTGTTAACCTCGTACAAAGGCGCATGCCCACACAGCAGTTTCGGTCAAGAATTGGGGTGCACAGAGAGTTTTTTGTGACGAATTTTTGCATGGACAAGAAGAAACGATCGCTGCGTGTGCACGCAACCGCGTTTCTCAATCTCTATCGTCCTCTTTCCACTCGGCTATAGCTGGCACGACGCGCCTCCGAACTTACCCGAGCTACCTCCCAATGGCTGCAGCTTGCGCGACGCTCCTCCGAACTAACCCTAGTTTGCCCGAGTAACTCCGATCAAACAATACAAGATTCTTGCTCAGGGTTGGTACGGCTGGAGTGGTGCTTTCGCCCTCAATTTTTGGGCCGTACTAATACTTATGACGAACGTAAGGAAACGAGTGAAAGGCCATCGCTTAGCGAACTAAATAATACGTCGTCATGGTTCTAACTGCCCTTCTCTATTTCTCGAAACTAGCGGCTGGAAAACGACTTCTAAGAACTTTAAAAAGTGTTTCAAGTGTTCCTAAGAACTTTCAAAGGTTGAGAACTTTCGAAAGTCGTTAACTTAGGAGTACAGTAGCGAATAAAGCCAGCCGTCGAGGTCGCGCTTTGGTTATGGTGCACGGCTGCTGACCCGAGAGAGGCGGGTTCGATCCGGGCCACGGCGGTGGCATTTCGATGGAGGCAAAATGCTATAGAGCTGGGTACTGTGCGAAGGCAGTGCACGTTAAAGAAACCCAGGCGGTCAAAATTATCTGGAGTCCTCCACTACGGCGCCCCTCATAGACTGAGTAAATTTTGGAAGTTAAAGGGGCACTGAGCAGAAATTGAAGTGAGCTTGTATCAATAGAATACCAACTCGTAACCGCAAAAAGATCACTCTTACTGAAAACAAAGCTCTTGTAAGGTAGGAAAGAGCCATAACTAAAACAGAGGTATCGACCCCACAGGCCAATCTCGCAAGAACAAACGCGTTGACGGAGCAACGGAAACACCTACGCGTCTCTGATGCTGACAAACATGCATGCGGGTTGCATGTTTGGATATACTTGAACCTCTTTATAACGAAGTTGAAGGAGCCCGGCGATCACTTAGTTACAGCCTAACTTCGTTATAGCCCGTGTTGTCCGAGCTTCCAAAGGAAATCGTCATTGCTTCGTTATATCCATTGTTTCGTTATAAACCGTTTCGTTATAACGAGAAACCGGTAGTGCCCTTTAATCATACGAGGAAGATGGAGAAAAGACACCCTCAATGTTGGAAGCCGAAGAAATCCTACACTTGGCGGCGCAACATGCTGCCAGCTGAGTTTCGGTACGTTCTGGTGCTTTGCGGCTATGCGCTCTGCGTGCCCGCGTGGTTTCGTTTTTGACGCACCTCGATTTACAAGTGCGGAGTAGCAGAGGAACTACAAGTGCCCCTTTTAAGTTAACCAACCAACCCTCTTAAGTGTTCCTCAGACGAAGTTCATGCCACGGCACGCACCTGCCACGAGGAACACACCTGTGTCTAGCTGATGATGCAGGAACCTCCACGTTAGCAAACGCACCGCTCGGCGTGTTAGTTTCGTCAGTGTATTATGACGCTGGGCTGCATAACCAGCGCTACGAGGACTATCCTTACAAAATTTAAATATGTCCGTACGTACCAGCCTCTACCCAACAGTCCTGACGGTGGCCCGACTGTGGAAATTTCCTCACCAATAGCTTGGCTTGCTGCAGACGCTGCCGACTTCTCGGCGCTCGGACTATCCGACAAGACCCGCCGCATCAGCCCTCAATCATCGCACGCTGTGTGGGGCTGAGCTCACTGAAGAGCAGTGCGCAGTTCTTTTCTTTGCCAGAACTTTTCTTTCCGAGAACTGTGTTGTCGGGATCGGGAACGGGATGTATCGTAACGCTGGTTCAAACGTAAACGAAGCGGCGGTAGCGACAACTGATAGAGGCATTCAACGTCCGGCCGTCGGCAGTGTTCCTTTCGGCTGCCTCTGGGTCGCACCGCTCAGTGCCAGCGATCACGGAGTCCAGGTTGACGTCAGTTTACGTAACTTTTCGGGTATTTCGCCATCAGAGAGTCCCTAGTTTGATTCCATGCGGCAGAAAAACTGTCTTCAACTTCGAATGCAAGCCTCTTAGCAATAAATGCTCTCGGACAAGCGACAACAAAACAATACCACTAGAAGTGCCGAACTATTGGTCTTTGCTTTGCTAGAGGCCTTTCTTTCTACCCTGCTACAGTCGCATACAACTCAAGAACGAAATGGCGCTTTCCCCCGTCAATGGGCCTACTTCCAGCCAGTGGTGCCGGCCGATTCTCATGAACCTGCTACGTGACAATGCAGAGGGGGGGTACTGTTCCCGACCACGGAGGGAGGGTGCTATGCCCTTTTATCAGCCATTCCCTGCATTGTAACGCTAGCAGGCTCGCGAGAATCAGCCGATGCCATTGGCTGGAAGGGGGGTCTTCTGACAGGGAAAAGCCGCTTCGTTCTTGAGTTGTAGCCGACTATAGCGTGTTTGAAAGAAAGGCCTCTATCAATCCACACGCCATACTCACGTGCATACGTCCGTCCACGTTGTTTTCGCAGTTGTTTTCTTCACGAGACTCATAACACGCAACGTTTTGCGAGGCCCTCTTTGTTTCAAAGGCTGGCTGAGTGCCGACGCTGGATTAGCGCCAAGGAGGGGTCAAAAGTTGACCTCTTCTTTGTCTGTTTCTAGTTAAATAGGAGTCCCGCCTGGGTCGTGAGAGAGGTAAAACACTTATACAGAGAGCGCAAGTCCAAGGCAGTAGACGATGGCTATCACTGGGACGGCGTAGCGCCCGAGAGGACCCAGTTCAAAAACGTGGGCACCACGGCGCGCACGGCGGTCGAGGAGGCTGACGAATCCGTCAGCCACTCCTCAAAAGTATACAGACGAAGGGGAGGGATGAGAAGAGAGAAAAGAGTTGAGGCCAGCTGAGAAATTCGCGGGCAGTGCCAAAGGATGTGAAGTGTGCGTCCGGGAAGCCGCCGTAGTATAGCCGGCGGCCAGGCGTACGCTAAAAGTCCTCGGCCAGAAAAAAAAAAAAAAAACCGAGAGTTACGCACAGGCCGTCATAGCATTCAGTGACGCAGAATAATGCACCTTTTTTTTTCGCTGATTGTAATTTCTTGAACATGTTTTCTGATTTTTCTGGGTGTAACTTTTTTGGCCGCGTGTTCTATGCATTTTTCATGACGACATCCTTAGTTTATGAATTATCCCGTAATAGGTCATTAAGGGCTCCCTCATTGATGATGATGATCATCATAGTGACAAAAACAGCGCTCAGGAGTTGACTTCACGCTCTGTGAGCCGCGCGTTATTGAACGTCTTCTCTCACCCAGACTGAGGTGCAAGTTGGGAAAGCTCTGCAAGAAGAACAGCAGGATGACGCATCCCAGCACGATGCCAGTCTTCAGCAGCAGGCTCCGGTTGCGTATTTTGTACTGGAACGAAAAGCCGAGACGTTATTTCCCAACTGTTTTAACGCACGGGCGGCATAACCGCTTCCCAGCAAGCTGCTCGATAATCGAACAGACCAAGACACAAGGGCAAGCGCTCGGTTCCTAAAGCAGCGTTCTCCCATATGCAGGCCAGAAGGCGGCCTGCCACCGCTAGCAACCCTTTGTATCGAGGTCGTAAGCGGGCTTGGAAGAAGCATTCTCGTGACGCAACCGCGAAACGTCCAGTGGCGGAGGCATCGTACATTCTCAGCAAACTAGGCGTTCAGCAAAAGGCAGTTAAAACGAAGAAGTGTTTACTTTAGATACTTACGGTTTTAAAGTGAACTCTACTGCTCCCAACGCAACTACGTCTACAACCTCACCAAGCTATTCCCGTTGCACTTTCTGCAATGGACTGATCACTCGTAGAGATTTTGCTATTCGCAGCTCTCCGGCTGCACCGACAAGTTCCATTTGTACTTTAACTATACACATAGGTAAATCACGACGCAGCAGCAGCGACAAAATGCAAAACGAATTCACGTTCACAGCAGTGGATCCACTATTACGTGCGGCCGCTATGCGTTCAAACGTGAGACACTAGAAATGCCTTCGTGCGTCGGTATAGCAGCCCCAGAGAATTCGTTGACCTGAGCGTCGGAATGCGTTTTTTTTTTGCTCGCCAGCCACGACAATGACGAGAAGTAACAAAAGCCACGACAACAACGGAGCAGTTACAACATCAAAAACAACAACAACGAGGAAAACAACCAGTAAGGATGCACGCTGTCGGTGTGTCGCACTAAATCCGTGCAGCGCTGCGGAAGCCCGAAAAGGCTTCTTCGAATAAAAGGGTGAATTCACAAACCTGCTCATATGTGAAAAGAAAACAAACAAAAGTTTTGTTATTGGTGTGTGCACGGGCGCTGACCCACCTCGATAATCAACCATGATATGACAACCCCGTCGCGGAACCACTCGCGATATTTTCCGATACGCGATTACTTTCGCACATATCTGGCTGCCACTTGGGTGCCGCTAGTTCCAGCCTCCGTAATACTGCACGGTACTGTGGATGTGCAGAGAGTAGCGGCGGCGCCGTAGAGGAAGGGGCGCATGCGCTTGTTTGTGTTTGTGGCGGCCGTTGAACCCAAACTGCGGCAACGCTGCAGCGCCGTTTCGTGCTCCGTCCGCGCGACCGGCTCTGTTTGCGCGGCGTTTGTTGTTCGAAGCTGGCGTCTTTCGGCTGCCGCCGCTTCGTTACGCTACGCGAGCGGGCTCGACGGGGAAGATTGGGAAAGCATAGCCGCGTATTCTTCGTACCCCCTCCGTGCGCAGAGACTGCACGGAGGGGGAACACCCAGTGGGCCCTGGACGTCGTCAAGGTCACTCGGAAGGAGTTATAGAGTCCCTACTCTTTCACTTCTTCTAATATCGAGTTGAGAGCCAACTCACAACTGTGCCACAACTTGGGTCTCCCGAGACCGCAGCATGAGTGTAAACAAAAAAGGCCGGCTAAGCCTTAAGCCTGTTTCACATACAAGCGAAAATGCTAGCGAATTCTGCCGCCGCGGCGGAAAAACCTGTTTTGAGTCGTCGCTGCGATAAGCGGCGAGGTTGCTTGCATGTGAACCACGAACCATGCATGTGAACCTTGCTCAGTCGCTTGCATGTGAACCAGCCTTTAGTTTGAATTCAGCGAGAGCAGATGCCCAAACGTCACTGTGAGACGGCATTGCCGACCCGACAGGCGCTGCGCTCGGCACAACAGCAGAGACGCGATTTTAGCCTCACGCCATTCTAAAGAACGCGAAAAAGCACGCAAGTCCTGCGCGCATCTTGCGTTTAAATATTGCTCCCATTTCGAAGAGAACAGCGGTAAAATGGGTTCTAAGCAAGCAACGTAAGGACGAAGCCACAGGCGGCGAGTTCCAGCCGCCGGACCTGTCTGTAGAGCGACGGTCCTGTGAAGCCTTGAAGCCAAGCGCAATGCCGAGCCCAAAGTTCTTCAGCTGAGGGACAAAAATTTAAATATAACAGGTCTCGCTGTAATCGAATAAAATAATCTTTGAAATAGCGACCTTAGCAGACACAGGGAAAGATGGACGACATCTTTAATGAAGCACCAAGTCGGGTTTTGCTAGGACAGCTGCCTGACGTTCTTAGCCACATCCTCGTAGTATGCACCGAGAAGCTGGGGCGCTGGAGTGGGCTGTTTCCAGCGGTGATCTTTGACAGGATCTGGGCGAAGGTGGGTTCGGTCCCAGAATGAACGAGCGTTATTTGGGTGTCCCATGCAGTATTCGCAACGCGGGTGCATGGAGTGCGATTCGCTTTCCGGCTATTTGCGATAAAAAACTACCCCTGTGCTACACATGGCTTATGAGGCGCTCCGTAGTGAGTTGTACGTGCTGGAGTTAACTCCAATACTTCTCCGTTCGTCAGCGCGCGCTGCCAAATATCCGCACTAGGGCGGTCCGCGCACCGCACCTCTACCGAAATGCTGCCGCCGCGGCCGGTACCGAACCCTTGCGCAAGAGATCTGGGCGTGCCATAAGTTTTTGGGCTACAGCGGAACATTGTAAAGAGGCGATGACGTTCCTGTAAACGGACTCCTGAACTAAAAACACAAATGGCAACGGGTGTGGAGCAGCTTTTAACGCAGTTAGTCAAGAAGCGCTTCTTCGTCGCTGTTTTCTTTGCTAGCACCAAGAGTCAAAGTAAATCCAACAAAAAGACCTGGATCCTCCTTCATGTAAGATGCGAGGAGAGAACAAAAGGCCCGGAACCTGTTTCTTGGTGAACAACGGCACGCAGAAGAGCCAAGGGTGCTGGAAGCACCTTCGCCAGAGGAGCGCGCTGGACTAAACGGTCGAGCGATACAGGGAGGCGGAACAAAGTGTCCGCTGCAGCAGTCCACGTGTGACCACTTTGAATGTAAAAGGAAGTGGGATACTACAAGCAGCCTGGTGGATCTAACAAACTCCGGGAGGTTCAGCCGTCGCCGCGCATTCTTAGGTTGGAGTGTTATGTGCGCGTACCAGCGTCGTTTATTATCGGCCTCCTTTTCTATTTCTTTGTGTTTGCCTCCGTTTTCCCAATCCGAACAAAAGCAACAACTGTTCCCTTAATGCGCACCCGTTCCCCTCGTTTAAAAAAAACAAAAACAAAACAACAAACGCATCATACGTTTTTTTTTTTTTTGTCTACAGTAGGCTATCCCTTGGTAGCGTTAACACGTTTCGGCGGGCTAGTTGGTTAAGCATCTTGAACAAACAGCGCGAACGAATCCCTTGGTAATTTAAAGGAACTGTGACACCCAATTTTCAAACGAAAACTGTTCGCTGCACCTCATTCACAATGCTAAAAATAAACAAAAAATGGAGGGGAAACTTAAGGGTAAGACGCGAGAGAATTAACGGGTTAATGCCCATATATGCCGGATTGGTCATTTCCCTGCTTAACATCCATAGATCCCTGTGAGACCAGTATTGGTGCAT
This sequence comes from Amblyomma mixtum, assembly GCF_055824585.1. NCBI lineage: Eukaryota > Metazoa > Arthropoda > Arachnida > Ixodida > Ixodidae > Amblyomma > Amblyomma mixtum. The sequence goes on along the minus strand of NC_143012.1, from coordinate 288,424,183 downwards.
TGGTGCAGCTGTTAAGCGATGCGGCACTGCCGTGTAATGACAAGTGCTGTCACCGGTGGGACTTTTGCGATTCAGGTTGCTCCTTCCGAGCAACCTCTCGCGATAATCATTAACTGATCTGCCACCTACCACGGTATAGGCAGTTCTCTCACAATGCGGTGAGCAGTATGTAATGAAGTCACAAAGTCACGTGACCTAGGTGACCCACCTGCCGCCTAGGTTACTTTTCTAGGGATTTTTCGGCGATTTTTCTCTCACGGCCAACGACGCCGACGACGACGCCGGCTTTTATGCGACACGAGGCTCTTAACGCTATCGCGTTAAAGTTAATCGAAATTTGAGCTCGCGTAGTGCGAAATATTCCTTATGCTGAATTTCTTTCCTTTGTGAACGGTTTGCTGGTTTGAAAACTCCTGCATTTCACGAAATTAGTAGCCCGTACCCACCCGCCAAAGTTTATCTGTAAACGTCACTTTCGCGACACCATCTGTTGTGCGCTGTACTGGTATGCTGGCACGCCCTGGATGGTGGGTGGTTGTAGAACCGCCTGGTTAAGCGAAATGACTTTTTTTTTTTATGCGAAGCATATTACTAGAGCTACACTACAGCCCGTCGAGCGCGGCGGTGGGGCTACCATTGACCGTTAGCGTGACCACGTGACACCACGTGACAACATGACGTCACAGCAGAGGAGAGATGGGCTGCCGGCTCGCGCGGTCGGCCGCGGCGGTGGAGGCTCCACATCAGAGGCGCTGCAGCTGACCACGTGACGCTACAGCAGCGGTATAAAGCTGAGCTTGCCGCGCTCTCCGGGCACAAAATATATCTGTGGCATCCGGTTTGCAGCCTTCGGGCTGCGGTCGTGTATCTTTATTTTTCAGCCAGCGTCCGTACCGGCGGACGCGGTTGTTGCGACGCGCGTCTTTACTCTGTCTTTTACTCTGTCCTCTTATCTTTCAACTCTCTGCTATCTGCACGTGGCAGCGGTGGTGGCTCGGCTTGAGCGAGTTGGCAGGCCCGTGCAATTTCCTTTTCATCCTTCTCTCAGTCAGTCGCAACCTCCGGGCACTTACGAGGCGGCCAGGTGTTGGGATGCCGCCTAGAAGCAGGGCTGATTTGAACGAGAAGCGAAAGCTTCAGCGTGCCACAGAGACCGATGAAGAGCGGGATGAACGTCAACCAAGGAAAGCCATGTATTACCAAGCCTAGCCATCAATATGCTTCGCATCTGACTAGGCTTAACCTTAGCTAAGCCTCAGCCATTTTTTTTTTTCTTTACGCGCCTCGATCCTAGCATACGGGTTTAGTGAACCTCGGGGAAGCGAATATATGCCCACGTGGCTTGCCCTGACGTTCCCAGAGATGACTGGAAGCATTAGTCGCACGCTGTGCTATTAAGTCATATGTTTGCCTTATCCGTGTACAGTGATGACAGAAGTCGTTCTTCAAAAGACAAGCGACCAGGGTCCCGATTAAGTGATGCCGCATGTCCGGTGCCTGCCGCTTCGGAAGAGCGTGACGGGGGCGCTGCACTGTCGACCGCTAAGCCGCTGGCCCTTGAGACGGTGGCTCCATGGGCCCAGCCTTAAACTAACATCAGGGAAAGACCCACAGTAAATCTAGCGACCCGAAAGAAGCAGCGAAGACGGCCGGGTGCGACGGCCTCTGAGGCACGGCTGCTTCCCCTGTGAGAAGCCAATAAACTCTGCCGCTGAAGCAGTGACGCCAGGATGAATACGGCCAAGCCGCTATCGTCCTAGCATTTGCAGGCAGAGCACGTTGTCGAGACAAAAAACCAAACATTCACCGGAACCACGTGTGGTCCTCTATGTCGTCGATATCTATATATAGTCGGGGTGTAGTTTACAGGAACAGTATTGAGAGAAACCGTGGGTACACGTATACGGAAACTGTGGAAGGGCATTAAACATCAAGGGGATCATCCATGTGCAGGAAAACTGCTAAGAAGAAAAACCAAAAAATGAGCTTCTAGCTAATATTTTGTGTGTGCAGCGATGCATTGAATGCACACTAATAAGGTTTCCCCCTCCTTATACTGTACTTTGACCAGTGCATAGCGGCACATAATCTTCCCGAGGAAACGGAAAGAACTAAAATAAATAGATAAAACGCTACCTGATGACAGAACCCGAGTACTGAACGCCGCTGAGCGAATGCATCAATGATACAAGTTCCACAATCTAAATGTATCTATTGGCAGGAGGTACTGGGTTAACCTTAGCTGCTTGGACGTACACGCGTGATTATCTTCCCGCCGTTATTGTTCGGAGTTAGCCGGTAGCAACGTTTGTCGTAACAACAGCGCGGGGCCAGAAGCAAAAAGAAGAGAGACTTGCACCTGAGGAGATTCAAACTCTCGCGCTGTAAGACCCCAAGCCCGGCGCCTTCACTTACTGCCCAACGAAAGCGAACAAATCATCATCCCCCCCCCCCCCCCCCCCCCCCTAGCACTACCACCTCCCCTATCACAATCATCATCAGCAGCACTGGCTAACACCTCAGCAGGGCAGGACAAAAGCCTCTCCCACTTGTCGCCATTCGATATATCGAATGTTTCGGCGAAAGGGACTTCGATAAACGCGAATAAATGCTGTACTTTTTCATAAGGTATTCGAGAGGGCAGACTGTTCGATATAAGTAACTATTCGATACATCCGGATTGAATATATCCGGGCTGGTATGTATCACCTTCCAGGCCGACCCCTCTGTCTTTCTCGCCAATAAAAATCGCTCTCTCTCTCTCTTCCCTGCCAGTGATAGGTGAGGAATCGTTGCGTGAGCTCATCCATGCGCTGCTCACGGGATGGTCGCTCGCTGAGGTGCCGTCGAATGGAAACGGAGGAAAGAATTCGAGCTGTGCGGGCGACAAAAGCTAAATATCAGTATCATAAATTTAATTTTCCTGTTCCTGTTGCCGCGCTTTGGAACAAAAAATTCTGGATGGCATTTCTCCCGAGCTGACCTGCAGTGTCCACGACGTCTCTCGAGATCGACAAAGTTGTGGTTCAGGTCCCCTCCAAACCGTTGAAACTTTAATCGCAGGTGATCTCACTGGTAGGGAAGAAAGCGTGTCCAGCGGTGATGCGGCATATTCGAGGCTCGGACATCACTCTCGGTAAGCCTACATTTCAAGCCTCACGCGCTGAAAGGGATGAACGGCTGCGTTCCTTTCCGGACCGTTGAGGAGGAACACTAAGACAGTTGGCAACGCTCGGAACGCTTCCGCCGTTTAATCAGGCCAGAAATACCACGGCGAAGTGCCTCCACAACGTTATTTTGATGTGCTCAGAGGTCGGCTTAGGCAGCGGACATGCAGCGATCGTGAGCTCTGGACAGCATAAAAATGATAGCAAACATTCGCAATCTTGAGCCGTTGAAGAAAGTAAATATTTAAGAAGAAACTCCCGAAGCCTCACTGAAGCCACAAGGAGTGATCTGAGGGCCAGGTGACCACGTGATGTTGAATAAACTACAGGCGTAAGACATTAAAAGCCACAAGTAAATGCGCGTGTCGTTAAATACCTCACTAAATGCAATAGCAGTTCTGTGCCTCGCCACTCAAGAGTGCGTCGCGTCGGCTTTCCGCAGACCTGCACATTACATGGAGGGCAAATGTGACGTCCGCTGTGTGCCTCGCAGCTGTTTACTTACTGCCGCAATTGCCGAGCTTGAAAAGTTGTGCGACTGCAGAACGTGGCGCCACCTTTCGTGCTCCTTTTCATTTGCCCCCAATGGGCCTAACGCACAGAGCTGCTCGTCACTGCGTAACTATTACGCACTCGATTACCCTATTTTAGCGGCCACGTTTCATAGCGGCAGACACACCAGCGCTTTGAAATGTTAAGCGTTGGCGCGTAAATTTCGGGTGCCTCGACAGCAGGACCTCTCACAGCCACTGGTTTATAATTACTTCGGGGCCGAGAGTCCAGCGTAAACTGCTGGTGAAGCGTCAGACAAAGTATACAAAAAAAAATGGCTGGCGTCTGAAGTGGCTTGACCCTAGTTATACGAGCGAAAGCACTGTTAAGCATGGTCTCCGCAGTCTTAAATCAAATATCAAGGTCAAGGTCAAATGTCAAAGTCAGGTACATAGTAGTCATAGTCATATGATCACGCGGTCATACTACCATAGCTTGGGTCATACCACCACGCAGTTAAGTTCGGTTTGACCTTGTGAGGCACTGAAGGTCATTGTCGATGTGGCGTCCACTGTCTCAAATTAAATGCCAAGGCCAAAGGTCATGGCCAAATATCAAGGTCGGGTACCCAATGGTCATTTCAGGTACCCGGCCAGGTTACCCGGCCGCGTTTCGATGGAGGCGAAGCGCAAAGGCACCCGTGTGCTGTGCGATGTTAGTGCACGTTAAACATCTCCAGGTGGCCGAAATTATTCCGGCACCCTCTACTACGACACCTTTTTCACTCTTTCTACTTTCACTCCCCCCCTCCCCCCCCCCTCTCTTTTCTTCCCTGATGCCACGGTTGGGGCGTCCACCGAGATGTGAGACAATTACTGCGCCATTTCCTTCGCCCCCCCCCCCCCCAAAAAAAAAAAAAAGAAACAATTTCGCCTTCGCCTACTCACAGAGCTGTTGAGGCGTCCAGTGACCAAGAGAGCCAGTTACGCTTGTTACTCACAGCCTTTACATATATGCAGACATATGCTGCTAAAACCCGGGCAGTGCGGCTTTAAGTGTTTTCGCATGAAAAAACACTGTCGGAGGGTACGAGACAGGTGCATGAACGAGGCCGCACTGCGTACTCTTCTAATTAGATTCAGGCGAAATGCAAATGCAAAGGCAAGAAAAGAAAACAAAACAAAAAAAGACGCGACAGTGGTGCACTGGGTATTTAAAGCAGGGGCAGCTGAAAGTGCCTGTTACAACCGGCGTCGTCGCTTCGGCGGACACGGTTGTTGCGATGCGCATCTTTTCTTTCAATTTTTCCTCTCACATCTTTCATCTCTCTTCTGTCTGCACGTGGCAGCGAGCGTGGCTCAGCTCGAGCCAGTCGGCAGGCCCGTGCAATTTCCTTTTCATCCTTCTTTCAGTCGCGACAACAACAGCGACAACAAACCTCTCACTTTCGATGATCCCACTTCGAACCGGTTCGCAGTGGCAACGTTATGCTTTATCTCCGTAATATGACAAGCCCGAAACACCCCCTTTTAGAGTCACATCACGAGAGTGCATTTTCGCCTTTCGCACCAGTCGTCTGCGGGCAACGTTTAATAACACCACATGATCGCCGCTTCGCGCTTTTTTTTTTTTTTTTTGAAGATTGCTGGGCTTGGCTCGCTGTCTGCCCAGAAGAAAAAAAGCTGCGCTTCAGAATTCAAGACATCCACAGAATACGCATTTACTTGCTATCAAGAAAACAGGAACGTCAGGGCTTCAACTAACCAAAAAACAACAAGGTCAGACGTTAAAACCCCAAAACAGAACAATTAAAAATCCCGACAAGGAAAAACGAGTGACTGGCGAAAGCTGTCACGTAGTTGTTTTCATGAACTTACATCCTGTTATGGGTCGCTGCACAACTGTTGCTTTGTTTTTGCTCGAGGTTCGTATGGTTGTTACCCGCGTAAGCTCTGATATTTGGTTTATTTCTCATTTACTGGCTGGGACTCGCTCTGCCCTGTTACCTTGCATGATATGTAGCAAATGGGCACATGTGTGCTTTGATATTGCTTTCATGTGCGTAAGCCACGACAATGTCCTTGAGTGATCTGCTTTCGTTCTTTTCGCTAAGTTAAGGCCGGCCCACAGGCAACCTGCCATGAAGTTTGTCGTGCGGATTGCAGCGCCGTAACACACAGCCTTGCGAGAGGAGCAACCTTTTTTCGGGCGGATCAGTTGTAGAGTCACTGGAAAATTTTGAAAGTTATTCCAGTGACCTTAACCAGTGGTGCTTCTCCATGCCACCCGCCGGCGCATATAGGCACGAGCTTTTCCGCTGTTTCGAGGCCACATGTGGCGTGCATCAGCCAAATGGCCTTAGTCGAGAGCAGCTATAGAGGCAAGGAATGTTGTGCGCCAAATGCGCCTCCAATCGTTCAGAATGTGGTCTCGCGTTTATTGCGACCCAAGCGGCTGACGGCAGCAGTTTTTAGGCGCGGTGCGGTACAACTGCACAGCGGCAAGGCAGTTTGCCTATATCAGTTTTTCGCCGACGAAGATGCTGTTGTTAGTTCTTGCTCTTTTATTTCCCTTGTTTCGCTGCTTTATTCTTCCCTAAATCCTTAACTGAGTGCAACGGTTAGGGATCGAGAAACTGTTTCTCGCGCCATATGTTCCGAAAGTGATATAAATTCGCCATGGCTGTCCTTTTAATATAAAGCTCGAAGCCCACGCTCGTTCGTTTGTGCGTCCGTCTTTCTCCCTCCGTCGTTCGCGCGGTTTGACCTCAGAATGACTGAATCTTACCTCAGTTTGACCTCAGCGTCACTGTGGTGGAAGCAGTGCCATTGAGAACGCTCGAGTATGCCAACAGCCGCCTATATAGACATTATTGATGTATCATGTCATTTCATTTCATTTATTTTCCTTAAAGGCCCGGTGAGGTGCATTACAGAAGAGATGGGTACAATATTCGTTGGCGGCAAGTGTTAACACGATGACAAATCAGCCGAAGGACTGCGATTTGCCAATAACGCCATTAATTTATGTTTTTGTTTTTGTACTCTCACCATATTAAGCATGAAATGGTTACGGCCGAGTAAAACAAGCTTCGTTCACGCCCTCGCAGCTTTCGCCCCGGACGCGGTCTGCCTCCGTCATGGAAGAAGGAAAGCTCAGGAGAGGCCCTCGCTATCCCAGCTGCACGCCAAAAAGCGTGCCGGAGTCACGTGCTTTGGCAGCGACTACTGGAAGACTTCGACCGACCAATGGTAACGCTCGGCGCAGCGGCGTCGTCTGTTGCATTGTCTGTTGCGCATGCGCAAGCGCGTTAAGACGGCGGCCAAGGAAGGGGGGGGGGGGGGGGGGGGGGGGAAGCTGGGGGATCCTTTACGTTCAGCTTTAGAAAATCATGACTAACCACTTCTCGTGAATTCTTTCCTTCCTCTGTGGTCACCGGTTTATAATGCCATCTGCTGGATAAATCTACAGAATCACTTCTCTTGAAGCAGATTACGTAAAATCGGTTGGCTATGACAACTGCAGGAACGCCACCCAGTGCGACCGGTGTCATGAGTCCATCAGTGCCAGTCCAACAGAAGTTAACGCTGCTGGCCGGGCCTGTGGTAGGCGGAAGAAAATCCTCGAACTCGACAGAAAGACTACATCGATGGCGACTGCACGGAATACGCAAGCACAGTGGATTGCGCGGGGAACAGTGAAGGGTATGGGATTTGTACGTAACAGGGACGACGCGCTTCCAGAAGTGCTATGCTTAATTTTATTTCAGTAAATTACAAGGTGCACTAAGGTAATCGCTAACGAATTAGACCAACCTCGGACTTTAATCAACCACAGAAAGGGCCGGGCTGGCTTTCAGAAAGGCTCCTCGGCAATGAATCATATTCGCAGCATCACGTGCTAGAGATATAACCAGCCTCTATATATGGCTTTCATAGATTACGAGATGGCATTTGACACAGTCGAAACCAATCAGCCATGCAGGCATTGCGTAACCAGGGTGTAGAAGAGGTATATGTAAAGGTTGTGGAAAATATATATAGCGCTTGCACAACGAACATAGTTCTTCACAGAGAAAGTGATAACATACCAATCGGGAAAGGTGTCAGAAAAGGAGAAACGATCTCTCGAGTACAACTTATTGCGTGTTAACAGAAGGTACACAGATAATTGGACAAGAAAGAGTTAAAGCTAAAATCTCATTGAGAATACCTGAACAATCTCCGATTTGCTAAGGACGTTGCCTTGATGGGTAACTCAGGGTCCGAACTGCAGAGTACGATCAATGATTTAGACAAGCAGAGCAGATGACGAAATGTGTGTTCAGCAGTCTGGGAGCGATACAACGGTTCACGATAGGAAGCCAAGCATTGGAAGTAGTAAGGGAGTACATCTACTTGGGACAGGTAGTGACCGCAGATCCGGACCAGGAGAGGAAAATAACTAGGAGAGTATGAATCGAGTGGAGTGCATTTGGCAGGCACACTCTAGTGGCGAAAAGTAGTTTACCTTTATCCAACAAGAGGAAAGTACTTAGCGATATCTCGTCGGTACTAACCTATGGGACACAAACACGGAGGCTAAAGAAAAAGGACTTAACTTGAGGGCAGTGTCGCGAGCTATGGAAAGGAAAATAGTAGGTGTAACGTAGGAAGAGAGTAGAATAAATCAGCTAACAAATGCGAGTTAAAGATATATCCTAGTCGAAATCAAGAGGGAATTGGCATAGGTAGGGCATGTAATGCGAAGGCAAGATAACAGGCCATTTTGGGTAACGGAATAGATTACAAAACCAGAGGAACGTACGAGGGGTTGCAGAATTTCGGGTGGTTAGGTGAGATAAGGAAGTTTGCGGGGATAAGGTGGCTGTAGGAGAAGACAGGCTTAATTCCAGGGACACTGGAGACGCCTTTGTCTTGCAGTGGACATATAGTTGGCTGCTGCTGCTGCTACTGATGATGATGATGATGATGATGATGATGATTCCAATATAGAGGGCAGGGTGCAATTTTTTCAATCTTTTTTTTTCTACAAAGGAGCGAGACTGCAGATCACGTAAATCAGTCCCATGCGCCGACCGCCACGCCCGATAAGAGGAGCCCTGGCGACGGCGCTGACCGGAACAGTCACCGTTTCGGCATTGCTGGGGCTGTGCGCCCGGAAGGATGCTGCATGTGAATGCCGCGGGGAAGAAGAGGTAATGCCCGAGCACCAGACCATGCAGACAGACGCCTTGAATTATTAATGAGAAAACCCCTAGGCAGCCGAGTCGGATGGCGCTGCAGTGAACGGACAGAACAGAGGGCACGCATATACCGCTCCCGCGAACAGCATTATTTCGCGCAATGCCAGCCCTTTACCCTTTATGCGCACCTAGAAAACTGCCATTTCGCCTATAGCGCCACCAAAAGCAAGGCAGTGTTCTCCTGTAGCCGACCTTGCCGTATGATTGGTTCATGTGACTTGGCTTGGCATAACTGCACGTCGCGCTATATCCAGGTGCCCACGAAAGTTTTCTGGACCGAAAAATGACACATAAACCTTAATTTCTTGGCAATCTGCGTGTGCAGCTACAAACTGGAGGGTGCCTTTTTCATTTTCATAACCCTCACAATGTACAGCTCAATGCTTGGCCGCGCCACTAGGCAGCGGAGAAATTAAATCTTCTTGATTACAGCTTTCGGAAAACTTTAGCTGGGACCTGTACAAGACAAGACGATGGTGCTAGGTTGGACGCCGTGAGGAAAGGTGAGGAACACCAGTAGCGCGGTAGAAAACGTCCACGAAATAAAGCTCTACGAAAGATTATAACGAAATTTCCGGAAAAACAACGAAAGAGAGACACAAAGTGAGCACGAAGTGAGTCATAACGGAAATTCGTACAGAATAAGCGCCTGCTGCAAGCACGCCCAGCGAGTGACGGCCGACAAGGAAGATAAAGGAAATATAGAGAAAGAAAATACCACCTATATCAGCTCAAAGGGAAATGGACCTCGCAGTCCCATTAGCGGAAATATGTATCATCTTCACAAAACGTCAGGCGGTTGTCAGACAACGCTAAGCCGGATGTTCGCGTGCAGACGCAACGAAAGGTGAGCGGAAAGAAGACAGCCAGTCGCGAGCGTCACAATTTCTCTTTAGGAGTTCGTATGCAGGCGGAGTCAACCAGTAATCAGCAAAGAGAGTCGAAAAACAAAATAATTTTTTTTGTCGTTACAACAGATTTCCTGTAACGTTTCTGCCCATGAACTTGTAGTAACAACAAAAATTTTTGCAGTAACAACATAATTTAGTGCAGTGACCACAGAAAAGTGCTTCTGAAAAAACTACAGTACTACAAACAGAGATAAAACAAAGGCCAGTTGTTTCTGCACCTTGGTTTACTTCGTGCTACATAGTACACATATCATAATTTTCTGTAGTATTGACAGAAAAATCTGTCGTTACGACAAGACGGCAAAAGATTCTGTCGCGTTTTTGACACTTTTCTGTCATATATATATATATATATATATATATATATATATATATATATATATATATATATATATATAAGATAAAGTAACCAGAAATTGAAAAACATAACAAGATTGACCAGCCTTCGAAAAAGGCTGGTCCTCCAGCCGAAACGTCGTGAATTAAATCTTGTTATGTTTTTCAATTTCTGGTTATTTTATCTTATATTAATCAATCAACTACCAAGAAATAATTTGTTACGAAGAAGACGAAGCTGGCAGTGGCGCGGGACGGAGCGCTCGCGCTAGGCCAGCGGCCATTAAATCATCTCTTGTTCATGGTTCATCACGCCTCATTCTTCGGCTGGCCGCCACGCAACATTTGGTGTGAGGTGCCGGGGTAATCAGTCGGCATCCTGGTCCTGGAGCTTCGGCGTACTGTGTCAGCCGTGGTCGTCAGCCGTGAGTCCTTGGCCTGCGTCGACCGGCTTGCCCCAGCCTCTCCGACCTGAACAGACCTCGCCGTTGCTCCCCCGCCCCGTCCCTGACCACCCGCCCTGACCACCCGACACGACGAACTGGAAGCGACCCTTGACCGACGCGACCTGCCGACCCCGACCCAAGACGCTGCACAAATAGAAGACACCATTCCCCTACCCCGGCCGTTCGGCGCGTCTTAGGGCCATGGCGGTCGGCTCCTGGCGACCTGCGGCCGGGAAGCTTCATGGACCGGGACTCATTCTTCGATCCTCTCATTCACCGTGGCGGCCAGCACTTCATCACCTTGCCACTTCTTTCTACCCTACAAGCCCATCGCCGTTTCGCCCATGCCTTCATCGACGTCTTGTTCTGTTTACGATCGGGACGATCGCTCGGTGGCCCCGGGTAATGTTACGAAGAAGACGAAGCTGGCAGTGGCGCGGGACGGAGCGCTCGCGCTAGGCCAGCGGCCATTAAATCATCTCTTGTTCATGGTACATCACGCCTCATTATTCGGCTGGCCGCCACGCAACAATATATATAACACGGTTCGGGATCGGTCGTCAGAAAATGAAGCTAGCAAACCAAACCACGCACTGCTGGCACCGATCCTGGAATGTAACCGTGAACCATTTTAAGATGACCATGTACAGAGCGTTGGCCAAAAGCCTTCAGACCACAGCGTTGGCTCCTCAGCCGTACGTCGGCAACGAAGGCATATGCCAGAATGTATACGTATTTTTCTCTTTTCTCGTCTGCACGTTTTCAACTTCTAAGTACTCGACTACACAACTCAGCAGCGAACACTGTGGCCCGAAGACCTTTGATTATTGCTATACTTTCATCAAATCGGGAAAGGAAATACATGTGTTGCACCTGGGAAGTGAACTATTCGCTGCATGCCTACAAGGTTACGCGTCACCGCTCTCCACGCTCGGTCCCACAACCGCCTAGTGAAAAGAGAAGCTCGCCGCCGCCTCCGGAGGGCGTTTGGTCAAATAAATCTGCGGTTAATTCCAATCGCAGATGGAGAACTGTTCACCCGCTCCGCGACGGAGTCTCAATCCGGCAGAGAGCTCTCAGCTGCCCCAAATCTGTGTTAGGAACTTCTGAGCAAGCCGGTTCGCTCACGCGCCGCTGACGGAGAAAAGTACCCAGCGTTCCTTGCGATACCCCGCATGCGTCGTCTGCTATGGAATGGCAGACTTTTGCTTGAGTCAACCCAGTTCGGTGGAACAATCCGGACTGCTCCACGCAGCCAACTTGGCTCGGCGACTGCTCTCAAACTGCCATTTGAACAAGCGATCCCCAATGCCGATCCGCCATTGGAATAGCCTTGCTCGGAATAGAGCAGAACATGCGAATGAAATTAGCATAGCTAGATATCTAGCTATGCTCCATCCCTCATTTGCTTGCTTGCTTGCTTGCTTTCTTGCTCCCTCCCTCCCTCCCTCCCTCCCTCCTTCACTCACTCACTCACTCACTCACTCACTCACTCACTCACTCACTCACTCACTCACTCACTCACTCACTCACTCACTCACTCACTCACTCACTCACTCACTCACCCACCCACCCACCCACCCACCCACTCACTCACTCACTCACTCACTCACTCACTCACTCACTCACTCACTCACTCACTCACTCATCACTCACTCACTCACTCACTCACTCACCACTCATCACTCACCACTCATCACTCATCACTCATCACTCACTCACTCACTCACTCACTCATCACTCACTCACTCACTCACTCACTCATCACTCATCACTCACTCACTCACTCACTCACTCACTCACTCACTCACTCACTCACTCACTCACTCACTCATCACTCACTCATCACTCACTCATCACTCACTCACTCACTCACTCACTCACTCACTCACTCACTCACTCACTCACTCACTCACTCACTCACTCATCACTCACTCACTCACTCACTCACTCACTCACTCACTCATCACTCACTCACTCACTCACTCACTCACTCACTCACTCACTCACTCACTCACTCACTCACTCACTCACTCACTCACTCACTCACTCACTCGTCCACTGCTTTTGAGAAAGAGTTTTCAGCCAAGAGTTCTTTAATGCTGCCTTATATGTTCGGAGCAGAGAATGTCACCGGTGCTGCGCGCTGTGCAGCGATACGGGCGGCAGTGAAGACAACGACATGTGCGGACGAGAACAACGGGTTCCAGCGCGCACAACGTACCACTCATACCGAGGCTCTGATTTCTGACAACGAGCAGCTGCTCACGTAGTTCTGGCCTTTCCAAGATTAGTTCCATTCGCGGCTGCTGGATGGATTGTAATTTCTGAACTGGATGCGACAGCTGAGATCAGGCGCTGCACAACTCGGAACGATCTACCGCAGCTGCGGTGACAGTGTGCGAAATATAGGGGAAATTCTTTGAGGCTGCCTTCATCCGCGGCAAAATCAAGCTTCGGAAGGGTGGAGATTGACATGCAATTCCGCAGAAAATGTTCCACTGCGCCAGGAGACGGATCTCATTTTTACAAAGGTGATGTTGGGCAACCAAACAACAAATAGCGGTAACAGTTTGGCGCCAGCAGCCTCCCCGAAGTGTTCTAGCGAAAGAGCATCCGCCTCTTACGGCAGGGATACTAGCTTCAAACCGGATTCGGACAAGTTTTCGAACTAACTTCAGCGCTCCCCGAACCGTGACTTGCAGCTCCGACTTCCGCCCTGCCAACCGTGACGTCAAGCAACGTTGCTGCGCCGCCTGTTGCTCGTCGTTGCGTTCACAAACCAATGCTCCTTCCTCATAAATATGGCTCACAGCCCTGCCTGCGTTAGCTGTAGGTGTGACAAGACGATTAAACGGCTTCTCTGCGCATGCATTGCATTTGGTGCCGAGAAGCAATCGCTATGCCGCGAACTGGACCACCTTGATGCTCGCCCGCTGACGAATCCGCTTCTATACCTGCCAGTGCGACATCGCAGTGGGCTTTCTGCGACAAAAAATTAACCGGATTACCCGCGACGTATCGGTCGATGCCGTCGGTCGGACGGCCTCCTCTGAAGGGCATTTGCCCCTGCGTCCTTGAGCTGTATCCGACCATATATAGCGCACTTGAGAATGCGCCTTGCGTATTGACGCGACGCAGCGGTGTCTCAGAGTTTTCTACAGACACGCACTTCCCCGATCCGCTCGGCAGACTCCATAAATATATCCAACAAAGAATGCGGCTTACATTTTCTCTTTTGCGCTTCTACCTCCCACTCAGGCAGTTATAGTTCATAGGATGAGAAAGGGAGGCGCAAACAGGGACTTCAGTACGTCGCTGGCCTTACAGCGCACAGTGTCAGTGTAAGAAAGAGCGGCGATCAAATGTTTCTCACACAGTCTATGAAACAGTTTTGGTACATCGAACAGAGTATCAACAAAGCCTTGCCTTCTTGTCAAGCTGCGGTCGCCAGCCTGCATGGCAGGCTGTAAATTGTTCCGTACTTTTGTCCAAACAAAAATTATCCATTCATAAAATTTCTGCGACTCGTTGCGAGACAGCCTTACAGCCTAGAAATTTTATGAATAGACTTCTTTTTTGACAAATGAAGTCCGAAATAGGACGTCGCAAGCGCTGAATGCTCCGAACATAGTCCAAGTGACTTGCCACTTGACAGAGGTAGGTGCCCTGGCCTTCCTCATCGAATAAAGGCGACAGGACAAGGGTTCCATGCACCGCGGTTCGCGCCCAGATTGCGCAACGATGTGACGAAGGAATGAAAGCGGCTGAGAAATCTCGAGTACAGACGAAATCACGAGAGCCCGGTCGTGTCAAGGCGCGGAGACATCCAAGAAGCAGTTGTCTCTCTCTCCCCCACCCCTGCTCGTTCCGCTCGCTTCCTGAAAGCTCGCCGCTTTTCTCTTCTCTTCGCTCACTCTCTCCGCCTCCTCCGCATCGGATGTGGCTGTTGCGTCGCGCACTGCCTCCCCCTGTTGGCGACGCTGGATATCGTCACGCGACGAGCCTCGTCGGTTCCCGGACGGAGGTTATACCTGCAGAGCTCTCTCGTCCCGACAAAGCCGCCGCCGTTCTATTCTCTCTCGACTCCGCGATTTCCTCGGCTGCAGCTGTGATGGAATTGCGGGGCCCTGCCTAGAATAACCGCGCGCTCCTTCGCGCTGGGCACGGCGCTGGCGCGATCATTCAGATGGGGACATCCGTCGAGCGTGGTCGCAATGCCCTCCGTCCCCTTAGCAACAGATCGTCCGATACCATTCACAGCGCACCTGAGCGCGAAGGAGACGAACGAAGAGGACGATACGTCCCTGTGTCCCGCGCGGCTCGGAAATTCCTCGGGGCGTGTTTGAACTCGATTTCCGCCGCGCTACTCAAACGATATGAGACGCGGTGAGGCTGCGCGCGCCCGCCGCGGCCACAGCGCCACGGCCTCCCGAAAATCCAGCATTTCGCCACAGAATGCTTGTATCCGCCAGCATAGCGGCTCTCGCTATGCTGGCGATTCTTGCTCGGCTCGACATCGTATTTATTTCTTCCCTTGGAAAAGGCTCCCTCATACTCTTTTAAGATCCTGACGTGTCGAGATCTGAAGTCTTAGCTCCTGTTTATTATGTATAACTGCACTTCAGAATAGATGAGCCTGTTCTACCACTTGTGCACAGCTCCGCAGCACGGAACTAGCGAGGCTGAGGGCACATGACGAACAGATATACGAGAATAGGAGCCGACGCGCAACGCCCTCTTGAAGTGACCGCATCATTACGCGGGCGCGCCTGAAGCTGCCCCAGGTTAGCCTGGAGCGAATCGATTTTGAACGAGAAGTAGCACCTTCGCTAACTTTTGGCTTATTTTTGTCACTCGAGTAAGCTTCACTCAAATCGAAGAGCTATAGAATATATAAATGTGAAAGAAGATTCCATGGGTAGGACTTGCTAGGGGTAAACGGCGTTAGCGCCCTCTCTATACTATGTCGCAACCAAAAACTTTCGCAGTCACCCAATGGTAGATCAGAAAACTTGTGGAACACTTCTTAAGTTCACCTTAAGAGTATGACGCGACAGCTTTGAAGGGTCCAATGGCCGCTTTGGGAAACCTGGCGTGCTCGGAGACACTGACACGCTTGTTGCTATCGCACGTTGCTTTATTACATTTCATCGTCCGTATTAATTGGTGACGCTAATTAGCGACCTCAATTAACTATGTGCTTCTGTAATGTAATTCAAAAGAGTTAACTGTTGGGCTAGTTGGTATTTTGACATCACGTTCATCTTATTTAGTGCAAAGGACAGAAAAAAAAGGCGAACAAGGACCCATGTTCGTCTTCTTTTTTTCGCCGTCCTGTCCTTTGCGCTAAATAAGATGAATGTGATGTAATCTAATTCGCCTACTGCGCGAAGTGAGGTGCTCGTTCAAGTCCTCCATTTATCCCACTGAATGAACATTCCTGAGTGGTCTACAGGCAGCGTGCTCGGGCGGCTCCCGACCCAAATGACAGCGGTTATAGATTCCCCTTGATAACCTGATTTCTTTTCAGCAGAGCAGCTTTTCTATACGCCACTAATCTCGACCAATCAGTATTTTCCAGTCACAACTACGCCGACGCCGGATTTTCGGCCGAACGAGACCCTAAACGCTATCGCGTTGAAAGGGGCTTATAGAATAGGATGACTTTATCGGTTAGGCCTGGGCATAGGGGATTAGAGTGAACCAGTGCGCAGGCGCAGGACAACAACCGGAGGGAGCGGCGCCTGCGCACTGGCGACCCGCTATTCCCCCTTATGCCCCCAATCGATCGGGTCACCCTGTTCTAAATGTCTCTAGTATGAGCCGACTGGACCTCGCAGTGATCCCACCTCAGCCTCTGAGGAGAAAGAGGAGGATGAATAGCAAGCACATGGGAGCTCCTTGTTTGCAAAGTAAATGTCACGAGGAAACTTACTCTCCCGTCGTTTTTGTTAAAGCGGCGCACGGAAACACAAACAATAAAAAAAAGCTTATGTGGAGGCGCTGACTCGTTCCTTCCCTGCCTTTTTGTTTTTG
Source organism: Amblyomma mixtum (assembly GCF_055824585.1). Taxonomy (NCBI): domain Eukaryota; kingdom Metazoa; phylum Arthropoda; class Arachnida; order Ixodida; family Ixodidae; genus Amblyomma; species Amblyomma mixtum. The sequence goes on along the minus strand of NC_143012.1, from coordinate 288,407,547 downwards.
CTGCGTCCGTTACAAGCGAGAGTCACCAAATTTTCATCGAGGACGTCGTTCTTTTGGCGTTTACGGACGAAACGAAAAAGCGGTTGTAGTGGACATATTTCGGTGGCCCAACAGCTTTCGCTACAGTCATGCTTAACGGCAACTTCTATAGTGTCTGCAGCCCATCCGTTCAGGATTATTTCGCGATATACCACGTTATAACGAAACGGTTTATAACGAAATAATTAATATAACGAAGGAATGATGATTCCCCTTGGAAGCTCGGTCAACACGGGCTATAACGAAGTAATCGCCGGGCCCGCTCAGCTTCGATATAACAAAGTTCCACTCTATGTCAGAAGATTCAGGAAACTATGCTCAGCCGCACCCCTCCGCTGGCAGTGCGCACCACAGGACAAACAGGAAGGGAGAAAAGGAAAGCGCACGGGTTTGTCGACATTCATCGAACGGGCCGCGATCACAGAGTGGTGCGGATAGGACGAGGTGAAAGAATCGAGTCGAGAGAGATAACTGATGCGCGTCACAGCCGAACTTCAGACCGGAGACATCGGTCGTGAAATGTCTTATCCTTCTCAGTATCTTGGTGTAGCCACTTACCCTGCGCCAGTTTCACCGAAATTAGCAAAGCGTGGGTTGCGGGAAAACTAACGCACCAACTTCATACTCGCCTTTCTCTGCAAAGAAAATGTCACTATTATACAAACAACGAATGCCTTATGCGTATGTGTTAGCTTCTGCTAGTGTTCAGACGCTTACACCGCGAAACGACTCTGCCATCCCCCCGAAGGAGCGTGTGGTGTGTTGCGACACCACGGACCCGAGCGCGTGTCGGGCTGGGGCCCCACCGCGCCCCGGGCCGTGAGTGGATTTGACGCGCGCCCGTCAGAGAACTCCGCCGGGCTAGCTCGCCTGCGGAAGCCGCGAACTGCGACCGCGCTCTGTGACGATTCATTTTCCGATTCCTTCTTCTGCCTTTATGAAATTGGAAATCGCTGCTGGCAAAACCAGCTGCCGACATCGGTATCGAAGGCGAGTTTGAACAACGAAAAGAAAGCGAAAGAATGGATCGCGAAAAGAATAAATGTACGGCCCGTGGTCTCTTTCACAACCCGCTTATTGGCCCCCTCTCCTGAGCTTGCGCTGGATATCATTGCGAAAGCACCACTCCAGACGTACCAACCCCGAGCAAGAACGTTCCCATTTTGTCATGCCTTGTGCTCCCAACTGACCCGGGCTTACCCGAGCTGACCGAAGCTTACCCGAACTTACCCTAGTTAGTTACTCGGGTAAGATCGGGTAAGTTCGGATGGGCGTCGCACAGCAGTAGCCAATGAGAGGAGGGTGTCGCGCCACCTAGGTCACGTAATCTTGTGGCGTCATCACATCCTGCCCTGACAGGAGAGGTAGTTAAATTAATGATTGGTCACGAGAGCTTGCTCGGGAAGAGCCACTTGGGTCGCTCGATCCCTACCTGTGGCTGTGACAGAAACAGCCACCTACTAGTGGAGTGCAGCATCGCTTATTTAACCCCTGCGACATTGTGCGGGTAGCGCTACGACGACTCACCGCTATCTACGAATGTGAAGTTGAGAGTGATCAATTCTGCATATGTGGGCATTATTCGACATTAAGGCGCAGCTTAAGTGTCTTTTCCTACTGAAGAATGAACACCTGCTTTCGTACGTCTGCTCGGTTTAACTACGTTAAACTCCTACCGCTTTTTTACACAGGCAGCGGGTTTACATTTTTTTTTTTTGCAATTACGCTGAAGACGTGTTTAGTCTTTAATGAGTGCATTAGTTTTAAATAAACAAAACAAATACATTAACGTACACACACAATAAAAAGAAGGGATATATATCCCGTATTCGCACATAGTGTACATTGCCGGCATACTCCTATCCTTTCTTTATATCGCTCCCCCCTTTCTCTCCCATCTCCCTGCCCTTTTACTCACGCTAGCCGCAGCTCAGCTGCCTCAGGTTTCGATGGCAGATGCAGCGGCTAACAACATCTTTTCCTTCCATTGTTATTTTTATGAATAATAAATAGCCGCTCGCAACATAACAACAAAAATACGTCAAATTCCACCTCAGAATTGTGCATGTTGGATACTGAGCGCATGGCACACACTTAGAGAGCCGGTTTAGAGAAGCGATGGGTTGCATATAGCACCACCGCGGTCACGGGCTACCGAGGGAACGTTCGGTCGCCCGCCGCTTTCGATTACCGCGCCTGAGAGCCAAGACAGATCGATCCGTCAGCGCAAAATGCCGCGGGCGCGGCTTCTCGACGAGACGGCTTTTCGATCCGCGACACACACCTGCTGGTCCGGCGGCGCTGCGCCGGCTGGAATGCCGATAGCGGAGCACCCCGCCATCACTCACCTCGAAAATTAAGCAACGCGGCGGTCACGCCAGCCGCCGGAATGCGCCACTTGTTTACGCCGAAAAGAGAAAACGCCGCAGAAGGACGCCAGACAAAAGCGGCGACGCGCAGAGAGAGCCCCGTAATTTACACGCACAGGGCGTGCGCGACCGCGCCGGGCAGTTCTACGCTCCCGCGGCGCCGGCGTTACGCACCTCCTCCCGTGCTCCGCGTGCAGAGAACCGCGCAGCGCTGTGAAAGCGAGGCTCCTGCGCGATAATCGGCAGCCGCACTTGGAAAGCCAGCTGCGCGCCGGGATGTGCAGTGGCGATCAGTATACAGGGTGTTTCACGCAAGACTTTACACAATTTTTGATGGAGACGAAATTCTAGAGGCCCGTGTACTGTGCGATGTCGGTCGAAATTTCCGGAGACTTTCATTGCGGTGTCCCTCATAGGTCGAGTCGCTTTGGGACGTTAAGCAACATAACCCATAAAAAATTTTACAAATAGTATTTTTGAGTTAGAAGAGAGATTTTTTTCGGCATATCATTGTCAGCGGTGTAGTACATCAGAATACAGCTAGGACTTACTAACTAGCAGGATGGTTCACTAATATTGAATAGCTAACTTTTTACTTATTACCGTTAGGCTTCTTAATTAATAGGAGGCTTGTAGCTGACCGTAAGTAATATCCATATCAGTTTATAGAATTTTGAAAACCAGGTTACCCTTGGCGCTGTGTCCTAACAAATATTGCTTATTTCGAAGAGTTACGTGCACTGGAGAGGTTGCTTCTTTGCCTGCAAGCTTCTCGAAAGTGCATGCATTTGGGCGTGATGCAGCCAGACTTTGTTGGGTAAAAGCACGGAGGGTAACCGCGTTTTAGAAATTGCAAAAACTGATATGGATACTGCTTTCGGTGGCCTCTCAGTAATTAAGAGCCTAGCAGTAACAGATAAAAAGGTGACATACTACACCGCTGACAATCCTATGCCGAAAAAGTGCTCTTCTAACTCAAAAAGCCTATTTTGAAAAACTGTGTAAAGTCTTAGGTGAAACACCCTGCATATGTCTCGCAACAGTCAAGACGTGGTCGGAACTTTCTTCACGAAGCAGCGTAGGAGCCCGACTGTGGCGACAAGCGATGAATTTAAATTAAAATCTAATTTCACCACAACGCTGTGTTGAACATTTTCATCTCTCTCTCATCCGAACCAGCCGTGGTGGCTTATTGGTGAACGCATCCAGCTACTGGGGTTGGATACCGGCCACGGCGGCCGCGTCGACGCGTTTCTATGGAGGCGAAAAGCAAAAGGTGTCCCTGTACTGTGTCAACGCACGTTAAAGAACCCTAGTGTAGAGCCACTGAGCTCAAGACCGCCACGCAGCAGTCGAAATATATGTGTACCCGCCGGCCTGCAAACTGTTTGTCGGCGCGGTTGACATGGTCGCGCCGACGAGTCTCGTCTCGGTCCCTTTGGAGGATCCCCGCCGCGAGAAACCCTAAACGACACTTTCACCCGCACCGCTTTTCGGGGGAGCGCTCCTTTTTCTTTCGCTTGCGCGTGTGTGTGTGCAAACTCCGCGTATCCACCGGGAGGGAAACGGCGCCGCTTCTGGGCGACGCGCGGGAAGCCGGGAACACGGGCTGTGCCTGGTCGGTGTCAGTGGCGCGCTTTCCGAACGCTGGCCTTTAGGTTTCTTTTTCTTTAAAGCAACGGGCGGCTTCGGCGGCGGCATGCTATAGTTCCTGAGCTGCGCGGACAGATATACGCCTCAGCTACGCGCATTGCTCTAACTTACGGCCTAACGGCGCCAGGACGATTTTTCTTTTGGCCGCGCGCTTTTGTTTCCGCTGGCTGGCGCCGCTTCGAGGAACAGAGGGCAAATGACGGTTCTGTTCGTGTGTTTGTGTGTATTCCTGCCTCTTTTCGTGAGCGCAGTCCGACTTCCTGAGGGGAAGATACTCTGTTATGGTTTCGTTGCGTTTTGCTTGTGTTGTATCTTATATCAGTCACGTGGGTCTCGATTTAAGCACTGTGGGCCCGCCTAAATACACGGCCACAGGCGACTGTTACGTCACGAGAGGGGCGGCCCAATCAGCGATGAGCTGAGGGGTTAAGAAGGGATGTTGGCGGGAATCTGGGGGTTCTCGCCAGGAGCTTTTGACCGGGAGAGCTCTGGCGGATCCACTGTGTTGTTGCTCTCCCTTTGTTCGATTCTGCCTTCACTGTACCATCTATGCTAACCTCATATGTATAAAGTTTTTTTTTTTTTTTGCTTCTACAACGAAAATCGCCGTCATCGTCCTTCGCGCTAATGCCAATCACAAGACCGGGCCGTAACGGCAACGAGACGGCCTGACCTCGCTACGCAGCAGCAAGCGAGGAGAAGAAAAGTAACAAAAGAACCTCAACTCCTAGGTAGCATAAATCAATTCGCAGCCCTCAACTACTGCGTTCATCATAACCCATCTGTCGCTCCGGAACGTCAGACCTGACAATTTAGAATATCTTTGTTTTTGTTTTATTCGTCACCAAGCTGTGTGTGTTGAACCTAACAGTTGGACATCGTTATAACGAAGTTGAAGGGGGCCAGTGATCACTTCGTTAAAGCCGTAGCTTCGTTACAACCCGTGCTGACTTAGCTTCCAAGGGAAGTCGTCATTCCTTCGTTATGTCCATTATTTCGCTATAACGAGGTTCGTCTGTATTTTGTTACGATGCACTAATGCTACCGGACTACACTGGTAGTCTAACCGCATCTTTTGTGCGCATGTGCGGTGGTGGTGCGTGGGGGGGGGGGGGGGGGAGGGGGGGGTAGTGGAATGGTGGAAAAATAAGCAACGACAACAACATCAACGACACCAGCGCGTCTCGTTGCGTCGGGCCACCTCCGACTAGCCGGCGCGAGCGTGAGCCTCCGTGGCGCTGCATGGTTTCATCGAGACAGCGCGCCCCATCGCCACTCTCCCTCGTCTGTCGCTCATCGGGCGAGGCGTATTGCGCTCAGAAGGAAAAAGCGGCAGCCCCCATAAATTGCGCTGTTTGCGTCTCGTGTTGCCCGTCGCCGACGACGGCTGATGGGTGTAGATGCGCGCGCCGTGACGGCCGCCGCGTGTTTGTCTTCGGTCGAAAGAGTGCTTCATCATCATCATCATCATCAGCCTGACTACACCCACTGCAGGGCAAAGGCCTCTCCCATGTCTCTCCAATTAACCCTGTCCTTTGTCAGTTGCCGCCACTGTATCCCTGCAAACTTCTTAATCTCATCCGCCCACCTAACTTTCTGCCGTCCCCTGCTACGTTTGCTTTCTCTTGGAATCCACTCCGTTACCCTTAAGGACCAGCGGTTATCTTGCCTTCGCATTACATGCCCTGCCCAAGCCCATTTCTTCCTCTTGATTTCAACTAAGATGTCATTAACCCGCGTTTGTTCCCTCACCCACTCCGCCCTCTTCCGATCTCTTAACGTTACACCTATCATTTTCCTTTCCATAGCTCGCTGCGTTGTTCTTAACTTAAGCTGAACCCTCTTTGTTAGCCTCCACGTTTCTGCCCCATAGGTGAGTACCGGTAGGATACAGCTGTTGTATACTTTTCTCTTCAGGGATATTGGTAAGCTACCATTCATGATCTGAGAGAACCTACCATATGCGCTCCACCCCATTCGTATTCTTCTATTATTTCCCTCTCATGAGAGTGATGCGGCGATGGCGTAGAGGTAGAGCATCCGCCTCGCGTGCAAGAGGACCGGGGTTCGAATCCCGGTGCCACGCAATTCTCCACCGGATTAAAAAAAAAAAAGAAACTCCGCGTGTCGATGGAATTGCATAACCAGGCTTGGAGTGCGGCCTGATTTCGGTGACCAGAACCGACAACGCACTTCCTCACCAGAACAGGATTTGGCCACCCTGGTGTAGTACTTGGCCACAACCTTCTATGAACAAACCAATTAACCCTCGAAAGAGTGCTTGCCCCCGCGTAATGAATGCGCCACCGGCACGCAGGGGAACTGCCTTCACAACAGCCGCGGTGCTTCCCCAGCCCTAGGGCTTCCCCGCAGTGCGCAGCTTAAGCTCTCTCTCTCACCAAAGTAGCGTGTTACTGGAGCTACAGCGCGCCTCCAGTCACGGGCCCGATACACCGATCTTAACACGGGTTCCAGCACCCCCTCTACCCCTCATCCCAAAAAAGGGTCGCTGCGAAGTGGTTCTAATATACAGGAGTGCAACATCTCTTTTCCTGTTTAAGCCTCGGGATATCCTCTGACAATACAGATTACTGCATTCATTCGAGACGACAGCTGTAGCGCAACTTCTCCCCTCTTACTCAAGTCCTCTAGAGAACGCACTCCTTTTCCCACATACTATAGATGAGGCCGACCATAAAGTTTATTTCAGACAATCTGGATACGGCTGACACAGGGGAGAGGCTAAAGGCAGGACAACTGCTTAACATAGAGCCCCTGCCCCGTTCACACATACACAGAAGAATACATAATTGCCTCCTGATAACAAAATCGGCCCGACTAACTATGCACGTGAGTAAAGATGGCAAGCGTTCTAGGTGGACAGACCAGAAACATGGATCGCACTGATCGGCCTGGCGCGACGGCACACTGATTTCGGGTGACCAAATGCCGCTCCGAAAACGAGACAGCGACTGTGTCTTGAACTGCGCAAAACCTTCCACATGCACCTCTCTCTCTCTGCGCACTGTGCCGCGAAAATTGTCGGTGCAAACAGCGGTGTTTTTACTAGTCGTTACAATTCTGTCAAGTTCGTCGCTACAGGCCCGTCCTAGCAATCCAGTGAGGCGGTGTGAGGACTGTGGGCATCGTGGCGGAGGCACAAACATTTTGTGAGTGCGTGCGTCTGAACATGGCAGGAAAGTATTCGTGGGAGAGACCCACTCGTGACTGATCTGCAGAATGCCGCCCCTGGACAACACATTCCGAATTATAGCTCAGCGCATGATTTCAGCATGACATAGTCAAGTATAAAGACAGGGTTGATTGGAGAGACATGCTAGAGGCCTTTGCCCTGCAGTGGGCGAAGTCAGGCTGATGATGATTATGATTATAGTACAGTATATTGATCAGACAATGGAAGGGCTGTATGATGAAGATAACAAATTCGTCCATTCATGGTGTTCATGCCACTGATGAACCCCACAAATAAAAAAAAAACCATCTCCTATGCTCCTTGATTTTGGTAACCGTTGGCTGCCATCATAGTATAGTATAGTATAGTATAGTATAGTATAGTATAGTATAGTATAGTATAGTATAGTATAGTATAGTATAGTATAGTATAGTATAGTATAGTATAGTATAGTATAGTATAGTATAGTATAGTATAGTATAGCAGAGCATAGTAAAGCAAACTTGTAGTACAGTGTAGTGTAGACTATAAAGAAGAGCTACGACTTCATTCGTCGGACAAAGCCTTGTGCGCCAAGCAAAGCGTTAGACTGTCTCTTGACGCTCAAGAGCGGGTTTGAACCTGCGTAGAGTGGCGTCACAATCCCGGCCGAGAAGGAGTCGCGCCGCAGTTGTTTCCACAGAAGCTTGCCAACGTTCCCGGAATGCGACTTCCTGGCGGACCGGCGCACTCGCTCATGTCTTCCAGCGAGACGCTGGCGAAACACAGCGCGTGACTGCTCTCTTGCGCCGCCTCGCACAAGTAACGGGGTGGGCCAGCGGGAAACTGCGCCTTGGCTGCTCTGCGTTGTCCGCGGCGATGAACTTCGCCGCAACTGCATTCCCCCACTCTAGGAAGCGCCGATTAAGCGGCCGGCGGCTGGCCGGTCGCCAGAGAGGATGGCGGCCGTTCGCGGCGGTAGTGCACTCCTTCCGTTTACCTCGTAGACGGGGCTTTCGCAGTTCAAAATGCAAGAATGGGCGGATAATTTTTCTTTAGGAGAAACCACGGAGGTTGACGTTCCCGAGTTAGCGACGTTGTCCGTTAACGGCGCGATACGTTGTAGGCCTACTGGAAAACCCAAGACGTCACAGCTCTGCTCTCGTGCGATGCAGGCTTAATTAAGGGGATGACATGACCACGAACGGCACTTTCTCGGAGAAGAAACGATAAGGATAGTCTTACTCGACTAAGGGACAGTGCAGCTTTACGGGAGCTCGTTGATGTTTAATAATACAGAGACCGATTTACTTGGAGGGGGGACTATTTCCACTATGCTTGCCTTGGATTTTCTTATTCGAAAAGAATCGCGCGCGCGCGCGCACACACACACGCACGCACACGCGCGCGCGCGCGCACACACACACACACACACACACACACACACACACACACACACACACACACACACACACACACACACACACACACACACACACACACACACACACACACACACACACACACACACACACACACACACACACACACACACACACACACACACACACACACACACACACACACACACACACACACACACACACACACACACACACACACACACACACACACACACACACACACACACACACACACACACACACACACACACACACACACACACACACACACACACACACACACACACACACACACACACACACACACACACACACACACACACACACACACACACACACACACACACACACACACACACACACACACACACACACACACACACACACACACACACACACACACACACACACACACACACACACACACACACACACACACACACACACACACACACACACACACACACACACACACACACACACACACACACACACACACACACACACACACACACACACACACACACACACACACACACACACACACACACACACACACACACACACACACACACACACACACACACACACACACACACACACACACACACACACACACACACACACACACACACACACACAATTACGTCCAATGTGGTTCGCCGTGGAAAATTTTCTGGCATGGAAGAAGAACGGGTGGGGGGAGGGGGGGGCGAAGAGAGAAATTTTGAAATGCTTATGGGGTTTAACGTCCCAAAGCGACGCAGGCTATGAGGGACGCCGGAGTGGAGGGTTCCGGATAATTTCGACCACTCGGGGTTCTTAAATGTGCACTGACATCGCACAGTACACGGGCCTCTAGAATTTCGCCTCCATAGAAATGTGACCGCTGCGGCCGGGATCGAACCAGCGTCTTTCGAGCTCGCAGCCGAGCACCATCATCGCAGAGCCACCGCGGCGGCCTGTTGCCATTAAGTATGCTAATTACCCCGCACACCTCCTGCAAGGGAATGGCTCACCTACGGCCACCTGCCGAACAAGCTGGCTGTGCGATACTTCGGTATAATATTGCAGTGATTTAACATTTGAGAAATTCTCCCTTTTTCTGGGAATTTGTGGTGCAAATTATGACCTGGAAGGAAAAGGCAACCTTTGTGAGTTGTCAGAGAATTGTAATAATTAGCAGGCAAATGAGAGGAGTTTTTGTGGCTGAAGATATTTTTGGCTCATGATAAAGAATACGGCTAGGGCAAAGAACAAAGCCGGCTACAGATTCGGAAAGCAACGGGAAAGAATGACGCAATAGATGCTAGTGCGGCAATTAAGCCTTACCTTACGGCTGCCTTCGAGCCTTCTTAAAGTACGACAGAACTTGCTACCACTGCTACTGCGCAAACGCTTCACGCGCTCCTCCTTTTTAAGAGATCTAAAAAAAAAAAATTCCATGCCCGTGTGTTGTGCGATGTCAGAGCCCGTCAAAGGTTCTTAGCTGTCCAAAATTATCCCGGAGCCTTATAGTACGGTCCCTCTTTCCCTTTTTTTCTTTTTTCCCATCCTCTTCCATCCCTTTCCTCAGGGCGCGGTTCTGCCGCGATGGCTCAGTGGAATTCCCCAGGTGGACGAAATTATTCCGCATCCCTCCATTACGGCACGTTTTACTGCACTAGCACTGGGGCTTCCACTCGGCCGAAAAGGCGCTGTCTGTTTTTCTGTCTGGTCCCTCCGCGATCTGGAAGAGCTGGATGCCAACTGCCTGGCTGGTAGATGGGCCACCTAGGTCACGCGACCTATGACGTCCTCACAACCTGCCCATCGGATTGTGAGAAAACTGCCCACCTAGAAAGGTGGCAGTTCAATTAATGAGTAGTAGCGAGTGGTTCCTCGGGAAGAGCAACTCGTGTCTCACACGCCGCCGATGGCAGCACCTGCCACTGCACCACTGCGCCAGGAGTGGTATAAAGACTCCTATGGATCTAAAAATGTAAAGAATGGCCAATTCTGCTGCAGTACAAGTCTAAAATGATGCAATATCAAGAAAACTTACATCATATGATGTATCAACCAAGATAGCCAGTTCAAATCAAGCGAAGCCATAGAAAGTCAAAAAAAAAAAAACCATGCTAAACCAGTGCTAATAAGTACAGAAAGTTGGGCTAGTTGGTGTGGATTCATACTAGCAGCGCAAAAAACGAGGACCAAAGCGAACAAGGAGACACAACACAAGCGCAGACTATCAACTGAATTTTTTATTCACGAAAGGGAAGCTTTTAAATGCGTTAGAAAATACAAAATCGAAACACAACAACCACTACCACCCGTGCAAAGGAAACCTATGACATATCATTCCTGCGTGAAATACGAACACAACAACAGGACAACAAATGCAATCACATCAAGCCAACCCCCCGTACTGTCTGCTCGTGCTCAAGAAACTGCGCAGAAAAGGAACCTCCTTTTCCTGCAGGCTGACCGATGGTGATGCGGCACACGCGTCTCCTTCTTTCTTAATCAAGTAAGCTTCTATCAGCTCCCGGCAAACCTTATCGCTGTGCCTGAACAAGATGTTTGTCCTATCTAGGTGGGGAAAGCAGTCTTTGCAACCCCTGCAATGCAAGGAGAGGTTGGAAGACACAGCAGCTTTCAATGATCTCCGGTGTTCCGCTAAACGCTCATTGATACACCGACCGGACTGGCCGATGTAATTCTTACCACAGGAAAGCGGAATGCTATATACAACACCTGTGTCACAATCTGCGATCCTTTTTCTGTGGGTTATCGTACAACTACCCCTCCCGCGGACACCACCATGCTCAAGCTTTTTGCGCACAGCACTGCACACACCAGCAAGCTTATTCTTCGCGGTGTAAACAATTAACGTTCACCCCGTACCTCGCCCCCACTTTCTTTAGGCGATGTGAAATGCCGTGGATATAGGGAATTCCTACCAATCGTTTTTTCGTCGCATCCTCTTTCGCGATGACCTCGGGCCTACCGGTCTTGGCCAAGATCCTTTCAGTGTCTCTAGCCAAAGTGTGATCAGGAAAACCTGCTTCCTTAAGCCGGCGTATTTGTGCCAGGAAGCTTGTTTCAACTTTGTGGCAGCAAGATTTTGAGAAGGAGGCTTTTAGGCAAGAACTAGCAATGCCGGCCTTCACCAATTTAGAATGACCAGATCTGTGATTGAGGAAGGGCTTTTCCGTCCTGGGGCGATACTCCCAACACACCCCACTCGCATGGCAACCAATCCTCAGGTCTAGGAACTGGATGGAGCCTGAGAATTCAAATGTGAATTTCAGACCGTCGTCCCTTTCCTTGAATATATTGACGACATCCGGGATAACCCTGGGGGAACTATCTTTTAGGAGGATCAAAAAGTCATCAACATACCGGAAGACTCTTTCAGCAAGATAGGAAGATCTTCAGCTAGTTTAACGTCCATTCTGCTTAGGAATATGTCGCTCAAAACAGGTGCGACACGGGATCTAATGTAGACCTCTGGACGTACACTTTCCCGCCCCACCCGACGAAGGTCGAGTCGAGGTAAAAAGATAAGAGCTCTAGGAAACTTTCTACTGAAATTCCACATTCCGCCATGAACACAACCTCGTCATTATCCTCGATGATGCAATCCTTCACATACTTCATAAGCTGGGCATGGGGTAAAGAGTAAAATAAATCTTCAACGTCTATGCTGAAGGCGAAATGCCTCTTTTCCTCCACCTGTGACAAGAAGTTCACAACATCTGTAAAGTTCCTCACCAAAAATGGGTCGGAGAACCTGAGCGAACCCAGATGACGCTGTAGAAATCCGGAAACAGCATGCTGCCAAGTGTTCCGCTTAGCATGACACCTGGCAGCATAATCTTAGCATGATCGCGCTGCTCCATCTGAGCCGCCTCTGCCGCCGAGACCGACAGTTCCCAGCTATCAGAAGCCTCTTCTTCGGACCGACGTCCGCTGTCAGCTATAGTTGGCGGATAGATAACGCCACCTGTCCAAAGAGCAGTAAGCATGCTCAACGTCCTTGATGATCTTAAATTAGCCTACTTGGGGCACACAACGATAACCTGCGGGTAACTAAACCGGCCCGTGGAAACGTGTCCACGACCAAACGCATTGTTACGGGGAAAGCCGAGCTTGTTTACAGCCGGTGCGGACAAAGATAATTTTCTGTGAAAACACCTGCCACGAGGCAGCTGGCTGCCCAAGGGAACCCCGTCTTCCAGTTTCAGAAATTGTCCCGCTTCTGTCTTGTTGTTAGCGAATAACTACACGTTTTCTTTGGAGTTTTTGGGCACTGCCAATAATTTTCAATTGGAGACTTAGGGAATTTAACAACATGCCAGATCGTGTTCAAAGTGCTAATTCAGGTTCTTCCTGCTTTGAAAGTAACCATGAACCGTTATTTCAACTAAATTAGGAGCTCGACGAGAACTCGTGCACCAGTGAATGGCCGCAAAGGCGGGAGTTATAAACCTCTCCTGTACGTAACCACGTATCACCCGTATTTGACGGGGCTATACGGGGGTAGAGCGGTCTATCACCGTTTCTATGCTCCTTGGCGTGAAGGGTGCTTTTGATAACGTCACACATGAGGCTATTCATTCACCCTCGCAATCAATTCGTATTGATGACGAATCTACTACTTAAAAGATCAATTTACATGTCAACGATCGAAGGCGTCATAGCCCAGCATCCTTCATTCCCTGGAGTTCTACAGGGAGGGGTTTTAAGTCCTGACCTGCTCGATATCTCTCTTATTGGTTTGAACAAATGCTCGCCACCAACTGTTGGAATCTCCCTGTACGCAAATGACATCTGTGTGTGGTGCTCCGAACGCAGCAGGCGCACTGTGCATGCACGTTTACAGGCAGCAATAGACTGTACTGAGTTATATTTAAGCAAGCGTGGTCTCGTCACGTCCCCTGATAAGTGCCCAGCAATCGCTTTTTCAAGGCACGATCTTTCGCGCTACGCGCTGAAAGCTGCTGGCACCCCAGATGTCACGAGCCAGAAATTTCTAGGTGCGACCTTAGACAGGTCTCTCTCGTAGTCACCGCATGTCCAATAGCTAAACATAAAATTCTGCTCATACGCCTCTATCTTTCGTATGCCCTCGACTACCAGAAAAGGCTGCTGTGCACCTTCATTACTATGGCTGTATGGAGCGCTATGTGAAGCCTTCTGCGCTATAGTTTCCCAGCTCTTCAGGCTATCCCGCAAGCAAACATAAATCTGCTCGAAGCAATGCAAGCTAAAGCCTTCAGAGTCTGCCTCGGCCTTCCAACGAATACCTCCATAGTGGGCACTCTGGCAGAGAGCAGACGTATCTCTCTATCAGTGCAGCTAACACAAAAGCTGATACGCACCCAGGTGTGGATTTTGGCGCGTGAACCTCGCCACCAATTTGCAGCGTCGTGCATAAGCGAAGTTGCAGAATACAGCGCGTTGTCAAGTCATTAACATCATCATGGCAAACAAAGACAACTATACCTGTCATTAAGGGCAAAGCCAAAGCCAACACCCCCGGACCACCACTTGAATAATTTGTCCTTGAGCACACCTCTGGATGCTCCAGTGCGCACTGCACATCTACACTGATGGCTCTGTCGCGCCCGTCTCATCAGCAGTCGGTGTCTGGACACCATCAACGCGCACCGCAATCTCGGCGACACAGTCACCGCACTGCAAACTACTGCAAACGAGCTAGTTGCTCTGCGAGCAGCTTTTGCTTATATTCTGCAACATCCCCCTACAGCAAGGGTTATCTTCACTGGCTGTAGCGCTGCACTATACAATTGTTAAAGACATCGCGCCTTCAGGAAGGCCCGCGAGCTAAGGCATCGTGTTGGGCTGCAGTGGCCACCTGCTGCATGCCTCACAGGCAAAGATCTCGCTGACGGGGCATGCCGATACATTCGTGTTGATTCCCATTCCCTTTTCTTGAAGAGATGGAGCCAGACTTGTGGCTGCCGAATCCTGGAGGGCGCAAAACTCTCTGTAGTGTGACCCGAAGCGTCAATACAGAGCCTTACATCGCATTGACCCCACTTGTGACTTTTGCATGCCACGCAGTTTAGCTAGGCGTGGCCGCAATTACCTGCACAGAATTCGCTTGGACGTTTCCTATACAAACTACTTTCTTCACAAAACTGGTGTATTCAGCAGCCCTCTGTGCCAGACATGTGGTGTGCGTGAAGATCTTGAACGCTCTTATCTGCAGCTGCCATAAATTTAACACACATTGAAGGACATTACGAGGTACTTCAGGGCCCTACCAGGACGGAGCCCTGTGCCTGCAGCATATGCCTGGACCCTGGTGTGATGCGGTTTCGGCTGCGCGTAAGACAAAACCACTAACACATCTGAAGGACACGGGTTTGATACACATCCTTTGAAAATCCTGTGTGTTTGTGAGTGCGCGAGTGTTGCGTACGATTGATTTCCGTTTCACATTTTTTTCACCAATATCGTGTTCTCATCTGGAATAGCATTCCACGTCAACTATTATTATGTAATCAAGCAGATAAATTATACTAATCAAATAGGCAAATAGACAAATCACGTGCCATCATTCCCATGCTAGAAGGTGACGAATGGCATGCGCACGGCGCATGCGCATAGTTGACCGACCGTTCAGAGCAGAGCACAGTAAAGAGGCCTACCTTGTCGGAGAGCAGTTGCAGGTTGTGGTGGAAGCCTTCCTCTGTACAGCGCAGCTCAGCTGCCTTGCGCGAGCGCAGCCGCTCGAGACGCTTCACCTTGCGCTCGAGGATATCCTTGACGTGCTTCTCGTCACGCGAGTACTCGGAGAGGGAGCGGTACGCCTTGCGCCAGATGTCCAACTCGCGTTGCAGCTCCAGCAGCTCGGGCGCCTCTAGCGGCCGCAGGCTCTTGGGGTCGCGCAGCCGCAGGAGCAGGTACGCACCCACCAGGCACAGCAGGGCGCCCGGCGCCATGTGCGCCGTGAACGAGGTGAAGTTGATGCCCTGCACCAGGAACGTAGGAGGGTTAGGCATGATGGTGGCCGCCGTCGCTCATGCGCCACTAAACATTACCGTAACCAAACGATCTGTGCCGTTAACCAACCAGATGACTCTACCCCACGGTACATTCTAAATAGAAAGGAATATAAAGGGAGTAAGCTGTCCTTTAACGCACTCCCTTTTATAAAATTGGGTGCGCTAGAGGACAGCTTACTCCTTTTTCACTCCCACATCGGCTTATGGGTGTTAAAAACGTACGCAATTGGGAGCTGCTAGCAGGGGCACAGTAGGAATACAGCGAATAACCAGACGCCACAGCACATGTCCAGCATCCCGGAGGCAGAGATTTCGATTTCAGTAGCCCGTACGGTGCCGGCGTCACTGCTCATGCACAAACTACCAGAAGGCGCTGTCGACGCACTGGTATCTGGCATACCTGCTTCACCGGTCAGCTGCAGAATTCAACGATGTTTTGCTGAGCGGTACTGTACGTCTTCAGGAGGCCGTATTGCCGTCATTTTTCGACCTAAGTCTGCCTTCTGCTCATCGTCAATTATTGTGCCCTTATGGTGCCAACGGGTGTCTCATAAGGGGGGGGGGGGGGATGCGTTTAAGCTCTTCATATACGCAGCACATTTTTCTCCGTGTTTGCTTTTATTAAGTGATTGAGTCAGTACTAAGCACCTTCTGAGTAAGGACAGCAGAGCAGCACCGGCAAACCATCGAGGATATAGCAGCACCATACCGCTCTACACAACACATATTCGACCTCAGAGGATTGACTGACAAACGACAATTCGTGAAGAAAGCGTCTAAGCATTCCGTAAAGTTTCTGCCCGTGTAGAGGTAAAGCAGCATGCACATGCTTGGTGCAAAGCGCGTGCAAGGAACGCAGTGAGGCAATATGCGCGGCTTGTTTCGCCGGGGTGTGGGACTGGCCACAGTGCACAAAACGCGGGAAACAAGAACAAGAGAGACACAAACACAAACGCGGTGCTTGTGCACGTACGCAATTGAGAAAGGGAGAGACAATGCCTCCTCTATTTGTTGGCGGGGTGGGCACAAAAGAGGGAGAAAAGAGGGTACAAGGGCGCCTCTGCATTAGGCCTTCACTAAACGAGCCTCCATCTGGAAGAGAAGCATTGAGTATCTCGCCTCTGGAAATGAGAGGATCAGACTAAGAAAGCTTCAGTCACACTCAGCACACCACTTTCTTCAACCCAATCGAATATTTCTTTTTTATTTTCGGGGAGGAGGAAACAGCAAGAGGAAAAGAGGAAATGCTACGTAGTTTCTGTGAAAGACGTCCAGCTTTCCTCTGTAGCAGTAGAGCTGGGTTTGGATGGACGCTAATGAGTATTCACTCGCTTATAAAAGAAAAGAAGAGGTGCCTAGGTTAGCCAGTCATAATGTCCGGTTGGCCAGCCTACCCTAACCTACACTTGTTGGGGTAGAAGAGCGGAATAGGAGGCAGAGACTAAGTCAGCTGGATAAGCCAAGACACGTAGTTCCATCGACTGCAAATAAAAGTGAAAACAAACATCGTGTTTATGAAAGCCGAATCAAGCTTGTAACTTTCACGCATTAAAGTAGTGCTCTGACGGTCCTGCGGGCCGATGAAAGGTCAAAGGTGAAGCCATGGTTTCGTAACCTTGGCTTGCGCAAAAGAACGGGAACCAAATCAGCGCACTGCATCGCCGCGAAACACTTGAAGACTGCGGAGGATGTGCACAGTGGTTTTTGCGCACTCGCAGTTTTGGCCTACCGGACGGCGTCACTTTGACAAGGAAGCCGTTGGTTGTTTAAAAGTCACTGCCCACCACAGGCAACAGACGACTGCTGCAGTATCGCACCAGGAGAGGCAGTTGCGGTAGACGTCTTCCTGCTCGGCGGAAGAAAGCTCAGTTCAAACACGCGACCAGAGAAGACGACGCCAAAAGGAGCGGCCCGCTGCGCTACCGTCCGGCCCTCTTTCCTCTTCCTTCTCTGTCAACACGACCGTTCGCGCACTGGACCTGGCACTGAGAGAGAGAGAGAGAGAGAGAGAGAGAGAGAAAAACTTTATCATGGCAAGTGTGTTTAGACCCCCCTTTGGTCCCTGGACCACCGCACGGTCCCACTCTACGTCGTAACGTTCATGCGGTGTTTGTCCACGACGTCGGCACCCCGAAGCACCGCAGCAAGCTGCGATGGCGGGTCCGGAGATGAGAGCACGACCTCCCAGTCCTCCCAACTTGATAACGCGGGCTGTCCCTGCGGGGGAGGATCAGCAGGGCAGCCGAAAAGGATGTGGGAGAGTGTGGCGTGAGGGTCGCCGCACAGGGTGCATGCAGGGGAGGTGCCACAGTAGAGAGATAGCAGCTGAGGGGATGAGAGAGAGCGGGTCTGGAGGCGTCTCCAGAGGATCTGTTGGGAATGGGTAAGGGAGGGGTGTGGAGGAGGGTAAGTCCGACGGTCCAAGCGGGGCATTTGCGTGAGCTCTGCAAAGGTGTGCGCCCGCTCTCTCGAGAAACCTGGACCGAGCCTACACTCCTGCCGTGCGCGTTACTACGTTCTATTTGCCCTTCTGTTTCAAATCAGCGCGGTGAAGGGACTGATGGGGATATTTTCCCTTCCTTCCTTCCTTCCTTCCTTCCTTCCTTCCTTCCTTCCTTCCTTCCTTCCTTCCTTCCTTCCTTCCTTCCTTCCTTCCTTCCTTCCTTCTTTCTTTCTTTCTTTCTTTCTTTCTTTCTTTCTTTCTTTCTTTATTTCTTTCTTTCTTTCTCTCTCTTTCTTTACTGCTTCATTTCTTTCTTTACTTCTTTCTTTCTTTGCTTCTTCCTTTCTTTACTACTTTCTTTCTTTCTTTACTTCTTTGTTTCTTTCTTTACTTCTTTCTTTCTTTCTTTTTTTCTTAAGCGCATAGGACTGTATGTACGTGGGTACATCGGGACATCAACATTACTAAACGCGAAGAAGACACCATGTCACAGGAAAACGCGTTGTGCGTTACGGATCTTTAGTGTTTATATAGGATAAACTCTGCAAGCGTCTTCACACTTCGTTTCCTTCGTTTCGAATCGCCAGCTTCACAACGCCGTCCTTATCGCTATGCACGTCAACAGCTCTTCTACTACGCTCGCAGCGGAAGCTTCCTTCATGAGCGTTTCGGATAAAGCAGATTCCGCTAAGACCAACGCTTCCTTGCGCTGCGCCGGTAATGGAGGCTCAAGGGAGAGGAGTTGTCGACGGCGTAATCGATGTCTGCAGTCATTCAAGACAAGCAGCACTCGTCCGCAACACAGGATATTAAAAATGTGCTATTCCTTTACGGTAGAGTTCGTATGCCTGACGTTTGTCGTGAGAGGTGTTGGCGTGGCCTTGAATTTATTTATAAAAGAAGGCGGAGGGAGTACCACAGGGTCCGAATTTAAATATTCACACGGACACCTCATTACCTTAAGTGTTGGCAGTGCGATAGCATTAGAAGCGGTTGATACCTTCATCGGAAGTGACGTCCGTTCCGGTCCGGTGACGTCACTTCCGTCCAGCCAATGTGCAAATTTTATGACCGACATTTTTTTTTCCCATTGAGGATTTTGATTCTATCGCACTAGAAAATCAGGAGAGGCAATTATACCTTATTTTGTTTCGAAACTGAAAATTTATTTCTTAATAGAATAATAATGTGGCAATGAGAGCGCTCTCCAGGACGCGTCAGTCTTTTGAAAAATAGTCTTTAGAACGCGTCAGGTTAACGCTGGTGTCAGGGGTCACCAGACCGATGATCGAAATAGTGTTTGGGCTTGTACAGAAAACAACGGAGGAGAAAAGGCCACAATGACCGAGGTGGCGATATGGCAATAGCATAAAATGACATCTCAGGTGACTTGGGTTCGACGATAAAAGTGATATGAGGCACCGACTACGGTCACAGACATCTTTCAGTAGGCAGGATGAGTGTCCTAGTTCTGCTAAGAGTGGGAGGTACTGGGCGCTGTTGAGCTCCGTGGAGGAAATCCAAGAAAGGATCATGTCACGAGAGGATATACAGATACGGCTTACAGTAGAGCACATTCGAACATCGACTCGAAAGAACAGACGAACAACACGATAAATGAAAAAAAAAAGCAGGCGAATAAACAAGAGCCACAGTCGCAGAGCCCTGACATGACAAGCTAACAAAGAAATTAAGAAAAAATGAATTAATCCGTCACATCAAACTACAAAGCTCTTATGCGGTATAAAATGCCTTTAGAATTAAACGAAGAAACGCTTCTGAACTCTAGATCTGCTGCGGGAGCCTGCCCTTGAAACCCCTTGTGACTCAAGGGGCGGAAGTGTGTCGAGTTAATTAACAAGTAATTACATGAATACTATCACCCCACAAAATAATAGAAAACTGAACGAACTGGAAAAGCTGCCAACAGAAACAACGAAGGCAAACTATGACGCGGCCGTTTCGATAACAATACACCGTTCCCACCAGCCCACCTTGGCGATTGACCACGGCTGAGGACCGCAAACAATCAACGGCTATAGCATCCGCCGATCTCTGCTGCCCAGCTGTAAATGTGAGGCGTCCAACTCTTACTTTTTTTCCCCGCGCGCTCTATTCGAGCTCAGTGGGAAAACCACGGAATTGGATCCTCCACGGCAAACGCTGCGCTCCTGGTGCAGATAACGTCTGCACGACGTCCCGTGCCATGCATACATAATAGGTGATGCAACATCCGCTTATTACAGCGAAAGAAAAAATAAATGCGCATAATAAGAGAGAGAGAGAGAGAACAAGAAGGAATAAAAGAATAGAAAGACTGTAAGGTCAACCAGATTAGGATCTGGTTTTCTAACCCTAACAAGAGGGGGGGGGGGAGGAGGAAGGCGCACGAAAGAACCGAAGCTCACAGTATACGATCGGACAGGCCATTTGATTTAAAGAGGCATACCCACAAATTTCCTAGCGCAAACAAACGCTACGATTTGCTTCATGGGCGTAAGGAGATGCGGTTGAGCAAGTCTCAGTGGCGGACGCTGAGTGGAACACATTTTAATATAGCTTTGAATGTTGTTCTAGGAGCCGACAGGAATTTCCAACCGGATTGAGTGTCGTCAGGGTGTACTTGTTCCTACTGTTGTGACGTCACCAAACCAAGTGGTTGTTCGCAGGAACAACCAGTGCTTGCCGGCGGCACCGAAATCATCAAGAACGTGGTAGACGAGGTTGGCTGGTCGACCATGACGTCAATGTGCCCTTAAACGCTGGCGCCGACCCAAACCGAAACTGCCAGCATAAAATCGTGTGTAATCAATTATTCCCGCTGCAAAGTGGTGTTTCGAGCTCATTTTCATGGTTACTAGACCCATAGACATCTTTCAAGGCATACAGAAACGAAACGGACACCTCAAAGTTTTGCCTATGTACCCTTTTAATAAAATGAAAACAGCAAATGGGGTGCATAACATAATGCCAAAGGGTATTATCTCTGGCGAAATTCTTAGCCTTAGAAAGGAAGGTCATATCAGCTACGGGAGAATGGTCCGAAATCGGGCGACCTAATGCTAAAAAAAAACAAAATAAATCTCGAAATTAAAGTGGATGTTGAATTTTGCGACATAAATGCCTAAATGAATAAAGGCAGAGTACTCGAGAAGGAAAGAATATGAAAAGGCAATGATTCGGGACGATCAGAGGAAGTTAAAGGTATGAATTAGAGAGAGTATAACTTCAACAAGAAGCAAGTTCCGCACGGTGCGGCAAATATTCCTGTAACTAACTCAGATGCAGAAGCCCCAAGGGAAAGGACAACCTGAGAGGACCAACTCAGGACTCGTTCAACTCAAACTGAATTCCCAAGAACCTTCTCCTCACCGAGGAGCAGCGGTGACAGAGCAGAAAATGTTCTACGAATTCTACTTGAGCATGCAGAAGGCCCAGAAAAAGAACCACAGTTGAATAAAAATCAAGCATGCAGTGAAGCTCCGCCATCATTCACGACCGCCGAACAGAATACCTCCGTGACAAAAAGTAGACCGTTGTTGAAGCTTCTCTTGTTAGCTAAAGAAAAAAGATAAGCACGAGACGAAATTATAAGCTCAATCATTTTGATCCTTTGGCTTGTTTGAGAGTCAAACATTAAAATGACTGAGGCTTAGCTAAGATTAAGCCTAGTCAGATGCGAAGCATATTGATGGCTAGGCTTGGTAATACATGCCTTTCCTTGGTTGAATACTTGGTCATTTTAATACAACCACTAGAAGCCTTCGTCGTGGGGGAAGACAACGGCATGGCTACAGCGGAACGCCGACTAACCCCGAGACGCGCGTTGGGTGAGCGCCTGGAATGCCACGGAAGCCGCGTCCGCCTGCCCGGTGGAGCGAGCGTTTCACCTACACCGAGTGTGAACGCGCGTTCGAAATGCGCGGGAATGCCGCTCGAGGACATTCCGGCGTCTGTGCGATGGCATCGTTCTCCCTCTCCCAGCGCGTGACGGCGATCTGTCGTGACGTCATTGTGTCACGTGGTGTGACGTCACCATACCACGTGGTCTGCACGGCGTGCAACCGCAGCGACGCCACAGGTTGGAGCCCCGTCTCTCATCTGTCGTGACGTCATTGTGTCACGTGGTGTGACGTCACCATACCACGTGGTCTGCACGGCGTGCAACCGCAGCGACGGCACAAGTTGGAGCCCCGTCTCTCATCTGTCGTGACGTCATTGTGTCACGTGGTGTGACGTCACCATACCGCGTGGTCTGCACGGCGTGCAACCGCAGCGACGGCACGAGTTGGAGCCCCGTCTCCCATCTGTCGTGACGTCATTGTGTCACGTGGTGTGCACGGCGTGTAACCGTCACGAAGGGCTTGGGTTGCCTATTGTAATATGCTTCGCATAAAAACTGATTTCGAACACTGCGGTTGGTCAGCGGACTAATACAGGATTCCTTGACCTCTGCCCTGGCCCACTGTTACCAACTGCTGCTCGCTACTGGCTAGAGGGACTGACTGCGATCTGGTATTGTATGGAACTGTACGGCATGGCATGGTATGGTACGGTACGGTAAGGTACGGCGCGGCATGGAACGGAACGGTGCGGTGTGGTGCGGTAAGTATGGTATGACATAGTATGGTATGGTATATACCGTTCAACGCCCCAAAACGACATACCCTACGAGGGACGCCACAAAGAACAGCTCCGGACTATTTTCGACCACCTGCGGATCTGAACATGCATCGACATCGCACAGTACACGGGTGTTTTGTGTTTCGCCTCCATCAACATGGCCGCCGTGGCCGGGTTCGAACTCACGTCCTTGGGCTCAGCATCAGAACGCACTAACCGCTGATCCACCGGCAAGGGGATGACTGCGATTTTTTGAAACTGCACGATGCCCCAAATAGCCCGCCAGAAAGTATTGCTGGAACAGGCAACCATAAAACCCATTTCCACCTGGCACTTGCTGATGTCAGCGCATGTTAAAGGACCTCGGGTGGACAAAATTAATTCAGAGCCCGCCGCTACGGCGTCCTTCATAGCCTGAGCCATTTCGGCACGTTAAAACCCCCCGATCCAATTCGAGCCCATTCCCGCGCTCAGTTCCGGGTGCACACTCTAACAACGTGTGTGTTGGCGTGTTTTCTCTGTTTAACACAACACGAGTTTTGCGCTAATCCAAAGGTTATAATGGAAAAATTCCGTTGCCCTTGGAATCGACGGCGCGCACAGGTGCGCTTGCTGGGTCGCGTCGTTTAGCTTGTACGAAAAATAAAATATACCAACTCGCCCAACTGCATAGCTACACCGCATTGCAAGACTCAGCTTTTCGGTAGTGAGTCTAACCCAGATTGTTCTCGGTTCTCCCCTCGAGCGGAAGATGGCGGTCGTATGGGCACCAAACTTCGACATGCTTGAACAGCGCGGAAAAGGCAGCCACGCGTGACTCGCTGGTCGACTTCTGAATTGACGTCGGGGTCCGGGCGCACGGCAGACAACCTGCGCACGAGCGGGCCCCGCCGAACCAGAATTGTCGCGGGCGAGGTGCAGCAGCGTAAACAGCGGAATGCCGCCCAAGCCGGCACTACGTGAGGGCCGTAAAGGCCATTCGCTGCTGGCTTTAGCCTCGCTCATCGACGCCAATGTCGCGCGTTGTGGATGGCGCCCCACGCAAACCAACGCCGCGGCTTTGCGGTCGCCGTGTTGTACGTCGCGTTGTTGTTCGTGAGAGGAGCCGTGGGCGACACACTGAACGTTTCGCCTCCGCGACTGCGCTACGCTACGGTCGTCAAGAGTGAATTTACATGGTCGTAAAGACGCCTTTCGCGCTACGAGTGCCTAACCTATCGCACGGGATGTCTAGGAGTGCTCGCAATGCTTGTTTCGAAGTTTTACGACGTTTACGAAAGCATTAACCCGTGTCCGTCGCAGGCTCCTCAGTATCGTAGGCACATCTTCAAGCACTTTTGAGCCTCTCGCGAAGGAGACGCATTTGTGCGTGATACTAAAGTCTGGGCACGCTCACTGACAGTACCGCATCAGCGAAGGCGCAACTGCAGACGTTGTTAACGCCCTTGGCTGAAAGGGAGCACGAAAGAGAATACGTGAAAGGGAGTACGAAAGGGAGTACCAAGAATTCTGAAGCATTTTAAGCGTTATTTTTGAAATCAAGGATATCGTTTCTATCGCTTTAGAAACAGTCGGATACGACTCAAGAAGACAGCGGCAAATGCCCCTGAAGGAGGCTCTACAGTCAATAGCGTCGATTGGTTCTCATGACGCTGCGGCTGATTCCGTAGCGTGGGATCGGAGATGGTTGGCATGTTCCTCAATGAAATGAGATCAACTGCGGCGTCGTGACAATCGGCCGACTCCACTGGCTGGAGAGTCTCCTTTGAGGTGTATTCGCCGCTGTGTTCTTGAGTTGCATCCGACTGTGGTTTGTTGATTTTGCACATGTTGCTGAATACCTTCTTTTTTTTTTAAAGCTAGACTCTTTTTTTTTTTTTTTTTTAAAGCGAGACGAAAACACTGAGCCTGTTACCCAAGCTGGCCTTGTGAGTTGGAGTGGGCCTTTAACTGTAGGACTCTCGCCATTGCTAATCACTGGAACTAAGGAAAACAGTAGTTCTCCCAACCTCCCAACTCATCGGAACGACAGCAGTGTTCACAAGCTACGCAAGTTACTGCTTATCGGGCGTAAGCGAGGGAACCTGGCAAGCTGTCAAGTAAGCGACAAAGGTGTTCCTCGTGCGACGGCAGCAGAGACATTCTGCATACCGCAGCAGGTTTCCTCGTCAGAGGCACGTAAGCAGACACTGGTGTTTGCCAAGCATCGTTCTTTTTTTCACGCAATCGGTGTGCGTGGAAGTATCCGTATGAATGTCCATATGAGGAACAACGCGAGTCCATAGCGCCCCAGGCCAATTATTTTTAGCCGAGTTTTTAAAGAAACAAGCACAAAAAAAAAAAACACTCGCAGAATGATTGCGATACTCGGTAATACGTAATACGAGGGATAGTTTCCGATTGCCTCACACTGAGATATTACACGAACACGTCGCATGGCAATTTTTTTAATTACACTTGTCACTCATCTAACCACCTCTGTCCGCCATTACTTCTGCGTGCAGTCTCTGACAATGATAAGTGACGCCTTGTGGTCGGTAAAGTGACCCGACATGCGCTCCGCTCACTACACGAAGTCATTTTAAAACGAAAGGTTTCATCCTCGTCCCCTGCGCATCGGCAGCATGCTCTCCCGGATCCTCGCACAGCTGGATCAAACCGGCGTCGCCGCGTCGCTTCGGCCTTAGCGTCACGCACGGCGTGATATCACGTGTCGCGGCCGCTGCAACTCTTCGGCTCGGGTAGCGCGTTTAGGAGCCGCCGTAGCCCAGAAAGAGATGGATGGATGATAGGAGCGTGCCCTTCGAAATGGGGTGGTGGCAGATTCCACCATGCTCGCTTTTTTTTTGTTTTGTTTAACTGTATTGTAAATAGTTATTAAAACTCGCCATTTTCTTTCAGTAGGGTTTCCTACACTTCTAACCTTATGTCACCTCTCTACTTTTGAGCCACCAACCTTCCAATCGCTTTTTGCTAACTTCCGCCGCAGATTTATTTACTTCATTATTGTTACCTCTAAACCCTAGGACCTCAGGAAGAGTGACTGTGCCTGCATGTACATCCGGATGGATACCATAACATTTGAGCATGAGGTGTTCAATTGTTTCTACAGATCTACCCCGCGCAGCACATGAGTCATCTTCTTCTTTAAAATTCTTTTTGTAGCTACGCGTTCTAAAACACCGGGACCTAGCTTCAAAGAGTAGGGCACTGCGTCCTGAGTTATCATAGAACAATTCCTGCCTGATCTGCATTTTCCAGTGTCGACATTGTTCTACACTATGCTTTTTTTCCATTCGATTTAGTCCAATTTTCACCTTCCGCGTTTTTAACCTGTCGTTTAATGCTCTTCCTTTCTCCCTCCTCGTGTCCGGAATACTTACTCCTCAGTTTCCTAGTTCTTTTCCGCCATTGTGAGTCAACGCTCTTTCGGTAGAAGTATTTAAATACCTTAGCTACCCACCTGTTATCGTCCAGTTTCCTCGGGCGTTCATCATTTAGCATTTTACTCTGAGCTTCCCGTGCTTCCAACGATGTCCAGCCCATACCTCCCTGCACTGCCTCGTTTGTGGTTTTGCCGTGGGCACCTAGTGCTAGTCTTCCAACAGCTCTCTGATTTACTTCTAATCTCGACTGAACTTCTGCCCCTAAGCACGGAACCGCATTCCCAAAAGTAAGCTCCCGCACTATTATTCCTTTCCAAATACCTCTCAGTACTTCATATATTTGTTGTACCCCCCTATATGTTCTATGTTGGCACCAGTCTGGGGAGAGACGGCCGCACTGTCGCTTCACTGCTCTCACCCCTTTATACTTCACCGCTGCTCTGCACCTCACGCTCTTAGGTTACACCATCATCACTCCATATCGCTCAACCCAGGATTAGGCGTTTAACAGCTGCGCTGCAAAAGGAGGAGCTGTGACGCACGGGCCATGGAATAAAAGATAGTATTAAGCAAGTGCGAATGATAATAATACCTTAAAATACTTCGCACATACGAGGCCTGCTGTGATGCCTCAGGTGGACTTGAAAAACAGTGCCTCGAAGCGAACGTCAGTTAGCTGTCAAGTTACAAAATCACTCGTCAAGAATATACTGACAAAACCTAACGAAAATAAAAATTACAAAACCTTGAAAACTAGGTGTGAAACCCAAGCTATGGGCCCAAACAAAAGATACTGGTCGGTAAAAATGCTTATATTAGTTACGTAAAAAAATTTGAGATTTTAAAATGAGACAAGTTAAATGGGGTCAGATGAGCTTAATACAATACTAAATAGCAGAATTCCAATAAGGTTTGGCTTATTCGGGTTTAACGTCCCTAAGCGACTCAGACTATGAGGGACGCCGTAGGGAAGGACCCCAGAAATTTCGACCACCTGGGGTTCTTTAACGTGCACTGACATCGCACAGTACACGGGCCTAGAATTTCGCCTCCATCGAAATTCGACCGCCGCGGCCGGGACGAAACCGGCGTCTTTCGGGCCATCAGCCGAGAGCCGTAACCGCTGAGCTACCGCGGCGGGTAGAATGCCAATAAGGAGTACAATACAAACTATGACGAGTAAAGGAAATCGACTAGGTTATGTCTAACTCTGTGCTCGTCCTTTTTGTGTTGTAGCCAGTCCTCCGAACAGAAACTGCAGCGATATCAAGAAACCCGTGTCAGCAAAGGCGACAGAAAGATAAGCGGCGATGAAAATGCGCAGTAACCGGCAAATACTTTTATGAAATTAACAAACTGCCAAACCACCATCAAAGATGCAGCGAATTTCAGCGCAAGCTAATGGATTTAACCCGCCCCCCTCCGTGATGTTAGTGATAAAGGAGCAAATAAGCCGTTGCACTCTTAGAACTGGACCGCGGCCCACGGCAGAACTGGGGGTATTAAGCGGATGCGGTCGTGGCGCTAGATGAAAGGATCGTGGCAGCTGTGGGAAGCCTCAAAAGTCAGACTATACCCTTAATCTGCACCGGACAGGCGCACAGAAGGGGTACACATACACAGGTGCGAAATCTATCATAATGCACAGAACGCGTCCTTCCTATCAACAATGAAAGAATGCGTTTAGCAACAGCTTGGCTCGAAGATCAGGACGAAAACACTGACATTTCCGCGTGTTTGCTAAAATTCAATACGCTCAAAGATTGTCGTGGTGAGGCACGATACAAAAACAATATGCCCATACGTTACATGAAAAAAAAATGGTGGGGTTTTAAGGTATTTAAACCGAGTAGACGTGTGAAAGCATTTGTTTAGCCTGGTTGGCTCATGGTTTCACTTTGCTGGGTCATCGGCACGTCTGGCGACGATATTAGACTCAGGTTAAACTCTGATCGAGGTTAAGCTGATCCGATCTGTCCGCGCCGCCGGGGGAAGTTGATGAAGACAACGATGTGCAATGCACCGCTGACTGTCAACTGTTTATTTAGGGACGCACACACAGCTTAAATACACGCAGACCAGCGCAGGCGCACACCGTGCAAGGTAAACAGGAAAAAAACTCGTTTCACATCTTTATCGCAAAGAACTTTGATAGGAACATCTTTTCTGCAGCATACAGAAGAACTGAAGTATCGCTGACACTTTCTGACCCTGCTCTCTGAACGTAATATGCCTCTATCGTTTCACGGGTTGTTTCGGGAGTGAGGATTCTGAGCACAAGCAAATAAAAAACAACCCGTGAAACGATAGAGGCATATTACGTTCAGAGAGCAGGGTCAGAATGTGTCAGCGATACTTCAGTTCTTCTGTATGCTGCCGAAAAGATGTTCCTATCAAAGTTTTTTGCGATAAAGATGTGAAACGAGTTTTTTCCTGTTTATCTTGCACGGTGTGCGCCTGCGCTGGTCTGAGTGTATTTAAGCTGTGTGTGCGTCCCTAAATAAACAGTTGACAGTCAGCGCTGTGTTCGTCCTTCTTCTCTTCCTGCTTCTTTTCTTTGGCCGTGTGCCGTTGCGCTGAAAAACTACGAGTTTAAATCAATTATACCAACTAGGCCAAGAACTAACTCTACTGAAGTGCGATGCACAGCGCGAGAGCCCGTTGCAGTTTCACACGAGGCATGATCGGCTACGGAGATAGCATAGTGCTCTCGTGCATTGGCCAGCGAAGCTGATCCCGTTCGCGCCGCCGCAGGTTCGAAACCCGGACGCAGCAGTGTTTATTTATTCATTTAGGACAGGCTTCAGCGATGAAACGGCTTTCGCAGCTTTGGTCGTGAAATAGAACTTTCGCGCCAAAATTCCCGTTCGGATCGTATTCAAAGCAACCTCTTAAAAGAACCCAAAGTCGATCCCGTGGGACTAACAATGGTTTGGAACAGGCTGGTGGGTGCGTCGCCTGAAAATTGAGCTGCTCTTGAGTCTACGTCCACGCGTTCCAAGTCGTGCAAGGACTTCAAGCTTCCCATAGGACAGCCGGGTGCCCTGCAAGATACTACGAAGTTCATCCAGTTGACCGGCCTGCGGGTCTGCCGATTTTTAGCCACCGTGCTGAGCGAAAAACTCATTTTTTACGCAGTGCTTTCCTCGGCAGCGCTGGTACCGCAGGGATGTCTGGAACCACACGCTTCAACCGTTCTGTTCACTCCTGGCTGTGCCGTTCCGATACGGCTGCGCGCCCAGACGTGTTGCGGTCGCCTTCCTGGGTTGCCTGTGCTTTATCTCCCCGGAGAGAACATACGAGGCGCAATGCAGGGTTTGGCTGCCGCACGGCGGGCGGCCCGTGCACGCGTGTCTCCAACAAAAGGCGCGGCGCGGAGGCGCGCTTATCGAGAGCTCGGCACTTCCGACTGGCGTTGCTGACGTCGCCGGATACGTTGACGGCGAGCGCAGACGCCTCGCCCCCGGCAGTCGTGGCACGCCTGTCACAGTGCTCGGTGATAGCCTCGCCCCTTCCTTCCGTTTCCGCGTACCCGTTTTTAGAATTGCGACCGAAATTAAGAGGAAGATGTGAACTTGGGACGGACATGTGAAGCGCGCTGCGGATAACTGGTCGTCCGTTAAGAATCAAATGAAACTGACAATGTGAACTACGTACAAGCCAAAGTCGCCCTGCTCGAAACGGCCCTAAAAATTCGTGCGCTAGCATAGCTCGCTGCATCTGCCTGGCTTCTTCGCACGCGCCAGGAAGGTCTAGTTATAAGCCCGTCAGAGAGCTGTCCTTTGTCATATAAGACTTGACCCGGTATAGCAATAAATATGTTCTGTCTCTCTCTCTCTCCTCGTTTACTCTAAGGACAGAGAGAGCAGAACTTAAAAAAGAGCGAAGGCAGAGAGGGCGACGGGTCGCAACGTGACCCCGGCCTGCTGCTCCACACGGGGAAGAAGGTTCGAAGGAGGTTCGAAGAAGGTCCGAAGAAGGCCTATCACGAGTCTAGTAAACGACGAAAGTCATGTACCGGTGGATGAGACAGAAATCGAACCGTCGGCCTCCCGATTCGAAGGCTACCACACTCGAGTGAACGATCTCTGCCAACATTCGCCGCGGAAGCTGATGTTTCGTCGCTCGCTTCGGGCGAAGGCGAGGAGACGCCAATACTGCCGGTATAGCACACAATGGATGGCGAAACTGTAGAAGAAGGAAGGCCTGGGACATCGCAGCGATAGTTACGACGGTGACTGCAAACGAGCAGGGCTTCAGAATGGAGGGTTTCTCCATTTTGAGGCTTTTAATACATGTAACTGAAGTGTCTTTAGTTATTCCATGCTTAGTTCTGCATCGGGTTATGGGATAGACAGTAATTGTTTTGTGGCAGAGGGGTAATGTGACACCATGGAGGGGCGGGGAGGTGGACGTGGGTCAGGACTACACGGAAACAAGCTATGAAATCAGGGTCAGACAGGGCAAACAGGGACAGAGGCCTGTGTCCTGTACTTGGCGAAAAGTTATTGCTAATGATGATTATAATGACGAACGTGAACCTCCAGAGGCTCCAGAGTAGCCAGGGGTGCCCGCAAACCTGGTTTCCTGAGATCTTTCGGACAACAGTGTGGCGACAAATAAAAAGAAAATCAAATCTGAAGGTTTCATTTCCCGACCTGCAGTGTGTCAGTGCTTGTTCCCGCTGCGAGACCTTTAACTCTTCTCTACACTACAGAAGCTGTTGTAGAAAGGAAAAAAAAATTAAAGCAGAGTCAAGATAGAGGCGACATGAAAATAGGAGTGGAAGTAAAACAAGTGTCAGTTGCGCAAAACTGCGAGCGGAAACACGCACATCGCGAAGGCCTTAATTTCCGCCGCAGTTCTCCATTATTCGGTGCCGTCGGTTCCGCTCCTCCCAGCATGCAGCGGCCTTGCTGGGTGCCGCGTCACAAGCGTAGACGTTTCTCCACCCGCGTACACAGCGCTGCAGCTTCTGCGTCGAGTGGAAACCTGTATGCGGACCTTATCGTAGTAAGTGGCCTCACTTCTGCTTTTTTTTTTTTGAGGCCGTAAATTATAAAAGGAAAATCAGCAAAAAAAAAAAGCGGGAAGAAACTTTATTTTGCATCTCCAGCTATTCCTTGCCCACGAACGCTTCGAATAGCCAGCGTCAAGGGCGCCGGAGGTTCGCCTGGGCCAAAGAATTACTAAGGAAAGAGAGAAAGGCTTCACCTGAGGGAAGGAGTTTCGCCCTTATCGCATCAACGGTTTTTAACCTTACACCTCAAACTCCGAAGCGGGCTCTTCCCCGGAAGCCGTTGGGGCCACGCTCGCTGGTAATGATAGCATAAAGGCGGTGCTGTTCGGCGCCTTCTTAATTCCCTTCCGCCTGGCAGCGGAAGTGGGTCAGACCCCGTGACCCGGATCGCTTTCTCCGCGACAAAACGGGTTTATTCGCAAGGCGCGCTTCGAAGGTGGAAGCTAGCGCGCTCTCGTGACTTTGAGCCGCGAACAGGAAACATAGCACCGTGCGGGGCCGGCCTCTAAAGGAGCCCTTTGCAAAGAGAGCCCTTGAAAGTGACGGATAATTCTCACTCTCTTCAGTCGCGAGCGGAGTTTGAAGTCCTCAGTGAATAGCAGAGTTGAGCGCCTCCTCCAGCTATGTCCTCGCTTCGACCTCCAACAGTTCGCCCTTGTTCTCAGAGGCGAGAAAATCGCCTTACCGTTCAGTTATGTACAATGTCGCTGGCTACTGCTTCAGCTAATGAAGGCGAGAGGCTTCTCTGACTGTTTGTAATTTTGTACGCCTTTACGTGCACTATGGCTGCGAAGCACAAGACGTGGCAGAGCTCAGTTCTATGCACTCCAAACAGAAAGGAGTAAAAAGGGAGTAAACTGACCTCTAGCGCACATCCTATTACAAAAGGGACTACGCTAGAGGGCAGCTCAATCCCTTTTCACTCCTATACAGTCGTATGCGTGCTTAGAGTGTAGATGCAGTGCGAGCCACCACCGGTGCAGGAAATTTATGCGGTTAGCTGTTAGTGCAAAGAACAAACTGCACTGCATGTTTGTGCAGGCTAAGTGCTCTTTGTGGGGGCGCATTGGTTTACACTTAAAGCGGAAGCCTCGCGTCAGTTCACTCCGTACGCGTTGCAAGTCACATTGAGCGCGACAGTGCATGCTATTGCGAGCGTTCTGCTCTCTCCTGCCCCTCAAACTTTTCATTTCATGATCCCCTTTCTTATGAGCAGGGCATATCCAAACGTGGTGGTTAAACCCTTGGACGGCCCCTTTTCGCTTCCCTACCACGCCCTCCCCTTCCCGACTCCAATCTCAGCGCCAGTGCTCCATCTTTCCATTGACTTCAATCTTTAGAGTGTGCCGATTTCGTACATTCGCCCACATCCGTGCCCAGAGCGAGCGTAAGACGAAATCCACGGTGCGTCGGCGTCATTTCTATATGCCTACGGCTTGAAGCAATCTACTAGACTCAGCGCGATTTCGCATGAGTCGCGTTTGACTCCCACGCCTCGAAAAGCTATCTCGAGCCCAGGAATACGTGGCGCGTGCCAGCAACGCGCACCGGAACCAGTCATTCGCGAGCTAGAGACAACTGTGTAAAGCGCTGTAGGCTAGCCCCGCTCAGAGGCCTTCGAAATGTATTCGTTGGAAGAGGGTGTCATCGACCGATAGCGCCCGCAATAAACAGCACTGTCGTCCATCTGGGAGGTCAAGGGGCAGAAAGTTCACTACATCGAATAAATACTTTCAGTAGGGACAATGCCCCCGCGTGTTTTCCACCCATAAGCCTGCCCTGCGCAAAAGCGTCGTATACACAGAATTTTTGTTTGTTTATTTAGAGGAGTTTGGACTAACTGACAAAGTTTAATACCTGCTCGCATCCCCCTTGATATGTACTTGCCGTGAACTGGAATTTTTGTGTGGTCATCTGCATGCAGGACACTGGAGTTCTAACTTGACAAATTTCATGCATTTCCCTTTGATGGATATTCACCCCAATGAAATGACCGCACATTGTTATATACTTTACTTTATTATTGTCACAGACCAGTGGAATGTTTCTGGTCAGGAATTCTCTCGGGGCTCAGCCATCGGCGAACGAAGCCGACACTGGAATTCCAGGAGTGGTATGTTCTAGAGCGGTGGTACGGGTGCGCTGTTTTTTTTTTTTAAAGTGGAGAATGCAGGCATAGCCGACTCGACGACGCCTGTCACGGAAGACTGACCTTTTGCGTTCCCTCCTGCTCTCCCGCGCGGCGCTCAGAGGGAGCTGAGCGGGTTAATGCGTCCCCTCTGCCCCGTCGTCACCGCGTTGACAAAAGCGCCACAATGATGAAGGAAAGG
Source organism: Amblyomma mixtum (assembly GCF_055824585.1). Lineage (NCBI taxonomy): Eukaryota > Metazoa > Arthropoda > Arachnida > Ixodida > Ixodidae > Amblyomma > Amblyomma mixtum. Next base: position 288,374,066 of record NC_143012.1, on the reverse strand, counting down.
GAAGAAGTATGCGATCTGCCCGTCCGTCCAGGTTGCAGCGGGCGGTTGGCACAGTCGGGAGGAAATAGGCAGTTGAAGAGGTTGGGTGGTGTGTTTGCGGGCGTGGAGGGCCGAGTTACCGCGCCGAGGCACGCGTTCCATCGCACAAGGCCCGCCGCCGTCGAGCCATCGTCGCATCCACAACCACCCGAACCAGAGTCATCGCCGCAGCCCCCGTATGTGAATTGTCCGTCGGACTTTCTGTTCTTTTTCCTATTTAATTTTTGTATATTACTTCTTTTCATGCCCTGTACGCCTTCTTGTTCTCTGTAATTGGATTTGTGTGTTCTTTGTATTGTCTGTCTCTCTTGCTTGTCGCGTTTTGTATAGTTTTTCGGCTACTCCTCTGTTTGTTTTTACATGTTTTTGTGTTTCCCTGCATGCGATTAAATATTTGTTTTACACCCGCAACCCCTGAGTTCCTTTGGAGTACTGACGCACCGACACACGTGCACCACGCACGGGCTGACCGACCTCAAAAAAAATAAATGTTGCACAACGTTCGCTTTTAGGCCACAGGGGAGCGTAAAGCGGCCCCTGTACCTCGACGGCTTGCACCAGGCAGCCGTTTGGTGGGCGATAGTTGTGACAATAATTGGCGTCCGCGACACAGGACCGGTCAGCCGCGTGTCGGGGCTGAAGCTCCGAAGGGACTAAGGAGAGGGTCGTGCTAGTGGTTAGATATCCACTGTTTCCTGAGCACGATGGCAGAGGTCGAGTTTGACAAACTGGTCGAGCAGGGAAGAAGCTTCGGCTTCGACGGGAAAGAACTGTTCTCGTGGATTGAACAGGAGCGTGCTAGGCGCCAAGAGGAGAGAAATGCAGAACGCACGTGGCGCAAGGAGGAAACCGAACGCGAAGCACGTATGAGAGATGAGGAGTTGGACAGGCAGAGAGAAGAATCCAAAATAAGAATGGCTTTACTTGAAAAGGAAAAGGAGGTGTTGTTGTTGAGGCGGGAACCCGCTAGTGCCTCTGAAACGGACTCCAGGTCCGGCTCGGAAGAGAGAGGGGCGGTTAAAGGGAACAAAGTGAACCCGCACAAAGTTATGCCTATTTTTAATGAACAGCGCGATGACCTCGATGCCTATTTGAGGCGTTTTGAGCGCGTGGCAGAGAGCCAAGGTTGGCCACGGGATCAATGGGCCACTTATTTGAGCCTGTGTTTGAGCGGCGAGGCTCTAAACGTTTTTAGCCGAATGTCCGCGCCCGATTGTACGAGCTACGACAAGCTGAAGCAAGCTCTGATGCTGCGATTTCGGCTGACGGAGGAAGGATTCCGAGAGAAGTTTAAGGGGGCATCGCCCATGAATGGAGAAACATGCTCCCAGTTTTTGACTCGGCTGAGGAACTTCCTCGAGCGGTGGGTAGAGCTTTCCAGCACCAAGAGGGAGTATAAGGCTTTTTTTGAGCTGATGGTGAAGGACCAGTTCCTTTCAAGCTGTGCGGCACCGCTGGAGCTCTTTCTTAAAGAGAGAAAGGACGCTACCCTTGAAGGAATGGTGGAAAGAGTGGAGCAGTACGTGGACGCTCACGCATGGGAAAATTTTTCAAAACTTGAAGCGTCAAAGAAAGAGCCGTCAGTTAGTGCCAGCTCTGATAAAAGGGGCGAAATGAAAGCCGAGAGCAAGTCGGCTGCGAAGCCGAAGGATTTGAAAATTCAGAAATGTTTCCTCTGCTCACGCCTCGGCCACCGAGCCGAAGACTGCCGCGTTGGCAGAATGGAGGGCAACAGACCACCTCCGAAGTGTTTCAAGTGCGGGCGAACAGGCCACACTAGCTGGAAGTGTTGGCAGAAGAGCTCGACGAAGCCAAAAGACGCCGCTGGAGAATCGGCATCGCTATGTATCGAGGATGGATACATCGAGTTAAAAGATGGGACAAAGGTTCCCGTTGTTAGCGTCGGTCTGACTGATAAGGCTTTAACTATGAGTAAGGAGCTTCCTGTAGTCACCGGTTTGGTTGGCAACCAAAAGGTTCGCGTACTTAGAGACACCGGGTGCAACACGGTGATAGTGAGGAGGAGCCTTGTCGAAGATGCCGATCTCACAGGATTCAAATCTCCTGTATACCTCCTCGATCGGTCGGTTCTCATGCTTCCGGAGGCTTGGGTCGACGTTGACACCCCATACATCAAGGGACGGCTCCGTGCGAAGTGTATGGAGGATCCCCTTTATGACCTCGTATTAGGCAACGTTGGAGGAGCCAGACATGCCTCCGACCCAGATCCTAGTTGGAACCTAGAAGCGATATCTGCGAAGATGCCGTCCTCAAAAGGGTTAGAGCCACGAGGGAGTGGTAGCGCTGCGGAGGCGGACGCCACCGAGAAAAAGGGGAGAGCAGCTTCCGCAGACAGAGAGGATGACCAGGCAAACGCCGTGGTGACGAGGGGGCAAGCCCGGGAGAACGGAAAACTAAGGGGACTGAGAGTGTCGGTCAACTCTGAAAACGTAAGCCGCGAAGACCTATGCCAAGAGCAGAAGCGTGACCCCACGCTGCGGACATGTTTTGACCGAGTGGGTCAGGTGGCACACAGCAGAAAGGGAGATAGCCACCAGTTCTTTCTCCAAGGCGGAGTTCTACAGCGCAAATTCACGTCTAAATTTGGAGGGGAATACATTCAAGTAGTCGTTCCCAAGAAATTTCGAACAGCAGTGCTCGAACTCGCTCACGACGGTGTAATGGGAGGACATCAGGGAACCAGAAAAACAGTGCTCAAAGTACAGAGTGAATTTTTCTGGCCGGGACTGCAGGCCGACGCGAAACGTTTCGTCGCGTCCTGCGACTCCTGCCAGCGGACCACTCCCAGAGGCCACACACGAAAGGCACCCCTTGTGAGGATTCCAGTCATTGAGACACCCTTTCAGAGAGTCGCCATTGATATTGTGGGTTCAGTATATCAAGGGCAGTGATAACGTCGGGGCAGACTACATGAGTCGGGTAGACTAATGGGCCCAGGCGGGTTGTTTAGATTGCTGTCACACCCTTCTAGTGTCAGTTTTTGTGTGTGTGTGTGTGTGTGTGTGTGTGTGTGTGTGTGTGTGTGTGTGTGTGTGTGTGTGTGTGTGTGTGTGTGTGTGTGTGTGTGTGTGTGTGTGTGTGTGTGTGTGTGTGTGTGTGTGTGTGTGTGTGTGTGTGTGTGTGTGTGTGTGTGTGTGTGTGCCCGCTGTCTTGACTACATGCAGTGATCTTTTGTATACCCTTGACTGTGTCCACTGTGATGACGTTGTGTCGTGATATAAATGTAAGCTGTATGCTGTTACGATGCGACACGTGTCATGTGATGCCCGAATTGGACTTCATGAGGACGTCGACAGTGAGTGCAGTGCGGTGCGCGTGAACTGACAAGCGTCCGCGAGATCGAGTGCAGATACTCTTGCGTGTGTGAAGAGACTGTCATGACTGTGCGGCGGTCAAATGATTGAATAGCCGCTTGTATGGCTGTAGGTTGTAACATGTACGCCACTTTTGAGTGCTCATTGCTTTTTGTGTGTGCTTGTGACGCGGAACGGTTAAAACCTTTTTTCCATGTTCAAGTTGTTGATAGCGATTTGGCGTTGGTCTGTGCCTAGCAAAATATTATGGTATAATATTCTTTAGTGGGGGGCTGTGTCACAGACCAGTGGAATGTTTCTGGTCAGGAATTCTCTCGGGGCTCAGCCATCGGCGAACGAAGCCGACACTGGAATTACAGGAGTGGTATGTTCTAGAGCGGTGGTACGGGTGCGCTGTTTTTTTTTTTTAAAGTGGAGAATGCAGGCATAGCCGACTCGACTACGCCTGTCACGGAAGACTGACCTTTTGCGTTCCCTCCTGCTCTCCCGCGCGGCGCTCTGAGGAAGCTGAGCGGGTTAATGCGTCCCCTCTGCCCCGTCGTCACCGCGTTGACAAAAGCGCCACAATGATGAAGGAAAGGGAAGAAGTATGCGATCTGCCCGTCCGTCCAGGTTGCAGCGGGCGGTTGGCACAGTCGGGAGGAAATAGGCAGTTGAAGAGGTTGGGTGGTGTGTTTGCGGGCGTGGAGGGCCGAGTTACCGCGCCGAGGCACGCGTTCCATCGCACAAGGCCCGCCGCCGTCGAGCCATCGTCGCATCCACAACCACCCGAACCAGAGTCATCGCCGCAGCCCCCGTATGTGAATTGTCCGTCGGACTTTCTGTTCTTTTTCCTATTTAATTTTTGTATATTACTTCTTTTCATGCCCTGTACGCCTTCTTGTTCTCTGTAATTGGATTTGTGTGTTCTTTGTATTGTCTGTCTCTCTTGCTTGTCGCGTTTTGTATAGTTTTTCGGCTACTCCTCTGTTTGTTTTTACATGTTTTTGTGTTTCCCTGCATGCGATTAAATATTTCTTTTACACCCGCAACCCCTGAGTTCCTTTGGAGTACTGACGCGCCGACACACGTGCACCACGCACGGGCTGACCGACCTCAAAAAAAATAAATGTTGCACAACGTTCGCTTTTAGGTCACAGGGGAGCGTAAAGCGGCCCCTGTGCCTCGACGGCTTGCACCAGGCAGCCGTTTGGTGGGCGATAGTTGTGACAATTATTTTCTGCCCCTTTCCCTCAGCACATTTCATGCGTGGCAACAAAATCAAGGAGACGAGAGAGAAAGAGAGCGGGGGGGGGGGGGGGGAGGACTCTTTAACGAAGGACAGAGAATTTATCCGGCGTTGAAACAGCGCTGACATGACAAATTGCGTTGGCGAGGGGCTTTAGGTATGTGAATTGAAGTGAATTATGGAGTTTAACGACTCAGGCTACGAGAGAGACCGCAGTGAATCCGAAGTCTTCCACTTATTCACAGCGCGTATGCGACGCGCGTTAAACATCTTCCCTTCCACACCTCTCTAGTTAGCCGCTAAGTGCCTGTATCGTTTTGCTATAGTTACGTTCCCCCTACTCTGCATGCAGCAGCGAGCGTCATATCAAGACGGTAACGCATCCATTTATTCGTGCAATGAAAACGGCGACAGAAAACAAAACAGGAGCCGTCTTAATGAGAAGACGACAAAGAGGCACTCATTACGGAGGCCACGACGAGATGTCCCTCTGAGCGCAGTCATTCCTTCTTTGGCTGTCCCTCCCCGACCTCCTCCCCCTCAACCTCCGCTTATTTGCGTCCTAGATCTGACCCATTACGAACCATAGAATATTCCCAGAAGCCTGTATACGTGCATAAGATGCAAGTAGCATTTCTCGTTCGTGCAAACAAAGCGCTCGTCATGGGACTGGGCGACTTTCCGCGTCGTGCACAGCCCAAGTCAGGTGCTGCATTATACGCACGAGCCAGCCGAATGCTAATGCGGCGATAATTTAGCATTTCGCCGGCTGAATCCAATCCCGGCTACAAACAGAAGGCCAGCCGTGCTCTGTCCCGGTAGCCAAACAGCGACAATTTGCCAGCTATTTCCGCAACAAGGAAGCTTCCAGGAAAAACTAAAGCGCGCGCGCACCAAACTTTTCCTCGTGCAGCGCAAGCATGACCACGCTCGCGGTCTTGGACGGGAAGCGTGCACGGTCAAGCCCGCCGTGGTGGCGCACTCCGTGCCCTCGCTGCGTGCGTCAGCGTGGTCGAACCTTCGACCACCCGTATGCTGGATCGCGATGAGTATAACCGGAGAAAAATATGCCCTCAACATACACCGCGTTACTAATATTAAAGGGGACCCTGAAATGATTTTGATGGACTGGAATATGCCCATCGAAATCTTATGGCTTGTGGCTTATGAGGGTTTAACGTCCCAAAGCGACTCAGACTATGAGGGACGCCGTAGTGGAGGGCTCCGGAAATTTCGACCACCTGGGGTTCTTTAACGTGCACTGACATCACTTGTTAAAGAACCCCAGGTGGTCGAAATTTTCGGAGCCCTTCACCACGGCGTCCCTCGTAGTCTGAGGCGCTTTGGGACGTTAAACCCTCATAAGCCACAAGCCATAAGATTTCGATGGGCATATTCTAGTGCGTCAGATGTGTAGAGGTTCTCTTTGTGGCTATCCGAGTCAAATTTAAAAGCCCTGTGTGGACCCTATAATTTCGAAATAATTTTTACAAATCGCTGCTCGCAGTAGCTCGCAACCGACTAGGGCGACGCACCTCACCAGCGTGTCGCCTGCCCCGATGACGTCAGTGGGCAGCCGGGGCGAGCTGAAGGTTGGCTCTTCTGCCCGCTGACGTCATCGGGGTAGGGGACGCGCGGTGAAGTGTGTCGCCCTAATCGGTTGCGAGCTACTGCGAGCAGTGATTTGTAAAAATTATTTCTAAATTATAGGGTCCACACAGGGCTTTTAAATTTGACTCGGATAGCCACAAAGAGAACCTCTACAGATCTACTGCACCAGAATATGCCAATCGAAATCATTTCACGGTCCCTTTAATTTCAGAATCAGTTTATTATAAGCGATCAGTCATTGCGTACACATATTTGATGAATACAGGAATAGGTCCCAAAGCCAACGGCTGCACAGGACGCTTCCTGTTACAAACGCGCAAAAAATGCTTACATACAAACAGCAGCGGATAAAAGTGAAACTTACTGCATAAAGTAATTTTAAAACACCTAGAAATACAAGATAATGTAACTATAAAGGAAACATAGTAAAATGGCAGTTTGGGCGAGTTGGTTAAGCATCTTGTAATAAAAACAGCGCAAGGACACAGGACGAGAACGGAGAGTAGACACACACGTGTCTACTCTCCGTTCTCGTCCTGTGTCCTTGCGCTGTTTTTATTACAAGGAAACATAATTTGGGGCAAATGTTATATAAATGCACACAGGAAAATAATTGAGGACAAGTCCAAATAATTTTTGTCGTTAGTAAAAATCGATTGTTTAGATCTCTGTAGCAAAGGCGACGTTTGTTCGGGAGCAAAATTGGAATTTTTAGCTGAGAAAGTTGGATTTAGAATGGAATATTTTTTTCCTCGTCTTGATTTAAACTCGTAACGTCAAGAGGGAAAATGACTCCGTGACCATCGCTTAAAAGTTAATGGCGGCGTATAGGCTACAGCCTTAGCGATCCGCGCCGAAAAAAAAAAAAAAGCTGTTATGAAATCACCTCAGTATTCTTTCTTTTTTTTTGCGTTTTCTAGCTTAAATTTTCGTTTTCGGTGAGCGTAGACTGTTTGTCATTAGAAGGCGGCCATCTTTTGAAAAAGCCAGCGTCAGTTTTTCCCTTTTGTTCCTCGGGGACTGAGACCAGTGACAGTCGGCAGGAGACACAGCAACAGGCTGCCGTGTTTGCTTTGGAAGCTTGTGACACTGTAACCGTGGGCCATGGCGACAAAGCAGCAGCTGCACAGAGACGGGCATTCGTGGAAGCTGTGCGTCATCGCTGCTGCTTATGGTTGGGGCCGTTCGTTAGTTGTTTGCGCCGGTACATTTCCTGTTCTGCTGTTGCGCGGATCATTTCCTGCCAACACAACAAACAAAGGAACAACGAGGGGAGGAGGGATGAGGTACGTGAACTCGCCTATCGGTGGAAATTGCCGCTCTATGAAACGCTGCTGTGGCGAGGTTCCAACAGATCGTTTGTGCGTACGAAGCATAGCTGCGACAGCGCAGAGTATGCGTGCGCTAATGAACGGTCGTCCTGACACTGCCGTGATCTGCTCCGTATCTTCTGATGGAAATAAAAGTTGTCCAATCAATCAATCAATCAATCAATCAATCAATCAATCAATCAATCAATCAATCAATCAATCAATCAATCAGGGGACCCGCTGAAAGGGGCTTGTCCGGCGCTTCACGTTAGGCGCAGTGACTGCGCGTGTCCTTTCCTCACGAAACCCGCTAGATCAAAGTCTAGTGCTTTATTCAAGAGCCGAGTGGAAGAAGCTATTCCTATGGGATGAGTGTTTATTCTCGGAACGAAGAACGGAAAGTGAAATGGTTGACGCTGAAGCGGAGAAGGAAGCAAGAAGACATAAGGCTGAGAATCAGCGTGCGCTTTCTAGATAATGAATTCTCAGCGTTGATTCGCGCTACCAGATTACTTGCGTCGCAGCCTACCAGATCACGATTTCACGCCGGCATCCTCGTAACGGCGTAACGAGCCAAGGTTAAACTGCCCGTCGTGCAAAACAAGTGTCGCAATGAGGGGTAAAGGCAAATATCCGCGTCGCCGGCGAGCGCCTTTGGTAGCGCTCGTTAAGGAAGTCGTCCGGCCGTCGCAGCTAATAAACGATGCGCATTCCCCTCGGAGGAAATGCGCCCGAAACTTGAGAAGCGGGCGCCTCGTCGTCATTCGAGCGCCGCCCTTAAAGTTGTTCGGCGACGAGGCAACCGGCAAGGCCGCGAGTGTTCCCGACGTATCTTCGCGCCGGCTGCAGGTTTTCCCGGCCCGAGGCACCACGCGCAATGACGTCGCCACGCCGCTAGCCTTGGCGGTGCTAGCCGGCCTGATGACGTACAGGATGACGTCACAGCAACAACTCTGCGCAGCCAGTGGCGCGCGCGGTAGATTCGGCGAAGCGCGCTGCCGAGATGATCGCAAGGACGCGGCGGCGGCGGCGGCATGCCGTTCCTCGGGCCGCGATCAGCTAGCTCGTCCAACGCGCCGATGACGCGGGAAGGGGTCGGACGTGCTCGCCGTGAGATCACTTTCCGACGCGACGGCGCGTCGAGCTGTCGTCGAGGGCCAGATGAAACTGGCGTCGCGCGGCTATCGGGTGGCGGCCTTGAGATACATGAGCGCCACAATGGCGAGCAAACGGGTTCGCTACGAATGCACCCACCCACTCTGTGTACGTCAAAAGAGCTACTACCGGGGCCAGTTGGAAGTACATACTTGAAGGAATTGGTGAGCGCTAAAAACCACGGAAAAAGGACGAACACACAGGACGAAGCGCTTTCTAACAACTGTTTTAATCTCAAAAGGAACATGACTATATACACACATTTGACGTCATATCGTGCATTTCCTTCATTTTCATTCTTGTCAGCGCGTGCGTTCCTCCCTCTTCTGTGCATGATATGACGTCAAATGTGTGTATATAGTCATGTTCCTTTTGAGATTAAAACAGTTGTTAGAAAGCGCTTCGTCCTGCGTGTTCGTTCTTTTTCCGTGGTTTTTAGCGCTCACTAATTCCTTCAAGTGTGTGTATGTGAGAACAACATGATTGCCATAACTGGCCGCATTTGTTTTTCCAGTCCCGGACTACTTGCTGGCAGGTCTCGGCTTCCGCTCGGACAGGAAAAGCGTCATGGTCACATGACCTACTTGCCATAGGCTGCTTTCGAACACGGCGCCAGAGCCGGGCTCCCCCTCGGTTACCGTACAAGGACGCTGCCATCTGCTAGCAGACGATGCAAGCCACGGCCACTACGACGCCGAAGCAACGCCGAAGCAACGCCGTGCGCTCGATCATGATACTGAGTCGATTTAAAGACTGTACTGTCAGCTTAGCGTAGGTGCATTACAGAACTCAGCTTCGGAGGTATGCTCGCCGCTACTGCTTGCGGCGAAGTTCGCACAAAGTAGCCCAACTCGTTGCGGAAAGGCGGATAGACGAAAGCCTCCGCAAAAATGTTGACAACAAGCTCTATAGCTGCTCCAGTATACGAGTGGTTCACCTGCGACGCTTTCAGGTAAGCGTACAGACAGCATGTGGCAAAACAAGCGAACAAGAACCTCTTGACGACACGAGCAAACAATACGCGCTCGCAGCTCCGAACGCGCGTCCGTGTGCGGTGGATTTCAAGAAAATAAACGAAGATGCAAGAACAAAAAGTCTTGCGATGGCTCAGAGAGGAGCTACGGAGCTCATGTGAAGGTTTAACGCATGATATCGACCTCCAGGAACACGAAAAGCACTCAAAATGCACACGGAGTCTAACTTAATATGGCTGCCAGCGCGGCGCGCAGCTATCGTCTGCTGCCTTCTCAGCAGCCCCAAGCAGCCGCGGACTGCCATAGGCTAAAAACGAACGCGTTGCTATGGCGATGCAAGCAGGTGGGCGGAGCTTTCGGGCTGCCCGAGAAAAACAAATACCGGACTCGAGTCCGCAAGTAGTCCCGGACAGTCCGGGACTGAAAAACAAATGCGCCTACTGAACTGCGCGGCGTGTTTTTCATCCGCAGCAGCGGGGCTGTAGCTTTCGTACGTCGCCAGTGAAAGCGACGGAAGGGCTAGGAAAACGCGGTTGCGGTCGACGGAAAACAATCTAGTGGTGAAGATTGAAAACCCGCAGACAACAGGGAAGGAGACTCGAATCGGAAAGGGATAAGTGGAGAACACTCTGCGCCGCAGCGGATTTCTATCGTCCGATGATGATGATGATGAGCAGAGTTACAACGCTCACGAGGTTACGGTGAGCACAGAAGATAGCGTATACGCCGTAATAGAGTGGAGCAGTGATAACAACAGCCCCAAAAGAGAGCGAGGCGCAGTTGCAAACGATAGATCGCATCGAATTCTTTCCTACAGTCAAATTTGCAAACAGGTCACTTGACGATGACATTTTCTGTATATAGTGGGATGACGAGCTCCTACCTCGTTGCAGAAATCCTGATTAGGAGAAACAAAAAGCAAAGCGCAGCCTTCACTGAGTGGAGACTATGCAGACTGCTTAGTTCTGCACAGAGAAGAAAATTCGGAATCACAGTCCCACTGAAGCTCCACTTAAATGTAAGAACCTCTCTCACCACGAAAAAGCAAACCTGAAGAGAGTGCATTCACTTTTTTCGACTATTTAAATCCCTAAACAGCTACGACTACCTCGGGTTTGTAAGACTGCAAGTGTCAAGATGGTTCTGAGAAAGGCGTCGCGGTCTTGCTCACTTTGAGTCTGGTTTTACATGCCCTCATGAAAACCAGTAAATGTCAGAGTGCAGTCTTCCTGGCCTGTAGACCACGCTAATCAGATAACCGGATCTTGTAGTTAGTCAGAACAGCAGATTGGGCTCGATTGTGATTCATCTTCAAGTAACAGCGCAAAAACACAGACAAGACACATATAACGAGAACCCACAACGAGCGCTCTTTCAAGGTCGTTGTGTGTTCTCGTTCTATGTGTCCCGTCTGTATTTTTGCGCTGTTACTTGAAGACAGATCTTGTAGTTGCAAGCTCCAACAGGCGAACTGATCCGACAGATCTCACGTGGTTGCAAGCCAACAAAGACTGCGATGATCGTTGCCTACTATGTGAGTGGCTTGTCGTAAAGACAGGGACGGAACGTCGATTTAATCCAGGTGACTACAGGACACTCTTTTTCCGTTGTTGCAAAGTTAAAGGAATTTAGACATAAAATTTCCGGTTGCGTGTTTCCTTCTTTGTAACGATGCTTAAGACACCAGCAAACATGGATCGCCACGTGGTGTTCGCCTGCGGCGGGTAAGTGATTTATAACTGAGTGTATTCTGTCGTGCTGTTTCGGTTTCAGCAGCCGAACGATAGTTGTGACTTCAAAGGTCAGTATAGGTCACGTGAGGCATAACAATACTGCCATTTAATCGCTGCTCCATCGTTTTATTTCACTACAACGCTAAAGCCCGCCTGCCACAGGAGCCAGAATCACAAGAAATGAAAAAGCAACGATTACATTGCAGCTCCATGCTTCATGTGACCTACACTGACGTTTGATGTCACAAACATCGTAAGGCTCCTGAAGCCGAAAGAGGGTGGCGAAATTCAACTATAAATTACTTATCAGCCTGAGGGGAATACCACGTGGCGATTCATGTATAGTAAGATACCTTACGCTAAAGAATAAAAATTGCAAACTGTGGAGTTTGGCGTCTTGAAGTGACGCGCATGGCCCATGAGGGACGTGGTAGGGGAGGGCTCTGGATTAATTTAGAACACCTGGAGTTCTTTAACGTGCGCTGACAAAAACATGCAACCACAGTTTAGTGTCTATAATCTTTAACTTCCGTCTCGGAGAGAGTGCGGCTTACGTAGGCGATAACCATTTCAAGGTTGCTTATCTCCTGAACCAGCACGGCATTGACGCCTACGCTGTTTGTGTCCGTGTAAGTATCGCGTCGTAGTTTTCCTCAAGATGATCGAGAATGACAGGAGACAGAACATAAATATGTGGCGGTGCTTTAAAAATAACTCGACGAATGTTCCCTCATCCCGCACCGCTATGTACAACAGGTTAATGAGAGGCGATAGGAGAAGCGAACTTGAATGCGTTTGCATGTGATTTCCCCACCCGAAGAAAATGTAGACTATCGCCGGGGTGCGCGAGGGGCTCGGCGATTTGCCAGAAACCTTTAGCAAAACACCAAATTCTACGGACAGCTTTCTTGCCAATGGGATTCAGAAAACTTGCAGGTAGCAGTAGCTGTCGTCTGCGGCTCTGGGCGTAAATCATTTCGGCTGACTATATGCGCAAGGATTAACTCTGATAATCAATGTGGCACTTGTTGGGTTTGAAGGCCAAAGCGGGAAATGTTGTTGTGTCTAACACTGCCTCTACTCTTGTAAGAAGCTCTTTGACGCTTGCTACAAACATCACTAAGTATTCGGGGAAGACGAGGAAATTCAGCAACTTGAGGCCGGCCAGCACAGTGGCCATAATACGGTGGAACGTTTCTGGTACAGAGGAAAGCGCTAACGGCATGACTTTTGTTTAATTTATTTATTTTGTCTTGAAAATGCCGTCAGGATGCGATGAAAGCGGTCTCAGTCTCCTTCGCAGATATCAGTCATAAACTCTCTTTTCGAGTTCATAGACAAAAAGTATATAGCGTTATATAACAAGTCTATCAAAATATAACATACGTGTGTGTGTGGGGGGGGGGGGGGGGGGAATAAATATTTTTGGTTCTCTTCTGCAAACAGCAATAGCGGGCGCGTGCATAACTCCGGGGTAACATCTTTCATTTCCACAACGACGACTGGTGATGCCTTAAAACCTTTTAGCGATTGTACAATGTCATTGCGAATCATATCTTGCACTGGAATCATTACGGGAGATCTTGTGTTGAGACTAAATAAGAACCTTGCCGAACAGCTCGCGCTTATTCTTCTCGGGATGCGGCACTTGGGAACTGCTGACCTTCGATGGATCTTTGATGACCAGGAAGAGAAGCAGTCTTGCTATAGTAAAAAAAAAGGCTGTGGAGTTTAACTTGGCTGTGACTTGGCAGTGCAACGCTGGCGTCGCAGTTGTGCTCGGTGGTTTGCGTCTTTGCTGCTGCGCACGGCGAATCGGACACGACGGAGGCGTTGCCTGTTTCGGCGATTTCGTCGAGCCACACCTGTTCCTGGTGCGGCGGTAAGCCAACGCTATTCCACATTTCGTGCAGTTGCGTGAGGAGACCACCCAAGCCTGATAATCATCACAGACTTCATACGAGCAGTGGGAAGCGGTCCTGAACAGCAGTGGTCTGGAGGACCAACGTCGCACCATCCGACGGGTCCAGATATCAGCGCGAGCCACCGGTGTCCTGAACTAGGCAGTCGGCGGCCACCTGACTGGTTCAACATTTTAAAGACCAATAAAGTATTAAAATCTCTGTCTCTCTCGAGAGAGAGACAAGTTGGCGGTGGTGCATTTACTGAGATCACAATGTTCCGGTGTCGGATTCTTAACTTTCCTAACCTTTCCTGTCCCTTGTGGGCACGAGAGGCCATGTGTACGTAATAGTCACACAGGCCACCATTAAGCTTGACCGGCGGGAGAGGCTACCTAGTTTTTCCAGTACAGGAAGGGAAATGTGTTGGCCAATTAACTGCCGCGGCGGTACTGCTGGACACTGCGAGAACGCGATAGCGTATTTCACTCAAGTTCGATCACAGACCGTGCCCGTTGGTAAAATGAATTCCGATGATTATGCTGAATGATCATTGCCGCAGTGACGAACTTTGCAACACCCACGGCCGTGAACTCACACCAAGAGGAGAATGTTCCCGACCAGGTAAGCAGAAGGCTTCTCTAGCTGTGTGGATCTGCGGGCCGTCTAATGGCAGTAGTCACTTTTTGAGCTGAGCTGCGCGAGCGTTCACTTAACACGGATTAGTCGACGCCGTATCCAAAAGTGCAATGACTGACTGCATGGCCGTCGATCGTGGCTTGTGTGTAGGTGGTCGATGTAGCGCGTTGGCTACAACGTACCCAACATTTCTGGACAAAATCATTTTTTACCGGGAGATATGAACACATTTTTTTTTCATATATTGCAATATTTCAAAACAATAGTCAATATATCCGGAGATCTCCCGTCGGCACGGTTACATTTTTTTCCCTATTAACGTTCTTGCTGCCGTCAAAAGCGCGTTCCCAACTGGTTTGCTATGGCAGTCTTACCTGTACGATGCGAGCGAAGGAAAAACTTTAAAAGAAAGATTTTGCTGCACATCGGAAGAATGGACCGTTTTCTTCAACATTCCCACAATAGTACCTTACAATTTTACATCATTCAAAATTTTTGTCCAAGAACGTTGAGCATGGGGCCGTCGACTGTGTTGTGCAGCGTTTCATTCTGCGTTCTGTAGAAGAAAAAGCGTTAGAGAGCACTGCGGCGACCCGCAATGGGAGAATGAGAAAGCACTCATGCCTCCTTCACACTCTTCGCCTTTCTTTGCTTCGGTTTAGACTGTTTGCCTCTCTTTTTGCCTCCTTTTCTGTCCTTAGATTGTTTGCCTCCTTGTTTTTTACTTCTTCCAATCGTGGCGTCTACCGCTGTTTCACGTCCTCGCACTATATGCACGTCCGGGGCTATTTTGACATCGAAATGACCTTTTAGCCTCTAATTAATTAACTAATTACTCCAGATCAATAAAATTTAGTGTAAAAGAACATTCTCTCATCTGCTCTCCCCGCAATTCTGAAGTCTAGTACTGCTTTCACGTCCTCGCACTATATAGACGTTTGATACTATTTTGAGGTCGAAGTGATAGTTTTGGCTCTAATTTATTACTCCACATCGACCAAATTTTGACGCGCATCGCCCTCACATCATACTCTCTCACACACAATCATTCTTTTTCGCTTAGCTCCCACAAGAACAAAGAAATCGCTGCCGACACGTTTTGCGGCCATGAAATCGTCGGCATAGCCAAGCAATGCCTTCGCCGCCGCGGTGGCTCAGTGGTTATGGTGCTCGGCTGCTGACCCGAAAGACGAGAGTCCGATCCCGGCCGCGGCGGTCGAATTTCGATGGAGGCGAAATTCTAGAGGCCCGTGTACTGTGCGATGTCAGTGCACGTGAAAGAACCCCAGGTGGTTGAAATTTCCAGAGTCCTTCACTACGGCGTCTCTCATAGCCTGAGTCGCCTTGGGACGTTAAACCCACATAACCCAAACAAACAAAGCAAAACCAAGCCAGTAATGCTTTCGCATTGAAATATGACACCCCTTTCTAATTGCGGCGCATTAGCGCAGGCGTCATTCAGCCACTTCCTCGGTGGCTACCTTGCTCCAGGAGCGAAGCGAGCCCACGTCATCGGAGGCGACGAGAGGAATCGCAGCGTTGGCGCGGTTCCAGGGCTCCGCGGTGGGCGCCCGGCCGTCTCGGCGAAGTTGTCGTCAACGCTGTTTCGATTCCCGCTCCTCAAAGGACGCGCGCCAGACCGCGGAGGATGCGGGGAGGGCTGAGCGTAACGTCCGATGCTGCGCCGATTGCAGCGGTCGGTGGCTGTCGGAAGAAGCGTGCCTCGTAGACGTCCTGACGCAAGCGGGGGCTCCGCGTGCGCACGTTGGTGGTGTTCGATGTGGGGCCGCGATATTAAGCGCATTAAAAAGGAACGCGCAAGACTGCCAAGGAAAAAAACAAGACGTCGTAGGAATTGAATGGTGTTTTTCTCGAGAGACTTAAAAGAACATACCCGGGCTAACATGTGAGATTAACGAGGCGAGCGCGGGAGAATAGTTGCCGGCTAATTAAATCGGGACACGAGGACGACAGATATAGAAGCATTCTTTGAATTCCTTCGCGGCGAGAATAGCGGTGTCTGATCGGACGAGAGGGACGATAAAGCGGCGCGGTTCGCTTTCGCAATCAAACGGCAAGGATAGAGCACATAGAAAGTTAAAATTGCCATTCTCGGGGCTTAGAAGTCAGAACCTAAGGCATTGCTTCATGGAGAATCGTACGTGACGGCAGGTTTTTTTGACAGCTGCGGAGAATTCTGTGCATGACAATTTGGTTTCTGAGGAATCGAAAGACGCAGTAACTGACTCACTTGTCGGTGAACGCCCGAACCGCGCCTTGACAGAAGGCACGAAGGAGCAAGTGAAAGAAGGAAGAAAAAGGCACTGTAGTGAAGGGCTCCGGAATAATTTCGACCGCCTGGGGTTCTTTCACGTGCACTGACATCGCACAGCACACGGCTGCCTTTTGAGTAGTTTTGCGTTCCGCTTCGTCTAAATTCGGCCGCGTAGGCCGGGTTCGAACCCGCGTTCTCGGGCTCGGCAGGGGAGCACCTAACCAATGAGCCACTATGGCTACAGTCGAATACACCTCAAGACGGAAGCGGCTTTTCCCCGTCAAAGGACTCCGTTACAGCCAATGGCGCTAGCCGATTCCCATGACACGGACAGCGTGACAATGCAGGGAGCGGCGCCACAATGCAGGAGGGACTACTCCCGACCATGGAGAGAGGGGACTATCCCTTTTCATTTGCCAATCCCGTCTTTGTCACGCTAGCAGGGTCATGAGGATCGGCAGACGCCACTGGCTGGAAGGGGGGGTCCTTTGACGGGGAAAAGCCTCTTCTGTCTCGAGTTGCATCCGACTGCAGTCGAAATTTGTTTCTCTTGGTACACTGTATTTATTCGTGTGCCTATGTGGAACCAAGAGCCGTCTCTTGTACGGTGCTGCGGTCGGATACAACTAAAGAACGAAGCGGTAAATGTCCCTCAAAGGAGGCCTCATATACGAGGGGGTACCCAAAAGAAACCGGACTAAATTTTTTGGTCGTCAAAGCTTCTGTGGTACCGCGTTTTGCCACTAGGAGCGCATAGAACGAACATTCCAGAATCAGTAAGCCGAGTGCCGTCGTTGAAGGAGGTCAAACTAGTTTAGGCAGAGTTTTAGAGTCATGACTGTTTTGTGTGAATGTCGTTTTTGCAATGGCTGATTTTCGTGAACAGCATGCACCGGTGAAATTCTGATTTTTGCTCGGAAAAAGTTGAATGGAAACTCTTGAAATATTAAGAAAGACGTACAAGGACGATGCTATGGGGACAACTCAAGTGTTCCTGAATCGAATCCTGAATCAAAACAACAATCATGCCAATAGAAAACTTCAAATTCACCTCGCCTCAAGAAAGCTCGTCAGGTGAAACCAAACCTCAGAACAATGCTGATTTGTTTTTTCGACGTGAGAGGAGTCGTCCATTGAGAACTTGTTCCGCAGGGCCAGACAGTTAGCCAGGCTTTCTACGTGGATGTTTTGAAAACATTGGGCAACAGTGTGCGGTGGAAGTGTCCTGATTTGTGGCAGTCGGGTGACTGGTTTTTCCATCACGGCCATGCCCCTGCCCACACAGCCCTGTCTCTACGACAATTTTGTCCAAAAATGGCATGACCCCTGTTCCTCAACCCTCATATGACCCGACCTTGCCCCGTGCTACTTTATTTGTTTCCTAGAATGAAAAGACAGGTGAATGGAAAGCGTTTCGCTGATGCTGCTGAGGTGAAGAAAAAAACGACGGAGGCACTGTCAAGCACCACAAAAGATGAATTTAAACAATGTTTTGAAAAATGGAATGAAAGATTCGACAAGCGTATCATTGCAAGTGGGGAATACTTTGAAGGAGATTGAAGGTCTGTGCTTAAAATGTGAACAAATAAGTTCAAACGAAAATAAGTCCGGTTTCTTTTGGGTACCCCCTCGTAGCATATAGCTTGCATGGGCTAGTCAAGTTGGAGGCTAGGCTGCGAGAGGGATTCGAACAGACTACATATGCACCTAAAGGAGGCCCTGCAACCAACGGCCTTGCGATGACGCCATGCCTCAGCCCTTATAAGATGTAAATAACCTGTATGAAGTCCTTCCCTGTTTCCCTCTACGTCAGAACGCCTCTGTCCTCCTCTTTCCTGCTTCAGCCCCTACCACGCGTACACCCGACAACAGAGGAGGCCGGCGGTGTCGGAGGCACAGTTCGACGTAGTTCTTGCCGCGCGTCGTTCCTGCTTTCCAAGCGCCCAACTGCGCGCACGAGATACCAAAGCTCTGCCGACACAAAGAGCAATTGTGCATTTTAATTAAGTTAATTTACCAAGTTTCTAATTACTTTCGCTGCAATAATATTGAAGCATTGTAATTATTACATTACTAAATCACTAGACCAGAGAAGTAATGCATTGCATTAAAACTACCGTAAAAGTAATTGAATTAGTTATTTCATTAAAATAATTCACTTATTGCCATGTCTGATCTTGACGACTTCAAACGACTTGTCCAGCTTTGCAACACATGCAATCCACTAAGCACGCTAAGAACGATGAGAAGACGTATGACATTTACATTAATTGTGACTTTTATGCACCCAACACTTCATAGGGATATAACAACAGCCTGTCGCACAACATTTCGTGCGTGGTGCCATGCGATTTCTTGTTGCATATAGCTTGCATGGGCTTGTCAAGTTGTAGGCTAGGTTACGACAGGAATTCGAACAGACTACATATGCACCTTCAATTTCCCAGATTATTTACCTCATCCCTTAAGGTGCCATTGAGGTGCTTGCGTTAGCGCCTTGTGGGTCAGTGGAGCACGCACTGGTCTCTACCTATAAGTGTACTGAACTCGACTATACTGTGAGGCTTCAGCAATAAGGCGGCAAGAAAAAGAGCTCCCACACCAGAAGAAAAAAATTAGTCATTCTTGCTTATCCAATGGCCACCAGTTCCCAAATCAATCTCATAAATGGCTTTCCACCCTCTGTCTCAAGCGCCCATGCAGGATGCGGTCAGACCTCAGATGCTACGGAATTCTCTGGGTTCAGAAAGTCCGCCATGCGAGACATAAACCTCGCAACGTTAGCACTAGAATCTTGTCGTGTGAAGCAGATATGAGCAGGGCTGCGTGAAGAGATGCGAGGCATTAATTAGTTTATTTATATAAACATTCAGCGGGACGTCGTAGAGCTTGCGCAGTTTTGAGGATATCACGGTACTGAATGATTGCGTACGTGTTTTGATATAAGGGCTGACTTGACAAGGTGGCTCAGCGGCTTTGGCGTTAGACTGCTGATCCCAAGGTCGCATATTCGATCCCGAGGTCGCGGCGTCCATATTTGTATGGAGACGAAATACAAAAACAGCCGTGTGCTGTGTGATGTCAGCGCACGTTAAAGAACTAAAGGCGGTCTAAAAATAATCCTCCACTACGGCATCCCTAATAGCCCATATGTCGCATTCGATAGCGACGTAATACAAAAACGGCCGTGTGCTGTGCAATGTCAGCGCACGTTGGAGAACTAGAGGTGGCCTAAACCAGACCTCCACTACGGCATCCCTAACAGCCCATGTGTCGCTTCGTGACGTTAAACCTCGCAATTTACAAACTCGAGAAATGTGCTGATTCATACCCTAACGGCAGCAAACAACGGCGGTTTCTGCAGCCCTAATACTGCAGGCCGTTCTGTCAAGATTCAGCCATCCTGCCGACACTGCCCCAACGTTTCGCTTCCATACCGCTTCAGACATACACCGCTGGTCGCAGTTTCTCCACTGAGGAAGGCAATCATTTCCGCTTAAAGAAGACGTGCGGGCCCGGCAAGAGCAGTAGTTGAGGTTAAGCCAACATGCATATCGGGCCGGCGCAATACACACACAACAAGAACAACAACAACTAAACAGCACAAGAAACAAGACACACACACCGCCTCGTTGCAAATTTAGAGGAACGCCAGAAAGGCCTATCGAGCCTTCGTCGGCGACTGTCGTTTAGAGGGGCGCGCGAGCAGATCGGGGCCAGATCGGCGACGTCTGCGCCGAGGCAACCGGGCGAGACCGCCGCCACCGTCCAAGAGGCACGGACTCCGCATTAGGGGAGCCAGACGCGCGCAGGTATATTTACGAGCGCCGAATCGAAATCCGGATTTGCCGGTCGCTTGTGATGCGAGTCCGCAACCCTTCGTTGTCTGGTGCGAGGAATTTATCCCTCCGGTCTTCGCCCACGTTTTCCCCGGGGGCCCTTCCGAATGCGCGTCGTGTTGTCACCGCCGCCGATACTGCGACCGCCTGGCACCACCGCACGGTCGGCGTGCACGGAGAGACCAAACCGGCGGCGATGGCAGCACGTTTCTCCGCCATCGCCCTCCGGCTGAAAGAGACGCGGGGTATCGGTGGAAAGACGACTTTTAGCGCATCGTCGGGCTGGCACAGCGGGGCGCGGAAAAAGGCTGCTCGCACGTTTTGCACAGCTCCACCGCCACCCGTTGGAAAAGGGCTACTGCACCGGAGGTATGTATACTAAGAAACGGCACGGACGCGATGAACTTAAAGCGGGGCAGCGTTGGGACCGAAGCCGAGCAACAGCCGGTCACGAAACGTCAGCAAAAAATTACAGAGAATGCTTACAAATTCGATTTCAGTGCGAAAGCACGGGCTTTTCTTTAACAACGTTAGCTCTTACTGCTAGCGTTTGTCAAAAACGCGCGTCTCTCTGCAATAAGGCCAAATTGACCAAAACAGTAACCACGTGACCATACTAAATCACATGGCATCAGTGCTAAGTGCTTCCTACACTTCCGATCTGTTATATATGAGCCAGTATAGCGGCCACCGAAGTGGGACTCGGGCTATGTGGGGCGCCATAGTGGTGAGCTCCGGACAATTTCGACCACCTCAGGTTCCTGAACGTGCACTGAAATCGAACAGTACACAGGATTCTAGCAGTTTGCCTCCATCGAAATGCGACCACCGCGACCGGGATCGAACCCACTTCTTTCGGGTCAGCAGCCGAGCACCATAACCACTGAGCCACCGCAGCAGCTCAGGACAACGTTTTGGGGACAGGAGTGCGTCTCCCGTCGTGCACAACGCTCTGTAGTCGCGTCCTGCACTTCGCCAGCGCGCAGCCCTAGGCCATGGTCCCAATGGCGGCGTTTTAAAGCAAAAGTGATCAAACTGAGCGCTCCATTTCGCGCTGCCGGCCAAGCTGCGAAAAGCTAGCTGCACGGCCCGCGCGTGCGCAGATGCAGCGGCGTAGCTCCGCCCACTACGCTCTCTCCCCTGATTTCCCTAGTACTGCGTGTGCCCTTTCAAGGCTACATTGTCCATCTTTGACTGCTACTTCCCTCTGGCTAGGCGCCTCTCCTCCAATGCACCGGCCTACGGGGCTATGTACGCTGAAGCCAGCAGCAAGGTTGGCACTCTTTTTAGTCGCTTTTTATATAGTTTTGAGGACCTATTATACTACAGCAAAAGGAAAAATTGGTTTTTGAGTTGAGGAAATCACGCAGTACCTGCCTCCATATCTCGGTGGACACCTGAACTGCGCCGTGAGGGAAAGGAGGAAGGTGGGAGTGAAAGAGATGCCGTAGTGGAGGTCTCCGGAATAATTTCGACCACCTAGGGTTCTTTAACGTGCACTGACATCGCATAGCACACGGGCGCCTTTTACGTTCCGCTTCCATCGAAACGCGGCCGCCGCGGTCGGGTTCGAACCCTGGCACTCCGCCTCGGTAGACGAGTGCCTTAACCACTGAGCCACCGCGGCGGGTATCATAAGGAGCCTATCGGGCAATTTGGTGGCGTCGCCGTCTCGCGTCACACCTGGTAACGTCATACGTATGATGACGTCGGCAATGACACGTGATACGTTGCCCTAACAAGTACGTCATGGCTGCACAAGCATGAAGTCACGTACCACCTCACATCACCAAAGCGGAAGTGACGACCGACAGTGTTCTGAGAACGGCTCGACGGGTTCCTTGTGCCATCACATCCCAGGCTGGGCATTACATCGAAGGCCGCTAGTTTTAGCGCAATAGCGTTAGGAAGCTCGTGTCGCAGAAAATCCGTCGTCGTCGGCATCGTTGACTATGAGCGAAAAATCCCGAGAAGCAACCTAGCAGGTAGGTAGGCCAGCTAGGTCACGTGACCTTATGGGGAGATCACAACCTGCCCACCGGATCGTTAGCAAACTGCCCACCGCGGCAGGTGGCAGTTAAATTATGACTGGTCGCCGGAGGATACTGGAAAGAGCAACTTGGATCACAGAAGTCCCACCGGTGGCAGCACCTGCCATCGCAGGGCAGTGGTGCATCCTTAAAAACCGCTGCACCACTGCGCCAGGAGTGGTGTGAGGACTCCCAGGGACATATGAGTGCGAAGTTGAGGATGACCAATTCCGCGTATATGGGCATTAATTCTTTATTGCTATCGCGTAATATCCTCATGGCGGAACTTAAGTGTGCCCTCCAGTTTTTTATACGTTCGTGAGTTCGATCGCTTAGGTAATGTCATCCAAGTTGATCAAAAGGTCGTGTTGCCTCATGACAATGTTCCAGCCAACGCGCCCTGGGTTGCACAAGGCGCCGCACGGAAATTCGGGTTGAAAGACGTCGACCACTCTACCTATTCTGAGTTCCTTGCCCCCACAGACCTTCTCTTTCGAAAGTCGACGATGCACTTTCGTGGACACTGATTTCAAAAAGGTGAACTCTTAAAAGCTCATCTTTGCAAAGGCTTTCACAAAGCGGGGCACTATTTCGTAATGCTGCGTCGAAAGATCCTGCTCTTTAGAACAGATAAGTAGGAAAGAGATATGTCAACCACAATGGTGTTCGGCTAGGAAGGGACGAGGAAGGGAGCTGGACCAAGAAACAAGAATATGCTCTTAGTACTAGATTTACCGCTTTTATTCTCCACTTAGAATAAAGCGAACATGTGCTTCGTACACGGGTTTGAACGGACACGCGATGGCAGCGCACGTTAAAGATCCCCAAGTGATCGAAATTACTCCGGAGACCTCCACTGCGGCACCTCTTTCTCTCTTTCTTCTTTCACTCCCACCTCCCTCCTTCCCTTACGGCGCGGCTGAGGTGTCCACCAAGATGATGATTACGATGATGTCCTCAGTCTTAATGGCACATACCCACGACGTTGGATTGGCCAGGGTTCATAGCGGATACAAACGCACTCATGTACAAGGACAAGAAGCGAGACAGTTGCGACGTCATTTTCTTTTCTCAAAAAACCACTAAGTGAGGCACACACCGAGAAGGGAGACAGTTAGTGCACCTTTTATTTCCTTAAGACCAATTTTCATAATAAGAATGAACGCATTAAAAGCACCAAGAAGACAAGGCAAAAAATTCAGGTGCGATCAATTGGACTGACATCTCCAATGTTCTCGGGAAAAAAATTGAAAATAAGAAAATTGTAAGATACTGTTATCGAAATATTGAGGGTAATGGTTCGTCATTCTGAATGTTTATTTTAAAGTGCTTCCATCGATCGCATCCAGCAGTTAAGACTGCCATAGAAAACCACTGGGGAACGCTTTTGACGATAGCTAGAACGTAAATAGAAAAAAAAAATACAAGATTGCCGTCGGGTGATCTGAGGATATGTTGATTGTTATAGGGATATCTTACATTATATGAAAAAAAAAATGCGTTCATAAATGGTTTGCTGCTCAAAAATGCTTTTGCCCAGAATGGTTGGGTGTGCGCGGAGGAAATACGATAGCATTTACCTTTCACTCACTAATCTATTGCAATTCTGATAGTATTGCCCTTCACTCAGCAATCAGTTCCAATAGACGATATGCGAAATTGCTTGGCGGTCTGGCAACACCGCGCCCACAACTTCCGGTTTCCATCTTGGTGCGGTCGAGCTCGTCGAGCTGGTGCATCGTTTGCTATGCGTACTTTCTTCTTGCGAGTGGAATTTCAACAGGCAAGCTTCAGCTGCTGCGTTGTTTTCACAGCTGATCTTTGACTAAATGTAGGTGCTTTCAATAAGCGCCAGCTTACTCCTACCGCGTCCTCAGCTTCGCTTGAAGTCTGGCGCTGATGATCGCAATAATCGGCACTCGAAAGTGGGTTGGAAAGTCGAACCGTGACCGTGTGCTGTTGTCGTTTTAATGCTCGCATTAAAGCCCCAGTTCAAGCATCACGCATTATCATGGCTATTTTATTCCCAGGTGGACGTGAATTCATCTGGTAGGGTAGCGAGCGGTTATTTTGCGGTGAGTGCGCACGTGTGTTGACAAACTTCTGTGATAGTGCGAACTTTCGTTCGCGCCGACGCCAGGAGCTTCGTGCATTGCAGTATAATCACACAAGACCTTCGACCAGCTGCGTAATTCGATTCCTTTACTGTAATGTGCAATGCGCATCTGCGGTTTTCAACGTCACCGTTTCAGAGCCCGGCGTCGGTTGATTTTCGCCGCAATTCGTTGAAACCGCGTCTTGCTTAAGACGCAGTTGAAGCGAGTATTGCGATGTTGTCAATCGATATTACCAAGAGGAAAGTGGGCATATATAATTCAAAATGTAAGCAAAGACGCAGTTTTTTTTTCAGATAAGCAGTGAGCTACCGCGGCGGCTTGATTAGAGAAAGAGCGTACAGCTGTAGGTGCCTGCACGGACTCGATACGCTGGTCAAGTTGTGTGTGCAGGGGCGAAATTAGCATGTTCGGTTGCTTCCGAAACTTAATTAGCTTACTGCCAAACTTGGACAAATGGCTTTGTTGCGAAGCAAGCTGTTGAAGCTTGCCACAACGATAATAAAATCTGATGGCCTGAAGCGTTTTCAGAACACTGTTGCACGAACTTTCTAGCTTAGAAATGCGTCCCTCCTTCATAATAAAGTAGCTATATTATTCGCTTCTTTTTTTTTTTTTAGATTTTCGTCGCCGCAGATATGGAAGGTATAGGAATCCTCAAAAAATAAAGCATTCGCACCTCAGTTTTTATACGTAGGGTGTATTGCTTCATATGCGTAATGTCCAGAGAGTTTGCTCGCCCTTCTAAAACTAATTGAACGCGGGAAAAACTTAACTGAACACGTAGCAAACTAAGCAGTAATCGGCATATGGTTCTTCGAGTGAACTTATTTCGCCACGGCACGAGCGATTGGCCCGCTCAAAAAAATTACCTTCTCTATTACGTTGTTCAAGTATGCGTCTATATATATTCACGCCCGACCGGGGAGTTGATAAATGCACGAAATCGGCTTCTAATTTTGATCAGAGACAACAAAGGCTGTGGTCCTTATCTTAATTTAAACGCAAATCACCTCGAGAGATTTGTAAAAAATCAGCGCAGAAAGCGAAAGCTGTGCACTGATCCGCGTGCTGACACATGATACCTCGCATGGCGTTTTGTGTTACTAAAACGTTGGGACGGAGTAAAAAAATAGAAAAGCGAAAAGCTGGAGCGCACCTAGTTCTGGCACGCATCGTAGTGCCTTTTCACAGTGGAGAGGGTAGCGCACCACTGCATCGGCATTTTACTTTTCAAACGAAGCGCAGCCGTTTTAACCCAACGCTGGGCAGCGGTTTCGTTTTCTGTACCGTGCCAACATGGAGGACTTAGTTCTCGGAGCGTCGAGAGATGGCGCTGCGCATTTCGCATATCGTCTATTCTGATTCTAATCTTATTTCATTTCTATGCGTAACGGCTTCTTTTACTCAGTTTTGTTGCGTCATTCTTGGCGATTTTTTGTTATTTTTAGTCCGGCACCTCCTTCTTCTCCATAGAACTGGACAGGAGAAGTTTTCTCTCCACTTGCCACCAGCGCAATCGTGGCACGTGATCGAGTGAGGTGAGGCGAGTGAATTCTCCACTGCTTTTCGATGCGATCGACGGAAAGATTTTAATAGAAAGATTTTGCTACACATCTGAAGAATGGATCATTACTTTCAATATTTCCATAACAGCGTTTTACAATTTTCCAACTTTAGAAATTTTTGTTTGAGGAACATTGGACATGCTGCGCTGAAGCGCTGTGTTATTCCTTCTGACTTTGGTAATGCAGCCTA
The DNA here is from genome assembly GCF_055824585.1 of Amblyomma mixtum. Classification (NCBI taxonomy): domain Eukaryota; kingdom Metazoa; phylum Arthropoda; class Arachnida; order Ixodida; family Ixodidae; genus Amblyomma; species Amblyomma mixtum. The sequence goes on along the minus strand of NC_143012.1, from coordinate 288,348,125 downwards.
TCGTGTCGCTCGGAGAGCATTTTACTTTCAAAACGCAAGTCGAAGATCCCTGTACTGGCGCAGTTCACAAGAAATTGCGACAAAGGAGACAAGGGATAAGATGCGGGGAGTATACGACGTGCCCACACCGACCATGCAACCCCAGTTCGACCAACAGAAAGTCGTGGTACAGAACGCAGGCTTCGAGTGAATTCGTGCTGTAGTAGAGAAAATTTGCTTCTAACTTGGGAGGAATTACGGCAAGGAGTCCAGCAAACGCGACATTCAGCACCCATACTTGGTGCGCACATATATCAGGAGCGGTTCGCGCCCAGTGACTGCAGAGGTCACCGTGTGTCGACGCCTCGACTTTTCAAGCCTCCTTCTCCATGACTTCCGGTCATCATCGGCGACCTGGCAGAGCGGGCGCGCATTCAGAGGTTGTTTGTTTGTATAGCACTGCGCGCTGCCCGTCACCCAGGCTCGCGCGGCCCGAAATAGGGCCTCTGGGAGTTATTTATCTCGAGGCGGGAATCCGGCGATATAGAAGGCGTCGCGAAGCTTATAGGAGCCCCTTTTTTATATTTCGGTGCCGTCGGCGCTGCTCTGCAAATATACCCGTCCTCCCCGTATTTATATCCTGAGATGAGAAGGCACCGTCCTGTTTCAAAACTACGCTACGAATCGACAGAGCTCGCGCATTTAGAAACGCATCGACGAGTTGTCCGCGCTACGACAGACCAGGGCGCCGCCACCCACCCTGGCGGGTTTCTACCGCTAAGGTGAACCAATTAAATCCAAGCTTCAATTGGCTTCAATCGACAAAGCATTAAACAAAGGCAATCGAGCGTAATGGACATATTTTAAAGGCAAGGCGAAATAGTTTTTTTGCAATTCAAAAGAGATTCAACCCTTATAAAAATGGTCTATAGACAGTCTATAGACTTCTTAGGGTCTCTATTGCCTTCCTATAGATATTCTTTTTTGTCTATTCATAGTAATCAGAAGTCAACTAAAAGTGTATGACCATAAATTTATAGGTTGTCTATAAACCATCTATTGCCTATAGACTGCGCTCTAGAATTTGTCTATCGGGAATCTATAGACGTTATAGTCTGTGGACAGTCAATAGACTGTCTAAAAAAATTTGTAAGGGAAGGATTCGAAAGTATGCCTCCGTCCCGCGTCTATTGCGGTTTTTAGTCGCTTTATCTCACGAACTGACCCACAGCTTTTCACCTTCTAAAGTATAAAGTTTCTATATAGGTCAAGTATGCCAAGTAGTTTAGCGCTAGCATTAAAAATGGTGATGTAATCGCCGATTAAATCTCTGACTTTCCCTCAAAGAATCGGATAAGCTCAATGATGACTTCACTGTTGCCGAAATTTCAAATTTCCGTGACCTTCGCCCATATCATGCTGTGCGTCGTCCGATGCCGCCAAGCAACCCTTCGGTGGCGTTGGTTTTCTTCGTTCAAGCAACCTTTTCTTCTCTAGAACTGTAGCGCCACCGTCAGTGACGTTATCGCTGGTGCCTCTGCCCCGGGCTGCGCACTGCACAGAAATCTTTGCGCCAACGCGTCTTTTTCGGCGATTACGCCACCATTTCATCATTGTGTCCTTTTGTCCTCGTCCTTGTAGGTGAACCATGTTTAATATGCCAACGTCACATAAACTAGCCCAACTTCAGCGCTTCAACAGCCAGTACATTTTGTTCCATAACACGATGGACCGCATAACTGCGATGACATATAAATAAAAAATGTTCTCCCTTCTGCACCCCCCCCCCCCCCCCCCCCCGGTCCTCACAGGAAAGGCTCACCCCAGATCAAGTGACCATAGATGGCGCAGAGCACTCATTTCCTGGCCCCCGTTATCCTACCCCCCCCCCCCCCCCCCTCCCTCCCTTTCTCTTTCTGGATGACATTGTCATTGTTCATCCATCAGCAGGTGAGCGTGGAATTTTCTGTCACGACATATCACGAGGCCACGGACACCATTTAGGCTGAAAGAAGTGCGACCTAGAGCATTACTCTAAGAGCCACTTGTAAACGCTGATCCGTGGGTTTTTAGGTGCAAATATTAACAAGGAAATGGGTACAAATATACAGGATGAAGGAAAGGGTGCAGGAGGTATAGAACGAAGACAGAGAGCGCTTGTCCTGTTCTGCTTTCATTCATCATCTTGTATGGCTGCTTCCAGCAACCACATCCTCTCTCGTATTCTGCACAATTCGGTTCCTGCTCCTCCTGCTGCCGCTTTGTAGCGCGAGCTAAAGTAGAACGTGCTTACCGTTCGCCCGACGACAGTGCATCGTTCAGTTACACAATTTACTCGCTTTAAAACTGTGAAAATGAAAGCTTAGAGGAAACAACTCTGGTTGCCGGATTCAGAGGACATTTGTCTGTGGCAGGGTATTCCGCTTGTCACAGTGCGTCGTACTTTCGCCTGAAAATTACGCTACGAATGTGTTTAGAGCTTTTGCTGATCAATCCCCTCGTACCTAAAATCACCGCCACGAATAATTAGGCGAGGCGTTGGCCATCACCATCATCAGCCTGACTACGCCTACTGCAGGACAAATGCCTCTTCCACGTCTCTCCAATTAACCTTGTCCTTCTCCAGTTGCGGCCATCGTATCGGCGGAAATTTCGTAATCTCATCCGCTCACCTAACTTTCTGCCGCCCCCTGCTGCGCTTGCCTTCTCTTGGAATCCACTCCGTTACCCTCAAAGACCAGCGGTCATCTTTATTTCGCATTACATGCCCTGCCCAAGCCCATTTCTTCCTCTTGACTTCGACTAGGATGTCATTAATCCGCGTTCGGTCCCTCACCCACTCAGTCCGTTGCAGTCCCTAAACGTAACACCAATCATTTTCTTTCCATACCTCGCTGCTTTGTCCTTAACTTAAACTAAACCATTTTCGTTAGCCTCCACGTTTCTGCCCCATAGGTGAGTACCGGTAAGATACAGCTCTCGTATACATTTCTCTTGAGGGTTATTGGTTCGCATGTCCCCACGTTCCTGCATGCTTACCATAAGTTTTGGACGTCGTTCTATCAACTCTGTTCTTCAAACATGTTCTGCAAACATGTGCCGCTCTTGTGCACTATGCAGGCTCCTTCCTACGCGAGCATAAAGCTCCCCACGAAACGTGCCAGACGAAGCTTGGAATGCGTCCAGGACTGCCTGAGAACTCGTCGAATGCGGAAACCGCGGCGCAGAGCTGGCACCACTTGCTTCCAGCGCATTCTCGAGCCATAATAATACAAAGCACGCTTCGGCAATCAAACTTCTCTCACGCCTTGCGTGGCGAAGTTAGGTAGTACTTAATAGATATGCCGCTGGAGCACTCAGGTATAAACAGGAGAAACTATCCTGTCTGCACGTAACGCGTGAGAATAAGCCAAGCCGTGCTCCGAGTATTATTCTGGCCGTGTTTGTACGTGGCCCATAGAAGCTGTTCAGCGATCGTGCAATATGTCTGTTGCCAGGAAACCAGTGTGCATCCGCTTTTGTGGACTAGGCGGGCGTAGGCAGTGCGGATGATACAGCGGGTGCTGCTCACCGGAAACTACAGATCGTGCTCTATATGTCTATCACGTTTACGCACGCCAACGGCAGTTGCTCCAGAGGCTTCCTGGCGAGCTTGCAAAAAGTTTAATTGGGTCTCTTGTCAGAGCCACAGTGGTGAGACCAGGCGATAAACGCCGTTGCGATATTTTTGAAAAGACGCAGGTGTACCGACTCGAGGGTCCAATAAGAGCCTTGCTCTTCCGTGTCAGTATAAGCTGTGTAATCCTTGTCCCTATCTCCATCACCCCAGACGTTCTCCGCTTTCCTTCCCACAACGCTTAGCATAGCTTGGCCTCTCGTTCATATGGCCATTGGAACGCTAACGTTTCAATAAATTGCTCCGAAGAGAGCTCTGTCTGAAAGGAACGGGCAATAGAATTACAGTGAGATAGAGAACGCCTGGGGCAGGCTTTACTGCCACCCGCAGGAATGACGTTATTGACGAAGACGAAGATGGGAGATGACAAATATTGATAGATGAAGATGAGGTTAACGCATTATGCTAACTAACACTTGTACCCCCACCCCCCTACCGCCCTGGTCGAAAGCGAGTTAGGGTGATGACGGGCAACGGGCAAAGGGCTTCAAGAGGGACACGTGGACGATCTCAATGCTACGACGGCGATGGTCAGTAGCAGAAGCGGCGGGAACGACACGTAGCTCATGGAGGATTTCTGTTCGAGCACTGTGTACGGACGCTTCCACGAAGAAGGTAGGGGGACGGCCGTACTCAAGGAGAAAGGAAGAGCAGCTGGTTGTTCGCTGCACCGCAGTATTTTAAGCAAGGGCAACAAATGCAAGCAGGCCTTCACCCAGCTGGTGTGGTCAAATTGAATGCAAGTGGAAGGCATATTCAAAATAGCTCCGATGAAAGCGTTCTGTGAGACCATTGGTTCGGGGCTGGTAGGCGGATGTTGTTTTGGGAGCGGTATTCGAGGCATGGAGAACTTACTCCAGTACGGCACCTTACCAAGCGAGCAGATGAGGAAACGGGTAGCACGTCTTTAGTAAAGTGAGAGGAGCGTAATAAATAGGCTGAGCGCTTGCTATAGGAGCGACAGTGGAACCTTGGCGCAGATGAAAAGGCTGAGGTGTAATGTTATAGGCGGCAAGGAGGTACGAACCTCGTGAAAAACAAAGAAGCGACGTGACAGTAAAAATCCCTCGGGAGAGAAAGTGCGGGCTTGGACGACCAAGACGTCCCCATCGGCAATGTGGTCGGAAACAACTCGAAGGATGCCTTCGCAGCCTGGAAAACGGACATGGTCAGTGGTTGTAACCAATCACAGATGCGACCGTTCACAAATGCCACGATGCTTAATATTTGTTTTCTTCTTGCAAACTAGCGCTTTTCTCATTTCAACCTCTCATTTACTTGTTTTGCAGAAACTTTAAGGTCACTGCGACGACGCGCATTGAAGCAATGCGAAACCAAAACGTCCACATACTATATCGACATTCGTGGCTGTTCTCCATGTACTATATCGACGTGCATGGCTATTTTATCGTCAAAGTGTACTCTTTAGCGTTTTTTCGCGTTTAATTAAACAGCTGATTAAACCTCGTCAACCAAATTTTTCCCACGGCAACATTTTATCTAGCACTATCACACTTTCAAAGATTTATCTTAAGAAAACGACGTAATCGTGCGGAAAAAATTTGCAGACACGTTTTGCGGACACTTATTGCTGACGCGACATAGCCATATAATGCTCTCGCATTAATAAATCCTTTTCGGCCTAGTAAAGTTGTTAGCTACTGGAGGTGTTAGCCTTGCGATTATCCTGCCGGCAATTGCACCACTGTAGCGACATTTAAATGTTAAGTGCAAGGGCAAAGCTTCGCCGCCACACATACAAACACCCACAATAGTCATCAACTGTCGCTGACACCAAATAACATTATGCCTCTAAACGTCCCTACCCTCTGGCTGAGACCGAACAAGCAGTTTCTGGTAACCAGATGCCGCATTTGATAACTTAAAACAGTGCTGTGCATATCCTCTAGTGTGCAGAAGGTGCGGGGTTATATGTATTGTATTTACTTGCTTCTATTGTGCCCCAGATTGCAACGCGCATCTGTTTTTCAAGATTAGAAAGTCGTCTTTCTTTCCTCGCAGCAAACGAATGCAACAAACTGCCTCAGGCTGTGGTGTCTATAAGTTATGAGCAATTTCAGGATCCGTTAAGGCGATATCTTTGCGATAGTGGATAGCCATAAACTGTGAATTCGTAATGCATTCTACGTTGTATTCCTATTTCGCTATTTCCCTGTGTAACAAATTTATTTGCTTGTCTCGAAACTTTATTCTCTACTCTCTGTTTTATTCTATAAATTTATTCTTGTTGTGCTTTTATGCTTTAGTTGGGAAGATATTTGCTCAGTTAACCACTGTTCCCTTGGTTAAATGAGAAAGAACGTGGTTAAAGAAAGAAAAAGAAAGAGAGAAAGAAAGAAAGAAGGAAAGAAGAAAGAAAGAAAGAAAGAAAGAAAGAAAGAAAGAAAGAAAGAAAGAAAGAAAGAAAGAAAGAAAGAAAGAAAGAAAGAAAGAAAGAAAGAAAGAAAGAAAGAAAGAAAGAAAGAAAGAAAGAAAGAAAGAAAGAAACCGGTGGCGGTGCTTGTGCCCGGAAGTAAAATTAGGTATTAGGCAATAAATGGTTATGGAGGCCAGAACTGATAGTCGCTCGCTGTTATAAACGGTAATAAGATTCACCGCGAGATCACTGCTGTCGTCTTTCCCTCTCACTGCGTTGCCAGAGGCGTTTCTTCCGCCTCCTGCATGGACCGCGCGGTAAGCCAGCAGCATTAGCACTCCCAAGAGCACATTTGCTTGCGCTTGGTATCGAGAAATCGGCGTGCACGGTCTTCGTCGTTTCATCGTCGATGGCCGACGGCGGACCGTCTTTGGGAGAGGACTGCTTGAGATCACGTTGCATTGGGCGAGGACAGACGAGACGACGTTTACTCCACCTGTGAGCAAGATGTGCTCAGCAAAACTCTTTGTCAAGTCTCTCAGCGAGCACAACAGCTGAACGTGCACTACTGCATGGAACTGGCAGCTCTGCACCGTGCGCATTTAAAGGAACGGATCATCGGCTTTGCGAGGGTCCAGGAGGCGTGCGATCACGAAATGGTGCCAGGCACGCATTGTTCGCCCGAGCAGGGAACAATACAATCGGGTAGTGCACGAGCGCATTCGGGGGAGCCCAAGCCCAAAGCGGGAAGAGGCCGGCGAGACAGCCGCCCTCTTCCTCCTCGACCAACAACGGCATGGTGCAAGGTCGGAACCATCCGCAGGTGTAATTTATTAGCACCAAGATCGACCAGCCTGGCCATTCCGGAACCCACCAGCAACACCCCATGTTGCGCTGCAAAGAGTTCAGGTGTTTCGCACCATCTATTGTGCGCTTCTTATGCATAGATGGATGATTAGCGCGTGCGCTTGGCGTGGTGGCTATGGACCCGTGACTGGGTAAATTTTAAAACTTTTTTCGCAATAATTTTTTTTTCACTGTAACAGTTATTGTTTTAGTATTCACTTCAAGCGCGAATTTGGCTCCTTCAATAGTCTCGCCACGTCGGTTCGCTGATTTTCCGCTGTTAATAGACGCAAGGACAGACGGACGGACGCATGGATTGATGGATAGATTCTAAGAGTCTCCCCTTTGAAACTGTGTTAACTGTGGCACCGGACGGAAAGCTTGAGCCACTTCCGTCCCGGCTAATTCAGGGAGATTTTTCTACCTGGTGGCGAAAGGAAGAAAAAATTCGGGGCACTTAAGCCCCCCTTCAGGGTATGATAGCTTTAATGGGTCCATCCAGCGCTCTGTGATCATCTTTGCATATCACTTCGCTGACACGGACACTGCTCTTTATTCTATTTTTTCTTTTAATTTTTTTTTTATTTATTTACCACAAGACACGCAGGGCCTCCCTTTAACCAAGTCGAACGGACGCTCGTCAGTGGTAAAGGAGTAGCACGCCCGACTCACAACCCAAGGGTTAGCGGTTCGAGACCCCGCTCGACTATCTTTCTTTTCAGCGCAGTTGCTTTTCTTCCTTCACAGGTACAGGTACTAGGTAATGATGATGATGACGTCCCCACAGCGTAGACCAACAGAGAATTGTGTTCTGGCGTTATTACTGTTGCAGTTGACTGTTGACATTATCACTGTTTCTGTGGTGGAAGGTGATTTCATGGTACGAGACCATTCTCTCTCTAGCCGATCGGAGATCCGAATCGCCCACCCGGCCGACAAATTCTCGAGCACATTGGTTGGCTTTTTTGTTTCCCTCACTGCCGGAGTGAGCTGGAAGCCGTACCAGTTTAATTGGTCCTAAATTTTGTTGCGGTAGTTTGGAAATTATTTTGAATACTCTATTGCATACGGAGCCTTTCCCAAAGCTCCGTATTGCGAAATGTCTAGCTCATTATAGCCTAATAATGATGACAGCTTAGAAATTTCGAATAGTTCCCAAATGAGCCAGATCGCGGAGAGTTAAGTGAAGTGTGAATAACTTTAACCAATCAACACGACCACGTGACAAAGTGGAGTGAGCCCCAAGTCAGACAGATGAGGAGAAGGTGAAAAATCTGTAATATCGCACGAAACAGTCTTTTTCTTAACCCACTGCATATTGTTTAAATCCACGAGCCCATGACGATTCCAAACAACGCAGGCGTATTTTAGGATTGGGTTGATCAGGGCTTCGTATATATGTAACCTGGTATTTAGTGGAGCTACATCCGAGGTGCGGCGCAGGTATAACCGCCGTGGCTGTCGGTCCCAGTAGATATTTTAATGCGTTAGCATTAGAGCTCCCATGTCGGAAGAATCAGTCCGTTCGTCCGTCTGAAGCCTCGGTTGGCAGATGGCAAAGTGGGGAGTGGGAAATAACCATGGAAAAAGAGGAAGTGTGGGAGAGGGAAAGCACTGTCCACTTTTAACTGATGTCATCATTCTCATTGCCTTATTGTATTAGGTTTCTGCTGTGGTGCAATAAATACTTCCATCGTTATTTTATTTCCTAACTTGCTTTGTACATATTCTATCTACAATTGTATAATTTCACTGTGTGAATTGTTCTGTCGAGCTTGTTCTGTGTAATTAGTACTTCTTTTGCCTTGTTCTCCCATATTATTTTTATACGTACTTATTTCTATGAACCTTGCACTTAGAATTGAATATTGGTATTGTGTAAATTATTTTGTAAGATTTTCTGTGCATAACTAACATTTTTTTGTTCTATTCTGCAATCTGTAAATGTATCTGTTGTCATACTAAAACTTTGTCCTCACCAAATGCCATGTAAAGGGGGCTCGAACGTAATCAAGTGGACTTGATTCACTTTTTGTTCGAGCCCCCTCCGTTGTTTCAAACGGAAATAAATTCAATTCAATTCAATAAGAGGGTGCGAAGAGATGAGTGGCAGGTGGGGGAGAGTGGAGATATGTCGTGTCACGCTGTAATTGACGGGCTGGATCACGCCACCCACTCGCACGGTCTGAAAGCGTCAGCAGCTGCTTCGTCGGGGGGGGGGGGGGGGGGACACAATGCTAAACCATACTGTGCCGCGTCAATCGCATTATCGTCTATTGTATATTTATTTATAAACTTTCAAACGTAAAACCATTCCACGCAGAGAAATTGTCATTTTTATATCCAATACACAGGCTGAACAGACGTCATAGAGGCAGCCATAGCTGAGAAATGGAGGTTTTTCTATTCGCTAATCGCCAAATGCTGCACCCTACAGCGTGGAATCTGCGTTCCGTGCTCCATCATGGCGCCCGCGATGCCATATGCAACCCACCTATACCACATTTGAATCCTGAACTCTTGAGGTCATTACCGCGCTTTTAAGGCTCCAATCGTCCAATGACGCAGATGCATTCACCATAACTCCGTTATCTAAAAGTACTAGGGTCTCTGGGGTAAAGACTGAGCCTGCTTCAAAACCTAGAGGGATAGGGCCACATCCGGAGGGATACTGTAACATGCACCCTGCCGCGGGGGTGCCTGGATGCAGTAGGCGGCGCTGGATTGCCTCGATCAGGAAGCTGCATCGAGGCATCCTAGGCTGGAGGGATGGATGGATGGATGGATGAATGGATGGATGGATAGGAGCGCCCCCTTTGAAACGGGGTGGTGGTAATTGCCACCATGTTCAGCTTTTCTTTCATTATTTTTGTTCAACTGTGTTGTTAATTCTCATTAAGATTCGCCATCTTCTTTCACTACGGTTTCTTACACTTCTAACCTTATGTCACATCTCTGGTTTTCAGCCACTAATCCTCCAATCGCTTTTTGCTAACTTCCACTGCAGATTTATTTACATGACCATTGTTATCTTTAAAGGGGTGGAGACACCAAATTTTGAAGCTATAAAAAGCCTGCTATGGGATTCCTATGTATGCAAGGGCACTCAAGGCCAGGTGTTGGACGCAACAAACGTTTAAAAAATATTTTAATTCGGTTCCAAAGATTACCTAAATGCTCACTCTCACAATCTAGACCCATCGCTAGCGCCATCAACCATGACGTCACAAGGGGTGCAGAAAAATTAAAGTTTTAGTGACGTCATACCAAAATACAGTGGTGTACGATGAGCGGGGCACAGACGCGTGAGCGCAGTCGACGCACCAGCTAGCCGCGTTTGCTGCTAACCGCCACTCGCTCGGTTTGCGGCGCGCCGTTGCGAACAGCGTCGCAACGTCCGATTGCAGCTCGTTGCCTGCGTCCGGCCTGCTAGATGTCAACGGCGGGCCGCTCGCGGCAACAACGACGGGAAGCGGCAGCGTCATGATGACATAGGGCGCACTCCTTGGAGCCGGGCGGTCTGCGCCAGTCTTCGTGCCGAACGCAGGCATCTGAAGAACGCGATAGTATTGTTTGTTCACGTTTATAGCAAACCCTGGGATATATGAATATCAAAAATGCATCGTTTCTGACGATCGTTGGCAAATACCGAGTTCCTGGTAGAAGTGATGACTGCGATGCAAGCAAATTTCATCAGCCGGTTTTGTGCTGCTGCTACCTGGTACGGATCGCCTGCCGTCTGCTAGCTCTGCTGCTGAAGACGTCGTGGAAATCGAACATATCTTTTATTATGGGACGAGTTCACAGTAAAGAGGCGCCGAGCGGAGCACGTTTCTGAGCGCTGGCCAGTCCCGAAGCGCCCTCAGCTGCGGAGTCGATATGCGAAAGCAGCTAGGCCTAGCGACGACTAGGGCAGTCTGGGACCAGCGCGCAGGTCGTCGGCCGGCGTTGCCGCAGGCAGTGTCGCTGCCGAAAGATCCACTTTTAGCACAGTCATGCTGTCGTATCTCGAATCTAGAAAGCATCCTTTCTGGTAGCATGGCTGTTTTGTATTTTCTTGTGCGGATGTGAAGTACGCCGAGTCTGCCGGCCGGTAGGTCAGCCTGGATACCGTCTGCCGACGTCATAAAAGCGAGCTAAAGAGTGTTCTTGACGTAAATAATAAACCATGGGACAAGAAATGTGAAAAAAGTGTCATTTTTGAGGATCGCTGACCAATACTGAGCTGCTGGTAGAGGTAACAACTGTGATATGAGCAATTTTCTCACAACCGCGCCTAGCAGCTGCCGCTGGCGCGACGTTGGGGTCCGGCTCGCCTGGCGCCCGCTAGCTGCGCTGCCGAAGGCGTCGAGGAGATTGACCATACTATTATTTTATTGTGAGATGATTCTGTTAACACTACAGCTATTTGTGAAAAGTAGGCCTTTTATTATAGCGCAGACGACTTCCGAAGCGCCGGCCGCTTGCTAAACAGGCTATAGGCCTAGCGACGACCACGGCAGCCAGGCAGCAGCACAGCTCGTCGCCCGGAGCGCCCGCGAGCGGTGCCGTTGCCGAAAGCTCCCAACATAAGCAGACATGCTTTGTCGCTGCTCGAGTATAGCTGGCAGTTCTGATAACAAGGCGATCTCGTCTTTTATTGTGATATTTGTACACCATCCCAAGCAGCGCTCAGGTACTGCTGCACGGCAGCGAAGTGTGACACCGGTTGTGGGCGCAGCTTCGGTAGAGCGGCGCAGCGATGCTTACTGGCATTTTGCAGTGTTTCGCATCCTCACGCGAATCCGCGAAGGCGATATTAGCGTGCGAACAAAAAAAAAAGTCGATGTCCTCACTCATTGGAATCAGATCTGTCAGAATCCGAGCTGCTGGGACTAGACGTGCAGTAGTTTGTTTTCATGCGCTGGTCAGCACATGTGTGGGAAAGCAGACGATGCAGCAGTAGGTGCGTCACAACTTTTGTGGGCCCACGTGACCAAGCGAAGCAGTTGATATTCCCCCTCTGTGACGTCACTGTACAACTCGGCGTTCCGAAACCGAAGCCGAAAATCGTTCACCTAAAAATGCTATAATAAATTATTCACTGTGAATATATGAATCTTTGGGTGTGTATCATGCTTCCTGGAGCCATAAGAAACGTTTGAAACTAAGAACGCGCGAACGACAAATTTGGTGTCTCCACCCCTTTAAACCCTAAGGCCTCAGGAAGAGTGGCTGTGCCTGCATCGACATCAGGATGCATACCATCACATTTGAGTATGAGGTGTTCAATTGTTTCCACAGATCTACCACACACAGCGCATGTGTCATCATCTTCGTTGGATATTTTTTTGTAGCTGCGCGTTCTAAGACACCCTGACCTAGCCTTAAAGAGTAGGGCACTGCCTCTTGAGTTATCATAAAAGAATTCTTTCCTGATCTGCCTTTTACAGTATCGATATAGTTCTTCTACACTATGCTTCTTTTCCATTGAAATAATCCAATTTTTAACTTCCGCGTTTTTAACCTGTTGTTTGATGCTCTTTCTTTCTCAGTCACCGGCATACTTACTGGTTAGTTTTCTAGTTCTTTTCCGCCACTGTGAGTCAACACTTTTTCTGTACAAGTATTTAAATACCTTAGCTGCCCACCTGTTATCGTCCAATTTCCTCATCCGTTCTTCATATAGTATTTTACTCTTAGCTTCCCGTGCTTCGAACGATGCCCAGCCGATATCCCCTTGTACTGCCTCGTTTGTGGTTTTGCCGTGGGTACCTAGTGCTAATCTTCCAACAGCTCTCTGATTCACTTCTAATCTCGACTGAACTTCTGCCCTTAAGCACAGAACCGCATTCCCGAAAGTAAGCCCCGACACCATTATTCCTTTCCAAATGCCTCTCAGTACTTCATATTTGTTGTACCCCCTAATGCCCTATGTTTCATTATCCCGGCGTCTCTTCGTCCTTTTGGCCTAAGAGACTGTTCATGCCTTTCCGTGTATATCTGGCCTTCGTTTAGCCACATACCAAGGTATTTGCATTCGGCCGCTTTGGGTATTTCGTTGCCTTGTATAGTATGAACCTGATCCGTTGGATCGTTGAAAGTCATCACACCTGACTTAGTTGCGCTAAAACTGAAACCTAGAGCGTCTACTTCGTCTCCACAATTAACTAAAGTTTGTAAATCTTCCTGGCTATCTGCTAACAGTACAATATCGTCCGCATACATTAAACCCGGGAGCCGCTGATCAACTACATTTCCGCTTAATCTGTACGACAGATTATAACCTAGATTACTTTCTTCTGGCCTTTTTTCCATATTTATCACGTAAAGCATGAACTGCAGCGGTGATAGAGGACAACCTTGCCTTAATCCTTTGTGCACCCCCACAGTTGTGGTACTTTTTTTCCCTTCCCATGTAATTTCAACTTCATTATCTCGGTAGATTTCCTGCAGAAAATCAATTACCTCATGACCGATACCTAAATCTTTCAATATGCTCCACAGGAGTTCCCTGTTCACGTTATCGTAGGCACCGCTTATGTCCAGAAAGGCTAAGCGGCATGGTGGTGCAGCGACATCTGGCGACGGCCGTGGGAGGCACTGAAGAGGCAGCGTGCCTCGCAAGCGCAGAGCTTCGGCGGGATCAGTCGCAATATGTTGCGAACGAGGTAACGCACAAAGGGTGGCACTCGCTTTTTGGAGCGAACAGGGGGGCGTCGATAAGCGAGGAACGTATCTTTGTCTCTTCCTGCTGCACAGTACGAACGGAGATCACGAAAATTGAACGTGAGGTTGGCATTCGCCAGGACCGCTTTGAATCCCTAAATGGCGGCCAGCACATCCTAAGCCTGCTATAATAACAAAAACGAAAAGCGAAGAATCAATTTAAGCATCCCGGCACACTGCCTTAGGACTATAGAGGAGAGCTATGAAGGGTTTTCAGGGTTTAGTAAATGAAAAAAAAAAAAAAAACCTCCTCGATCCAGCGCTCTACTTGATCACCTCGTCATTTAGTATGCAACTAGCCTACATAATGTGTAATGAGGATGACAAACAGACGGCATGGTGAGGCGGAAAGAAGCAGGTGCGGAAAAGACGCTAGTCCGCTCTAATGATCGACACTTTCTTTTTAACAAGTTACGAAAAAGAAACGCGGGGTTTTTTTTTCTTAACGTTTGGATAGCAGCGTGCCTTCACAGAACGTGGCGAAACCTGACGTCACATTCTTGAATGGGGTAGCACAGAGGAGTGGTGGCAATATTTCCGTGCGTGCACTGCGAGGGACGGACGTGGAAACGACGGTAAAGACGACCAGGGCGGAATAAAAAAGCTACCCTAGATAGCGGTTAGCAAATCTGTGAGCATGGATTAAGCGTAACGCCAAGAATAATTCAAGACATCGACGCAAGCGCGAACCTTTGCGGCGCCTTACAAGCAAAGCAAGGATGATCGCTTCAAACGAAGAAGCAAAAAATATACGTATAAGAACAAAGCTCATTTTTACGCAACGCATCCTTGACTGGTTATTAGGAACTGAAAGGTGTGGTAACTGCCTCATTTCACCGCGGACGCGTCAACAGCGCGTGAGGGAAGGTGGGAGTGAATGAAGACAAGAAAAAAAGGTGCCGTAGTGGAGGGCTCCGGAATTATTTCGACCACCTGGGAATCTTTAACGTGCGCTGACATCGCACAGCACACGGGCGCCTTTCGCATTTCGCCTCCATCGAAGAGCGGCCGCCGCGGCCGGGTTCGAACCCGGGTTCTCCGGCTCTGTAGACGAGTGCTCCAACCACTGAGACATCGCGGCGGGTCGTGCTACGGAGGAGAGCCGATGCCTGCCATGCCGACGGCTAAGAGGAAACAACGCCAGCGTAATAAATAAATGCCCATTCTTTCCACAAAATGACCGCTCTTTATTTAGAAAGGTTTCTTGAAAACCCTTTCCTCCTCGAAAGGCACCTGCTGCTCGAGAGTAGAAGCGAAGACGAGAGCGTAAAATAGGCGAAATGAAAGCGCTCGCGATCAGAAAGAAAAAGGAGGAAAAGAAGAAAGAGAAAGAAAAACGCTGCAGCCGGCTGCCGAGGGCGCAGTGGAGCAGGCTTGCCTACCGGAAAGCACGGCTGCCGCGTAGCGCAATCAGGGCATCGAACCGGCGGAAACCGGTTGGGGCCCGGTTCGGCGGCAACTGGACCCTCCTTCTCCCCTTCTCTCTCTCTCTCTCTCTCTCTCTCTCTCTCTCTCCCCCCTTCTCCCATTGCATCTTTAAAACCCCGGCGGCCGCCGCTGACGCAGCGCCACTCACCATGGAGGCGACCTGAGGATTGGAGATGATGATGACGTTGGGCGGGTCGCCGACGGGTGTGGCGGCTCCGCCGATGTTGGAGAATATCACCAGCCAGATGAGGATGAGCTTCGGGTCCAGATCCATCACTTCGCACAGCCTGCGGCATAGAAAATGGGAAGGACATCTGAAAATCGCTCTCAGGGGCACCATACAGTCGCTATTCGGTTACTCGACTCGCTTGCTTTAATTCTAGGCTGCGCGGTCGTTCCATTTCTGACCGTGGTAAGTTTAACAAGTGAGGCGAGCATGTGCGATAGCCAGTAGTCATTCGAGAGGCCAGCGTTACATGCAAGTAATATTTGATCATGACTTATTGCGGACGTCGCTGGTACATGGCTGCACCTAAATAGTGTGCAAGCTCAGGTAATATACGCCGCAGAGTAAAAAAAAAAAAAATAGTTGCAAGCGCTTACGCGTAATGTGCCAGTCTTTACTTCAACATGAATAGAGCTTAAACGTGGATGAGGACAGATTGCGTGAGGATTAGAAAATACTCTGTGCCATTTTAACCACGCAGCGCCGCGGAAGTCAGGACTGGTGCCAGTCAGGGGTGGAACTGAAAAAGCTGTTCGCATGCGAGAGCTGTTAAAGGAGGATCTTTCCGCGCCTAATTCTTTCATTCCGACACCACTGGTAGCTACTGTGTGTGTGACTACGAAGAGAGAAATGAACAAATTGTATTTTGAGGAAATAAAAGGCGCCGTAACAGTCTCACATCTCGGTGGACGCCTCAGCCGCGCCGTGAGTGAACGTAGGAAGGTGGTAGTGAAAGAAGAAAAAGGTGCAGTAGTGGAGGGCTCCGGAATAATTTCGACTATCTGGGAATCTTTCATCCTCATCATCATCAGCCTGGTTACGCCAACTGCAGAACAAAAACTTCTCCCTTATCTCTCCAATTACTGCTGCTCTGTGCCAGCTGTGCGTGTGTCGCACAGTACACGGGCTCCTCTGCGCTTCGACTCCATCGAAACACGGTCGCTGCGGCCGTGTTTCGCAGGAAGCTGGTATAGTAGGATAACACTTAAAAAAAGTGCAGTTGTTAACACTGGGCGATGGTTCGAGGCGCGGTGCATCACTCGGCTAGCCCCTCAAAAGGGGAAACGAAATCAGGTTTTCAACGTTTGACTTTACTAAACAAGACAGGCATCAGAATTCTAGAGCTTATCATTTTTTCCCTTTGATTGTAGGTAGCAAGAAAAGTTTTAACAACGGACTACTTTTTTTCGTGAAGGAATTCTGTGCGGTGGTCCTGAATGGTCCCCTAAACGTTTCACCTACACTGTTCCTTTTTCGAGTTATTGATCAATTCGCTCTCGCCCTACCATGAGCTTTCCGGCCCGGTTAGCTCATCATCGCTTAACTGCTGCACCACTGCGCAAAGAGTGGTATATGAGAACTCCCAGGGACCTACGAATGTACAGAATGACCAAATCTACTGCAGTAAAAGTCTAAAATAATGCAATATCACGCAAACCTATATCATATTATATATCAGCAAAATAAATCATTTCAAATCAAGCAAAATCATAGATAGTCCAGATAAACAACGCAAAACCAGGGCTAACTATGCTAGCGCACGACAATTCGTGATTAGCCCCGAGCTAAACCGCCCGTGATTTTTCTCTTTTTTTCACTATGATTTCCAGGCGGAGTGATTGCCAGCATAACTATTACCACGACCACAGCCGAGGCCACCAGGAGCTTTCGGGCCATGCGAGCGGACAAGGTAAGCGCGTACGGCCGCGATTCAGAGAGGACCTCTCGCGCGAGCACTGCATGGCCAGTCTGGTGGCCTTCGCCACTTACCGAAGAAAAAAACACCTGGACTGAAAGACAATAATTCTGAAAAAAAAAAAAAAACAACAACGCAAGCTTCCTTCCCCGCAGCCCCCTCAGACAAAAACAACTAGCCCCAAGAAATAAAGATGTTTGTAATCAATCAATCAATCGTCCGAGCTAACTCTCCTGCATTCATCACATTAACGACACTGACCACACTGACACCACCACTAACCGCAGCTTCCGAGCGCGCGCTACATGGGTGCAGCGGCTGTGGCCTTTCGATGTTGCGCACAAAGTTCTCGGGTTCAAGACCCGACCATGACGGCCGCATCGTACGATCGAGGTGAATTCGCGATGAGGCTGTAAGTGCACTGATCAAAACTGCGCCTCGAACACTGCACATTACGCACACTATGAGACCCAAATTTATTTGTTAGCCACCACGTCCCACACTAAAAATTATGCTTTGGGGCTCAAAAATACGCTTGTATCATTCAGACGCTACTGTTTTATACACTTAATTGCTGATAATGGTCCCTGGGGGATTACCTCAACCAAAGCGCTGTACAAAAAAAAAAAATCTTCCGATTCTTCATTAGAAGTGAAAGTCCAAGGTCCGTTGCTATCGTGGCACAGCCGCCTTGAAAAAGAAAGCACGTCGTTTCCTCCTACGTGTATTCGTATCATACGCAAGGATCGTATAGGACTTCAGGACGGCTTTCCCTCACAACTGGTGGACAAGTGGTTGGGCGGCTTCACCTGAGGGCACAACGCTTCGACGCGAAGGCCGCCAACATTACGGAAGGAGTTCGCCTTGGCGGTTTTAATGGAGTAGGAGTTTAGTGTACTACGCGGTACTAAACGGGAAAGCTGAATGCCCTCGTAGATACAAAAATGGCGGCTGGCTAAAGGAAGGAAGGAAGGAAGGGAAAACTTTATTTACACTAATGGTTTTTCCTGCGGTTTGGGGGCATCTTCAGAGACGTCTTGGTTCTACCCCCAGGAGCCTTCTCTGTCGAAGTCGTCCGCCTCTAATCAGTGGTCGGTTGCCCTCAGTCCAGGGCTCCGCTGGCCACTGCCGCCCGTTGAGCTCGCTGTACCAGACCTTGTTGGTCTTCGCAGCGGTCGCTGGACAGCAGAGTCTCCCACTGCTCCGCACTCGGGTTTTGTATTTTGGGGACCACATCTATGTTTTGGCAGGCCCATGTGATGTGGTATAGTGTAGGTTTTTCGTCGCACCAGGGACATTTGTTCGTGTATATCGTAGGGTGCATTTTGTTTAGTATATGTAGGTTTGGGAAAGAGCCTGTTTGTAATTGTCTCCAAGTGACAGCTTCCTCTCTGCTGAGAGATTTGTGCGGTGGGGGATATCGCATTCTTCTGCCTCTATAGTTTTGTAGTATGGCCGAGTATTCCCTGGGTGCTGGCGCGAGTTCCGTGGTCTCGTCGGAAGCTCGAAAAACAAAATTTTGCGAAATAGTGATCTGTAAACGTAAGCTTTAGAATTATGCTCGTTTAAGGCAGCAGATCACATAAAAATTAACATAATTTTCGGCCACGACCGCACTAAATTTGTTTCATGGTAACAGCGCAGCAAGACAAGTTTCTAGCACAATCAGAATCCGGAGAATAAACATCATGGCGGACTGCAGAACGCTTCTGTGATATGTTTTGCTGATCGCTATCATAAAACAACTGCACAAAAAAAAATGTGTAGCAGGTAAAATAAACTTGTGTGCTCACTTTGTTATGTATTACATTTTATGCCCAAAAGATCACAGCTGTTGAGGCTACGTACTCTGCCCTCAAAGCGTGTTCTGTGAACGCACTCCAACCTGAATGCGCACTTCGGCGAGTGCACTAATGTTATGTCGCTTAGATATGCTAGAGTGCACTTTTAGCGAGTGACACTCTTCGCAAGCGCACTTTATTTTGAGCGCTTGACAGGGACATAGAGCTCAAGGTGAAGAGCATGGACCGACCACATGCTACAGTGTCTAGAATATACTCTATATTCCAGACTCTGTACATATACTGCGCAGCCAGCTGTGCTACCGACTGCTTACACTTTTCGCTGTAAATACGACTTTTCGGGTTATAAACCTGACCTTCAAGCATGCCCGAATTAGAAGACCGAACTAGAATTATTCGACAACCCGCCAGCCCGGAGCCATGGTGTGTGCGACACGAGTGATTCTCTGTGTTTTTTTTACCACTGGGACGCTCTTCGGGTTAATAGTGCTTATTACCGCCATGCGTAGTAGTAAGATTTTTGGCAGGTTGAGCGATCTTTTCATTGGAAATATCGAGTCCCATTATAATTCCTGACTGAACCGGCTAGATGGCGCGCTTGCGCATTATGGAGCTTGCGCACTGCCAAGAAAACATATCCAGTGGGTGAGTGTGACATTAATGCTAGCTTCTCTAAAGCCTTCTTGAGGCCTGCTGAGGTGCCTCACATCACAATGGATATTAAGCGACACCATTCCTTAATGTAACATTTTACGGGTCTGTCCGCAACAATACACAGGGAAGCACTCGTTAGTTTTGCTAGAAATCTTCGCTGGTTTGCCTCACATCTTCCTTGAGTAAAGCTGGAATTTGGGCGAGTTGGTAAGTTTTCATATTAGGGGTAACAGCGCAACAAAGGCGGGACACACAGAAGAGAAGCGCTGTCTTCTGTGTGTCCCGCCTTTGCTGCGCTGTTACGCCTAAGATGAACTCACATCTTCCTTCAGCTTTAGCATTTTTTTTTTTGGCTTGGTCTGCACATGACACTGTGCTTGGCCTATGAACAAAATGTTTGCGGCTGTAATAAAGGAATGAGAGATCTCACGTGCATCGAAAACCACATATATTCTGAAAGATCGCTGCAGGGCAGGTCCTTCGGTGGGGAGGCTTTTTCAACACTGCTTTTGAGGAAGCTACGTTCAGTCAAGAACAAATCTATTCAGCTTAGATGAATATCTTAGAACTCTTAGAACCCTTAGACATCTTCTTTCTGATTGAACTACACAGCCTCTGGAAAACGCGCATGATGGACCGACATTGTGGATCTGTTGTTTCTACAATAGCCCACTTCAGCGGAATCATTGCTCATCTAAAGGAAATGTGCGCCCAAACTGGATTTGGACCACGGTGGCAACCACTCATAGTGATGTGCTCTTCATTGTCCATTTTCTGGTGCGTCGTTGCCTAGGTGTGCCGCATTATGATGTAATAGTGATGTGCCCTGTGCCGCGGCTTTTGTCGTGCTTGGTTGTTTAGGTGTGTCGTATTACGCATTTTGATTTGTGATTGTTTTCTTCGTGATTTGCATATAGTTAATGTACACAGAACATTGCTTCACTGCAATAAATACCATGTTAAAAAAAACGTCGATAGCATAGTGCTCTCGTGCACAGGCCAGCGAAGCTGACCTGTTCGCACCGCAGCGGGTTCGAAACCCGCGGCGGTTGTTTACTCAATGAAGGTCAATTGAAGGTCAGGCTTCGGCAGTGAAACGCTTTTGCAGCTCTGGTCGTGAAGTAGAGCTTTCGCTCCAAAAGAGGCGCCGTAGTGGAGGTCTCCGGAATAACTTCGACCACCCGGGGATCTTTAACGTGCACTGACATCGCAAAGCACACGGGCGCCTTTTGCGTTTCGCCTGCATCGAAACGAGGCCGCTGCCGATACCGGTGTGGTGGATACAGCACGAGGAGGGGAGAGGAGCAGGGACACGGAAAGCAAGATGAGGGGATGAGACACATGGTGCGAGCAGGAGCAGCCGGAGCCTTCGTCCTAATGTTCCCTGCTTACTACTGCCATCGGTGATTGTTGTGGTGGCGCCGTCTATCCGAACGCCATAGGCTTCAAAGCGCTGCAACAGTGACCATCTCGCCACAAAGACATTCACGTCGTCCTGGCCATCTTGGCACTGTCCCAGCTAAGTCGACGCCGCCTCCCCCTTCCTCCTTGCATGTTTATTGGTTGCTTCTTTAGGGAAACAGCGGTCAATACGTTTTTAAGGCAGCGAAGCCCCCCTCCCCCACGCTCCTCTTACATATTAGCAATTCATGTCCAACAATTTCAGACAAAAATTTCGAAAATTGGAAAATTGGAAGATAGTTTTACGGAAATATTGAAGGTAATGGTCCATTCTTGTGATATGCAGCAAAATCTACCTTTTTAAAGTGTTTCCATCGATTGCATCGAACAGTTAAAACTCCCGTAAAAAAACCAAGGGGGGCGTTTTTGACGATAGCAAAAATGTTAACAGAAAAAAAAAATTGAAGACTGCCGTCGGGTGATCTGTGGATATATTGATTGCTATAGTGAAATCTTACATTATATGAAAAAATTGCGTTCATACAAGATTTCCTGCTGAAAAATGCATTTTGTCAAAAATTGTTGGGTGTGAGCGCCAACTTCACATTCCATCACTATCTGATCCTAAAAGATGTGGAGAAGAGCCTGTCAGAAATACCCCGAGTATAGTAGAGCGCGACCTCCCTCTCTCCGCTACCATGTCGCTCTGAAGCTTTGCGTAACAGTGACACAAGTATACTGCTAATAGCATATCACTCATTAAGGTTGAACGTCACGTAGTAAAGCGGGGAACGTGAAATATATTTAATGTGACACAAATTCCAGCGCTAGGAATTCAGGATAACTCCAACGCACTAAATCACAGCTTCTTGGTATATGCTCGGATGGCGGTGTGAACCAATTCGCCCGCGAAAAGGGGCGACTTCGAGCTGGGACAGCAAAGTATAATATAGCATAAAAGTAGGGCGTACATTGGAGTGTACAACCGAAAGCTTATGAAAGGAAACAGCAGAGCGCGTGACAGATAGCCTCGAGCCCTACCTGTGGCGACGCACAGCGGCAGCTCTCAGAAACAAAGTGGACAGAGAGGTGCGAGCCAGACGGTAGAACCCTTTCTACGATGTTATGAAGAGAGGCCGCTGCGTGATTACGTGATTACGTAATAGACGAAGAGATAAAGGGAGCAGGTCACTTTTCGCTTTTAGCACTAGTTTATCGTCAGTATGTAATTTATTTACTTACATATTTAATTGTTGTGCTCATGATAAACTCTCGACCACTTCCAGCGAAGGGAGGGGCGTGCTTGCTGGTGTACCAGGTACGCCAAGTGCGCCACGCGCAAGGTCAGCGTAATAGCGAGCGGTTTTAGTCGCGCCCTTGGCCTCGACCCTCTGTCCGCAGTACGCGACTCCGACGGGCCATCAACGAGACGCTTTAGCGAGAGTGATCTTGCCGCGCTATCCTGGGCTGCCGCATTACCGATTAAAAGGATCCGCGAAGGAAAAAAAGGAGAAAAGGCAAGAAGGAAGAGTAAATGCGGTGCACTTTTCATCTCGAGAAACGGCCGTCGCTGGCAGCAGTGCTCGCGCACGAAATCGATAACGCGGACCTCGGTTTCGTCTCGCGGATGGCGACGCGGGCTGGAAAAGAAAAAGTAAAGAACCACCGGGATTCGGTCGGCGCAGTCAGCGAGTGCGCAGAGTGATGCCCGGCCGGCTCGGACCCCGGCTAATTGAGCGAGCAGCGAGATCGATACCGGCGTGCGCGCAGTTTCAAATTGAAAGGACATGTTTCATAAATGGCCCACTATGTGCGCCGTTCCATGTCGCCCGGGCGCTCCGGCCGCTCTAGCTATTTTGGCTCTTGACGCGCGGCTTGCGCTGTTTGCCGCGGGGCATATGCATAATAATCAGCTGTGGCGCGCTACCAAGGCCGTAACCCGCTTGACGATGCGGCGGACATAGCTGGGTTACTGAGGATGTCGTAACCATCAGCCATGCGGTTCTTTGTGGCGTCCCTGTGGCTCGAGAGCCATCAACGAATGTATCCCTTTCCCTGGAAGCATCGTCCCCGGGTCCGGACGATATACGATGCGCTACTTTAGGCCGCCTAGGGAAATGCTCCAGATTCAGGTGTCTAAATACTACATTCAGTCATCGCATGACGGCCTCGGCGCCCAGCGTTCGAAGACCAGTGGTTAATTATAGTTCTGGCGTCTATGACATCTCCATAGAACTTGATGTTTCATATGATAGCACTGGTCAACTGCGTCGAAATGGTTATGAAAGGAATGACGCGTATGCGCTTAGAACAGTATCCGGACCGCCGCTGCGTCTGCCGCAACGCCACCGTGTCCTCACGGTGCGGCGCCCGTCCACTGGCAACGCCACCAACCTTGTTATGTCCATCCAGCAGCTAAAGCGCCTGAAGCATATTTCAGAGGGATTTATTTTTTCTTAGGTGTAAATGGTGTATATGGCAACATCCTACAAGACACCATTCCAAATGCGAATTCAGCCGCCGCGGTGGCTCAGTGGTTATGGTGTTCGGCTGCTGACCCGAAAGACGCCGGTTCGATCCCGGCCGCGGCGGTTGAATTTCGATGGAGGCGAAATTCTAGAGGCCCGTGTACTGTGCGATGTCAGTGCACTTTAAAGAACCCCAGGTGGTCTAAATGTCCGGAGCCCTTAACTACGGCGTCTCTCATAGCCTGAGTCGCTTTGGAACGTTAAACCCCATAAACCAACCAACCAAATGCGAATGCCTCAGTGGGTGAGACGCAGCTTATTCAATCGGTCTGCAGGGATGGCTAAACATCATACTTACAATGCCGTTCCACTAGGCCCCGCTTTCACTACCTGCTACGATTTTCCCCTCAGTGTTAGCATAGGGCATTTACATTTGAACGTCTCGTGTGACGAGCCTTCAGAAGCAACCGAGAATCTACCGGTTATCAGTGGAGGCGTCTTGTTACCCTCGGCGCCCAGGATCCTCATGCCACGACCAAGTGCACCTTGGGGTGTTCATCCAGAAGCCAATGTCACCATACCCAGCCGCCATCAGTAGGCATACTCTGCAGGGTGGACGGGTGGCTAGAGGGTGGTGCTGCTGGAGGAAAGCTGGCTCTCCCGCTGCATCTTTGATTTCGCAGTCGCTTTTTCGTCCTGCTGCAGAGTGGGCTTTTAATAGGTGGAGGCCTTGTGGAGGGTGAGGTAGGCGGGTTGGTTACGGGTGGCGCTTCTAGATGGCAGAGTTGGTTGGTGACGAGCGGCTCTTTTGAAAGGTGAAGGTGGGCGGCAGATCGAGGGTGGCTAGGGCTCCGGACGATGGAGAGGTAGTGGTGGGTAGGTTTAATTAATGCGAAAACATCATATGACTCATCAGTCATAAAATCCGGCTCAACACTCCACGCGCTAAACAGGCAGTTGTTGTTGTCCTCTACTGGAGTGGCACGCACCCCCAGTGATGTACTGGCCACGGTGTCTTGTACAGTCAAGGTGTTGTGAAACATTGACTGATTTAGGGTAGTCGAAGTTGAATTTTATGCTAAATAAAATTGACAATTCTCTCACGCTGGGTTTGGTTATCGTCGTCTTCATCAACTTCCATTCGGGAGGCGCGAATGCACCAGCTTCGCTGGCCACTTCATTTGAATAATACGCCATTGCCACAGCCGAACACCCAGCATGCATACCTTTCGCGTTCACAGCACGTGAGTAGCCTTAAGTGTTCTCCGCAGTTTTTCTGGGGTGTGACGGTGGAGGCTCCTCGTTTGATCTAGAGGCTTCCCTTCAAAAGATACGATGGTGCGGCTCCAGCTTTCACATACTTGAGAATGCGTCAAGCACCCGCGGTCTCCCACGGTGAAAGTATCAGTTTGTATCCCCTGTAGACGAGGTATGTTGCCCAGACGACGGGATGCAGCCACGTTTTCCCAAAATCCCTTGAAGGTGCGTGCGACCGGCACCACGGTCACCTACAGAAAGAAGACGATGGGCGCGAAGTAGTCGCCTTTCATCGACGGAGCTTGCGTTGCTACTTCACTTTGGGGGCGGCGACAAGCACGGCAGTGACCTTGGCAAGAATCAATCTCCTTGGCACGTGCGCTCCCTCCAAAACATCAACGGCACTCCCTTCCACATCACAAAAAAAAAAAGGTGCATGTTTGATGACCACTCCACGTAACTTGTTCAGTGCAGTTACGAAAGCCGAGAAATTCGTCGTTGCATAATCGGCAAGCCGTGATTATCGTCGAGAATACCGAATGAGCCCTTTTCGCTCGCAAAATCAGTACTTATGCTTTCGAACAAACAGAGTAACAAAATAATGCTTCAGGGACGCTGCGGTACAGCATGCGTGCTTCTTAAATTGCACTAAGCGCCTGTCCGGAGACTTGGAAAGATCTCCAGGCAATGCGGGTGCTCCTCCGTTAGTTGCGCAACACCACTCTCGATTCTCGGCTGTGATTAGCGTTCAATCTCTCTTCTGTCCACATCGTAACATATCATAGCCCCCCCCCCCCCCCCCCCCCCGTTCTTTTTTCTCCTTTTCTCCAGTAGAGAGCGCGGGAAATTACCGTTCAGGCCGAATCTCTGCCTTTCTCTTTTAGTAAACCTCTTTCTCTAGAATTGCGATCGGTAAACAGGATGACGACGAAAGACACGCACGCCCCAAAGTGTTCACATTGTCCTCCGTTTTAGCGCAATCTTGAAGCTCACTAGGGGAGGTTGTTGGTTGAAGTGCGGACCCCAACCGATGCCGCTGAAGTTCATCACTGCTCTAGCGGAGTGTCTAATTAGGTTCCAGCCGCGCTTGAGCGGCTGATTACCGCGCCCAGAACCATTGAGTGTCTCCAAATGTCTTGACGAAATACAGGCGCCAGCGTCAATGTGAGTTTCTTAATAAGAGCTGCATCCGTTGCCGCAATGCCGAGAAATCCACACTTTGTATTTGGCTTAATGTTTTGCCGAAAACATGTATTCGGCTGCTAAAACATAGCTCGCCGCGACGTTCCTCACAGTGACCGGAATAAATTTTGAGCAGCACGTGTTTACTATTGCAATGAATGAATTTCAAGCGAATATTTGGTATTAGGCGCGTACGTAAACTAGCAAAGTGTTTGAGCTTCACCTCGAGACAAGTCGTAATCTTACATCTTATGGTGTGGTATGGTGTGGTGTGGTGTGGTGTGGTGTGGTGTGGTGTGGTGTGGTGTGGTGTGGTGTGGTGTGGTGTGGTGTGGTGTGGTGTGGTGTGGTATGGTGTGGTGTGGTATGGTACGGTATGGCATGGTATCGTATCGTGCGGTATGGTATGGCATGGTATGCTATCAGGGTTGCCAAAATAGCTACTGCGTAGATACATTTATATTGTTTTTGAAGAAACATTCATCAAAAAAATTTGCTTCAACTACGAGTAGCTAATGTAGCTCTTCTTCCAGAAAGCTCCGAATTTAGTTCTTCTTGCTAATTAAAGCATTAATATATTTAATTTTTGGAAACAGTAACTTGGCAGTTGTTGAGCAGTTCTGGTGAGCAAAAATATGTCCTACTGGTGATAAAGGCATCCCTGCACATATAGCGCTGCCTAGTAGCGTTACAGGAAGATACAAGCCAGACCAGACAAAGCACCTCGAGAAGGAATGAACCAGCTGAAAAGAGAGGAGAAGAAACATTCGCTTCCCTCCTCATTTAAGGCAATGTTGGGAGCATTTAAATATATCTGTTTTTTCTCGCCTTAGTTTTGTCATTCCTTCGTCCCTACACAGTGCACTACCCACCGCGGCGGCTGAGTGGTTGGAGCACTCAGCTACTGAGCTCACCGGCGCTCGAAATTATTCCTCCCTTATGGTACCTTTTCTCTCGTTCTTCTTTCACTCCCAACTTCCTCCCTTTCCTCACAGCGTTGTTGACGTGTCCTCTGAGAAGTACCCCCGCCGCGGTGGCTCAGTGGTTACGGCGCTCGGCTGCTGACCCGAAAGACGCGGGTTCGATCCCAGCCGCGGCAGCTGAATTTCTTGAAGGCGGAATTCTAGAGGCCCGTGTGCTGTGCGATGTCAGTGCACGTTAAAGAACCCCAGGTGGTCGAAATTTCCGGAGCCCTTCACTACGGCGTCTCTCATAGCCTCAGTCGCTTTGGGACGTTAAACCCCAATAAACCAAACCAAACCTCTGAGAAGTGATTCAGTTACTGAGCCTTTCATCAACACATAATACTCACCGCGCATCGCCACTGATTATACGGGCCAGCCTTCTTTTTTCATCCTCTCCGATTCGACATGTCCCGCTGGCTTCCCCGCTCGGCTGCATGTAGCCTGCCTTCGCGCACCTAGGCGCTGATCAGGAGGCAAGGAGTTCTCTAGAAAATACAAGGAGCTTCTTCTCCGGCCTTACGCCGCCGCTTCCAGGCTTAGAAGAGAGGGCATATCGCTTAACACGTACAAGGCTACGCACTCTCAGCCTCTTCTTGGTGGATTCGTCTCCGATGTCCTCGTACTCTCTAAGGCGCAAGCAGGCAAGTTTTCGTTCGCGTCGCGCTGGCTAGTTAAATGAGCGCCGATCTCTGTGACACTGACGACTAAACTTTATTCGCACGCAACGCCCCCTTCCCTTTTCGAATAAATAAAGTTCTAAATCAATGAAATACGATCAGCAATATCGACAAAGGACGGTGCACGGGAGAGAGCAAAACAAACCAGAGGCATACGAGCGAGCAAAAAAAAAAAAAAAAGCACGAAATGCTAGGAGGCAGGGTAGCGCAACAGAATGACCACCAAAAATGGAATAATGTTGTTGAACAAGTCCTCGGCGTGGACAGAGACAAATTTGTTGCTGCTTTTCTCGTGAGAACAGTGTGCGGGGATAATCTAGAGACGATTAGCCTCACTGTACTTAAAAAAAATGTAATACAGCAGTTTTTTCATCGGAGCTTCGGCTTCGATTTCGTCAAGGTATGCTCAGAGACTCCATGGTCACAAATAGTGAAGCAGTCGCAGCTAGTCGTCTGGTGTGAGCGCGCGTAACTTGAATCTAGGCGAAAAAAAGAGCAGTATAATAAATTATTCGAATAAAAAATGGGGCCCATTTTCTTCACTTATGTCGTCCGTTGGCGCAGTTACCGGAAGATAAAAACATAACTGTAGGATTTCGCCCCCGTTCTCTAGCAAGGAACCGCACTTGGTTTCATTTCAAACCTATTAAAATATAGCAGCTTCAAAAGTGCTATAGATGAGCAAAACACATTTAATAAAGGCACTTGAAAAAATTTATCTACTTTTAGCTCTTTTTTGGCTGTTTTAGCTACTTTTTCGTTACTTTTACGTGGCATTCTAGCTGCTTTTACTCTATGGCATTTGGAAACGCTATAGTGCGGTACGTCATGGTATGGTACGACATGTTATTGTACGACATGTTATGGTACGGTATGGTACGGCACGGTAAGGTGTGGTACGGTACGGTACGGTATGGTACGGTATGGTGTGTGGGTTTAGCGTCGCGTCAGCTGGGGCCAATGGGAATAAGCTTGGAGGAGCGTCACGCCAGCTGCAGCCGAGTGGAGGGTGCGAAGATGAAGAGCGAGAAAGCGGGTGAGTGCACACGCAGATGGCAGAAAGATGAGGCGAAGGGTGAAGTCGCTGGAGAAGCGTGCACTGCACCTAACGGTGAATCACGGATGAAGCCGGTCCTTCGACAGATTCCAAAGTCGAAAGATGTGCACGGCGAGCTGAACGCAAAAGAAGAGAGCGCCAACGTGAGTCGACCGCTTCTTTGAATTCGACGAGGCGGTAAGCTGAAGCAGAGCGGCGAAGACAGTATAACCTTGCTAAACGGAATGCGAAAACAGATGAATAGCAAGAAACGCAAAGAAGAGCGCGAAAGAAGAGGATAGTGATGAAGTCGCCGGAGGAACGTGCAGTAGAGAGGCGTGTACAAGTGGCTTCAGAGGGCAACGAACAGAGCGAACGACGACTAGAATCGCAACGAGTAGCTCAGGCGGCTTATCGCAAAAGGAAAAACGAGGAACGACTGCAAAAACATGTAGTGCAACTCGAATTTTCAATATTTTTAAGAAGGTTAGCAAACATACACAAAGCTAAACAAAAGCCAATGTGCTAGCGCATCTAGGTCGCACAGAGCAGGTTAAATCGTCCGCCAATTTTTCTCTCGGAGCCCAACCTCAGTCAGAGAGAGGTCAATTCGCCTTGAAAACACGTTTGCCACGTTAGAGGGCGTCACGACTGCAGCACAGCCCGCAATCTCGAGTGCGCCTTTTTTTTTTTTTTTTTCTGGGGCGCTAGTAAGAGAACGTGCGACTTTTCTGTCACGACGTACTGCGCTGACGAAGGCGACATCTATCCCACCGAAAGTGCTTCCTACACAATATCGCCGCAAAAGAAAACGACCTCCTCGCCCCGGCATGGTAGTTCTAGTTATCTACGCCACTAACAGGACTTGCATCGCGAATTTTGGAGATAGACCACTCAGATTGT
The DNA here is from genome assembly GCF_055824585.1 of Amblyomma mixtum. Taxonomy (NCBI): domain Eukaryota; kingdom Metazoa; phylum Arthropoda; class Arachnida; order Ixodida; family Ixodidae; genus Amblyomma; species Amblyomma mixtum. The sequence continues at coordinate 288,318,844 of NC_143012.1, read as the reverse complement.
AAACTCTTTCAGTTAGTACTACATACAGATGAAAGTCCGAGTCTCTCCGCAGCGGTGACCAAATTGTTTGAGAATCCTTCTTATATACAGGCGGTTACAGAGTTCGATCCCTAATGCCACCAGGTATACCTACAAGTGTTGCAATGGCTACAAGCTTTCTTCTGACTAGGTGGTCTGTTCCTCTGGGGTGAAATCCTTTTAAAATAGGCCTTCGACTCTACTTTGTGTACAGCGAAACACTTTATGCCATAGCGTATTTTGTCCATGCTGCCCCTGCGCCATTAACACTCATCATCATCATCATCAGCCTGACCACGCCCACTGCAGGGCAAAGGCCTCTCCCATGTCTCTCCAATTAACCCTGTCCTTTGCCAGTTGCGGCCACCGTATCCCCGCAAACGTCTTAATCTCATCCGTCCACCTAACTTTCTGCCGCCTCCTGCTACGTTTGCGTTCTCTTGGAATCCACTCCGTTACTCTTAAGGACCAGCGGTTATCTTGCCTTCGCATTACATACCCTGCCCAAGCCCATTTCTTCCTCTTGACTTCAACCAGAATGTCATTAATCCGCGTTTGTTCCCTCACCCAGTCCGCTTCCGATCTCTTAACGTTACACCTATCCTTTTTCTTTCCATTAACATCTCATCTCAATGGCTGACTCTCCTGCGTGTGGCCAGTGTGGTTGTGACGAGACGATCAGCCACCTCCTCTGTGACTGCCCTCGTTTTGAGCGAGAGCGCGGTTGCCTAGTTGCTTCTCTGCTCCGCTTGGACTCGCGTCCTTTAACAGAGTCTAACGTTCTGGGGCCTTGGACGCAACCTTCCAGACAACGGAAAGCGGTGAAAGCGCTCCTGAATTTCCTAAGGGACTCAGGGTTGCATTCCCGCCTATAATCTAAGTTTTCTGTGCGCGACCTCTGTCCCTGTGACATAGTGGTCGATGGACACTTGACAGACTCATTTCTTTGCCGCTCTTTTTCCTTTTTTCCCCTTTGTTCCCCTCCCGAAGTGTAGGGTAGCCAACTGGGCATCGCCTGGTTAACCTCCCTGCCTTTCCGTCCTTTTCTCTCTCTCTCTCTCTCTCTAACACTCATCACCATCATGGTCCAAGATTTACCAGTCCAACGGTCATGCACGTACTGTCATACGGGAAACTGACGAGCAAGTCCTGCAAGTCCCACTCACAACCTGTCTCACTCGCACTGAGTGTCGGTTCAGTGCGAGTGTTATCTGCGCAGCAGGTGAGTGCCTTTAAAAAAAACTATGACTTGTAAAAAAAAAAAAGCGTTCTGGTTAGGATGTCAGCGCAAAAAAAGAGCTTGACAACAAGTTTGCACTGCTGGACTGCAGCATGTGCCATACTGTCGCGCACAAATACTTGAGCCAACACATGGCACCCCGTGCGAAACGCGGGCGTGCACGCCACACGAATATACTATGCTGGCAAATTCGAGAGAATACAGAATGAGCGGCGCCTATGTGTAAAGCGCGTGACGTCAGAAGTGAAGAAAGCGGGCGTGGCAGAGGAGGTGTTGGTGGAGTGACGTCGTATATGCGCAGATAAGCGGTCAGAGCTGGTATCACGTTCATGTAATCCAAACGGACGCAATGAAAAGGCTCGAGTTCTTACGAAAGGACCGTGAACATTGAGCTGAACCCAGTGTGCTGCTCGGCAAAATGGCAGGGGGGATATATTCTTAATCTACCGGATTAGAAGCCGTATGTGGCGGTGTTCTTTTGCTACACTCAAGAAAGCTAGGAAGGTTTCGGACCTCCGCAATCCTGCTTAATGGGAGGTATTGCGTCTGGACTGAGGCCATTCGAAGTAGATATATTGACCTCATTCTCGTCGCGCGTTGGGGTATGGTGCAATAGAGGGCACTGCTCTGTAAGGCGGATAGTCCGCGACGCTCCCATGAAATCCCGCTGGTGCTTAGGCTCGCGACCTGCGATCCTATAGGCCTCTCAGCCTTTGCGAGATGCATTATGGTAAACAGTGACGCTTTCGGCTATCTAAGTGACTGGGAAGGAAAGGGCGACAAAATATGCAAGTTTTCTCAGCGGATCCAAGTTTGAAACAAGGTATTCGCCTCATTGTTCGATGTGCCTGTCAAATGTGGACGTGGGCAGACTACTCTTCCTACAAGACCGGTGCACGAATTTATTTGCACTGCCGTAGCTGGGATGCGCGAAAAAAAAATAACTATAGGTGTAACGTTAAGAGAAGAGAATACAGCGGCGTGGATTATAGGGTAAACGAGATTTGTTACCCCAGCCGAAGTTGAGACGAGAAAATGGACTGAGAGGGAAAATGGCGGGCGGTTATTCCAATGCGCAGAACAGAAATTCGGGTCATTTAGAACAGGCTGACCCCGGCTGGAGCATGACTGCGGTACAAATGGAGATACTGGGAGACAGTCTTCTCCTGCAGTGGGTTTATTCTGGCCTGTGATGAAGAGGACAACGAAGATGATGATGATGAAAGTGAATTCTCATTTTCGGGGATCGGTGGTTTGGATGTTATAGTTTAACCTTTCTTGCGTGGCCGGTTCCGCTACACCCCCATAGTGGGTATGCTCATTTTCAAACGTCATAACAACAATGACTCGGATGTGTGGGCGAATGGAGGAGCAAGACCTCTATGCAGGTTAGTCGCAGAACTGGGGCCTTTGTTACGCTCAAGAAAAATCGGCGGGCGTGCTGCAAGCTTGGCCAAGTGATGGTCACAAGTGATGGAATGATTGTGTAACACAAATTTTGCGACGCATGAATGAATGTACTTCATCTTCTAGACGCGGAGCAGCCTTTGCCCGTCATAAAGGGAGGGAGAAAATACCGATCAAGAGGGGCGCCAGACAAAGAAGTGCACCTCCGTTTTTGACAGCGTAGCCATCAATCACTGTTCAGAAGAAAGGTTGGAGGGGAACCACGTACACGGTTTAATGGCCGTACATCAGTAAGTTGCGATTTGACCGCGATACTGTCCTGTCAAGGAACCTGGGAGCGGAAAGAGTTATTGCGCTCCTTGGTGTGAAAATATCTAGTACTAGATATGAAATTATACTAGGAACAAAACTGAAGTTGTGTTCAATGTTGTGGCAAATGAACAAAATATTACAACAGGCAGGACAGTTTGTCGAAACAGGTGATCAGCATTCCGGCTGTCTTACGGAATTTTGCATCCGGAGTTCCGCAGGGAAGGTCTTTCGGCTCTCTCTTTTTTTTTATTAACACATCACTCACACTGCTCCTTCACTTTGGCCAGCGGACGGTGAGAGGATTTCTCAGAATTAAATTCACCCAGGTCACATGGCGCACTATAGCGGTACCCATAATACCTAGTCACGCGTGCTTTGAGGCCTACGTTGACAGCGTTCTCGTGAGCCAGCAGGCGGACACAGCAGTTCTCGTTCCTCACATAAGACTCCGACATCGACGACGTTTACGTCGGTGAAAGTGCCCCTCACGTCTTTCGCCACGATAGGTAGCGCCCTCTTTTGAACCACAGACGCCATTAATCTGCGAATAGGCCCGCTTTCTGAACCGCCGCTCATCTCGCGTTATCTCACTCCGGCGTCACGGACGAAATGAAATGGGCAGACCGGCACATCGACCGGAGTCGTGGGCTTCAAAGGTGCATCAGGAATTTCGAGACTTGTTTACATTATCGATCCCGGGGTCCGCGGCTACCTGTCCGCCGAGGCGGGCCAGAGGAACGGATTGTGCGACGTGTATTGTTTCCGGCGGCCGGCTCTTCGCCGACGGTATGACATCAATGTCCGTATACTATTACATAGACCGCGGCCGCGCTTCAAAGAGCGGCAGAGGGGGCGCTGCGGTGACATCTGCGGAGTGGCTATCGATCGCCGAAACGAGCGCGGAAAAGAGACGCCGGTGGAACCACTTAGGCTGTGTGTGTGCTGTTTGGCGAGCGGGCTTCCCTCTCTCGCGAGCTTGCGCATGTGCACGACAGAAAGAGAAGCCCCGAATGTTCGTCTGGCTTACGGTTTCTGCTTCTCTGTGGCGATGGCTGCGGTTAGAGAAAAAAACAGAAAAAAAGATTTGGGGCTTATTCGACGTGCGCAGGCTGTCAGTGGAGGGAATGCCAGATGCTTCTTTCACGACTCAAGCTTTTAGGCGCAGCCGCAGGTCGACCTTCCTTCCGAACGAAGGGTGCTGCCATCTTGCAACGTGGGCTGTCCAGAGTGACGCTGGCCAGGTGTCGGCTAAACTAGAGCGCTTGTTTTATATTCTACCTTCAGCTTCAAAGAGTTGCAGCGGAAATCAAGAGAGAGTCAAAGTAGTCGTGACTCTGCTCACTTGAGAGAATGGAGAGAAAACCACGCACGAGCGTGGGGCCTCGGCTGTCAACAGCGACGTGCATCTTTTAACTAAGAGGCTGGTGTCAAGTGTGCCGCCACACTTTGCACTTGACATCAGGTCGAGTCATAAATGGAACTATAGACACCGTGATCCCTAGACTCGCGAGCTTTGTGAGCCTATCGGACACAGCTTGGCTACGGGCACGGTGTGCACTGCGCGCCGACGTCAGAGGTGGAGACGGAGAAGGCGATGGCAGTTGGCAAGCAATAAATCCTCAAGGCAGCATACGCTTCGGTGATCGCTTTAATTCATGCTATGGAATAAGCTGCATTTTTGTTTGTCTCAGTTAGAGTGCTTGAAAACAGAAGGCAGATATAAGGGATATCCGAGCGGAAGCAAACGATTATTCTTAAAGCTTCGCAAGGCGTCGCTAGGCGGCACTAAGACTTATCTCAGCGGGTAAAGGGATGGCCAAGGGAAATCATGGAAAGAAGCAGCAAAAAGGACCCCCACGACTGACTAAGGCCGGTTGAACTTGCACTACCATGCCTCATCACTACTGCAAGCGCAGAAAGCAAGCTTAAGGAGCTTAGATGAAATTTCGCCTAATTGGCGCGCGTAAGAATAGCAGGCACTGGCCCCTGAGATAAGAATGGATAGAGCTTTGGATTTTCACCTTACCTAAGACAGCATAACAGCGTGAGAGTTAAAAAAACAGCAACACAAATATCTAAAACAGCACTCTTTCTGATGAGGGCTCATTAGGCAGAAACCTAATGCCCTTCTTTCGGAGAAGAGTCCGGAGATCATTTATGCTTAGTTCCACCCCAGAGGCTTCATTGAGCTAAGCTAGACTGCCGAAAGAAGGCAGACTGCACCGAGATATTTTCCTAAGAACACCGGATAACTGAAGTTCGCAAACGCTAATGGACTCAAATTCAGCAGCTCTGTTTCACGTGAAATAGGAGTCTGCAGTTATCCGAAGTACACCTTGAAAAGGGTAGTAATTAATCATTAGCATCCACCCAAGCGCAGCCGTAAGGCTAGAAAGGAAAGCTATGCAGATTTCATAAAAACCTCGTAGTTGAATGAAAATTCTTCCTTGTCCGGGATGCGAACCCGGGACCACCACCACTCCGGGGCAGTGGCTCTAACAATTGAGCTAGCCGAGGCGGCTAGCACATAGTGGGGTGAGAGCGAATTGATTAACAACTCGATTTGTTAACGGCGTTGGTACAACGTTTAGAAGAAGCCCCAATGGTGGAGTAGATTTAGACTAAACATTGGATATATATTTTGAATATCTGCCCGATGCATGTGCTCAAGCTTTTGTGTGGACGCTCTGTAGCACACGACTATACAAAGTCACATAGCTAGAACACATCCTCCATCGCTATTAGAAATTAATCACCGTACTTAACAAAATACATGAGAGCTGAAATATGTCGTCCACATTATACGAATGGTACGGCAAAACAGCGCTGACGGACGGGATGGAAGAAGATGAGACAGACACATGCGCTGAACTAACAACCAAATGGTTTATTGCGAAAGAGGGGCGCAATATAAAGCATAGAAGGGAAAAACTGCGGTGCAAACATGACAAGGCATACATTCGGGATATCATCAATGATTAACAAAAGCGATCTCCTGTGGGAATAGAGCCACCGATGGTTGGCTTACACATGAGTTGCCTAATGTGTAAGCCAACCATCGGTGGCTCTATTCCCACAGGAGATCGCTTTTCTTAATCATTGATGATATCCCGAATGTATGCCTTGTCATGTTTGCACCGCAGTTTTTCCCTTCTATGCTTTATATTGCGCCCCTCTTTCGCAATAAACCATTTGGTTGTTAGTTCAGCGCATGTGTCTGTCTCATCTACTTCCGTCCCGTCCGACAGCGCTGTTTTGCCGTACCATTCAACATGAACCAACCAGCCCGACTCAGCCCTCTCCTTGACATTATACGAGCCCACGACAACCTGCGGTCGCGTTCTGATGGATGCGAAATGGAAAAGACGCTTGACGCTTGTGTGCTCCGCGATGTCAGTGCACGTTAAAGAGCCCGAAACGGTAAAAACTGTTCGTTTATTCACTTATTTATTTACTTACTTACCACTATGCCCACGTGAGCTCTCCTATATAGAACCCTCCACAACGATGCTTCTCTCTTCTTTTGTCACTTCCTCCTTCAGCTCTTCTCTCGAGACTTAATTGAGATGTCCAACCAGAGTGAGACAATTACTGCGCCATTCCTTACAACCAATCCGCCTCTTTCACATGGCCTCTCTGCACATGCGCGCCTCTCCTCCTCCCGCTCTACTGGTTGAAATCAAACCGCCAGCAAGCTCCTACTGCGCATGCGCAGATCATGTTAGTGAGAGGCGCATGTGACAGATGGCAGCAGCAGTCAAGCACGCACCTACGACTTCGCAGGCGCAGTTGGCGCCCCGTGGAACCGGACCCCAAGTGCGTTTGTTTTCAACCAGTAGAAGAATTTTCTCCACTACCCAAAGGGCGGCACATGTTATGAAAAAGGCGGATTCTCTTAGGCTTCTTTCGCGACTCTTCCTTTCCCAAGACCCAGATTCCGGAGCTGCGGATGGCTATGAGCACCGAAGAACCTGTTTTGGTTTTTGAGGAAAGGAAATGGCGCAGTATCTGTCTTACATTTCTTGTTGGACACCCGAACCACGCCGTAAGGAAAGGGATGAAGGAGGGAGTGAAAGAAGAAAGAGAGAAAGAGCTGCCGTAGTGAAGGTCTCCGGAATAATTTGGACCAACTGGGGTTGTTTAACATGAACTGACATCGCACAGCACACGGGTGCTTTTTGCGTTCCGCCTCCATCAAAAATTGAGTGGGGCACTTTGTTGACCTAAAGTGCGGCGAGGCGAAAGCCTTTAGCGCGGTGCTGCTGCTTGTGTCCCTGATGTGTGGTTAAGATGTTAATTAATACACAATTGTTTGTGAATCTTAAATGCTGGAGACACTGGAGGGCGTTTGCGAGGCATCCGTCCGATTCGACGCTTTTCTGCAAACACTCTCCAGCGTCCTAGACAAAGAGAGCTACATATGCGTTGGCAATAAAGAAAAAAAAGGAAGTAGCGCAGCCATTAACACGCTTGGCTGCGGAACGGAATGATGGTGGTTCGAATCCCATTGTGCATAAAGATTTTTTTTTTGCTGGTCTGACTAGAAAAAGCGTGACACCTCTGCTGACAACCTTCTATCGGCAGCCTTCTGTCGTCAACGATGAGGCATAAAGGCTTTCGCCTTAAAATGCGGCCGCCACGGTTGGGTTCGCACCCGGGTAATCCGGCTCAGTAGACGAGCGCCTGAACCACTGAGCCACCGCGGCGGGTCATCTGTTATGCCAAAGCCAATGAAGCTTAAGTGCGAACTCTTTACGCAGTTGATATGGCATTATTTGCCGTGAAGCGCAAAAGGCACCGGTGTGCTGTCCGATGTCAGCGTAAGCTAAAGAACCACTGTTGATTTAAATTAAAGCGCAGCCCTCCACTCCCTCCACTACGGAGTCCATCATTGCACATGTGCATTCGGTACGTTAAACCTCACAATGAATGAATGAGTGTATCTGCTGAGAGCCGTAACATTCGACGGGGCTGCGAGCAAGGACAACACACGCAGTGAGAAGTACAAAGGGCCTGCCAAGCTTTTACATCCAGCCAGCTAGCCTCGCTCACAGACTGCCTTGCCGCCGCAGGATAAATAATTCTGTTGATGCACAAAGCTCTGTCCAAACAGCAGCGCAGTTCGTCGTTTCGTCGAAAGCGTAGCAGTGCTCATGCGTCGACCAGCTACAGCAGCTCACGATTTGACGCTGCGCCATCAAATGCGAAGCGTCAGGCTGTCACCTTTTATCAGTAATCTTTTTATTCATTTCGCGCATTTGGAATACGTCCGGTCTCTGTAGCGCCCAGTGGTCGTTTCAACGATTTCGCAAAGATTGCAAAGCTACTGAAAAAATTTCTCAGTCCTAATCCGCAACCTGAGCGACGACCTCATACAAGACCTCGTCACCTTTCTTAACAAACATTGGGAGGCGGAGACGGTTCCCGAAGATTGGAAACACGCCGAAGTAATAATGATACCTAAACCTGGTAAAAATCAACAAATTGAAAACCTCAGGCCTATATCACTCACGTCGTGCCTTGGCAAGCTTTACGAACGGGTTGTACCTTTCAGACTGCAAAATTACATGGAAGACAACGACTGTGTACCACATACCATGTTCGGCTTCAGAGCGAAGCTCTCGACGCAGGACGTTCTCCTCCAAATACAAGAAGATGTCCTGCGAAACGTACCTCGGACGGGAGAAAATGTCATAATGGCCCTGGACATCAAGGGGGCATTCGATAACGTCAGCCACGAAGCGATCCTTACGGGCCTAGACAACCTGGATTGCGGACGCAGAATCCACGGCTTCGTCAAAGCCTTCCTGTCCGATAGAACTGCCACCATCGGCATAGGAGACCTTCGATCGGAAAAAATTCGCACTCCTAACAAAGGAACACCCCAAGGATCAGTTATCTCACCCCTACTCTTCAACATAGCTATGATAGGCCTAGCTCGAAAACTAGAGAACATCGAAGGCATCAGGCATGCAATGTATGCTGACAATATAACAGTCTGGACAAACACGGGCTGTCTCGGAGAGAAGGAAGAAAGGCTGCAGCAAGCGGCCTCTTGTGTAGAGCAATACCTCGCAGAAAGAGGACTCGCATGCTCGACCGAGAAATCGGAACTGCTGAGAGTCTGGAGAGGCAAGCAAAACCGGACCGTCCCAACCAACGAGGACCTAAAACTCAACGTCTACCTAGAAGGGACTCCCATACCCGAAAAGACAACAATAAGAATTTTGGGCATGTGGGTTCAATCCAACCAGCGCAGTACTCACACTTTTACCCTACTGAAAGCAACAACGCTACAAGTCGCACGCATGATCACCCGCATCACCAACAGGCGACATGGCATGCGTGAAGAAGACACACTAAAACTAGTCAGAAGCCTAGTAGTTAGTCGAATCACGTACAGCCTACCCTACCAATGCCTCAACAAAAATGAAATACAACAAGCGGATGCCCTGCTACGCAAAGCGTATAAGACAGCGCTCCGACTACCACGCAACACGTCTACAGAAAAACTCATGGCCCTGGGATTACACAACACCTTTGAGGAGCTACGAGAGGCGCAGCTTGAGTCGCAAAAACTCAGGCTGTTGCAAACAACGACAGGAAGAGCGCTCCTGCAGAGGCTCGGATACCGCGAGCAGATGCGAGAAATGTCGAGGACGGCAACGATCCCCGACGAGCTTCGCAAGACCCTCAAGGTAGCGCCAATACCAAAAAACATGGATCCCAACCTCCATAGAGGCAGAAGAGAAGCGAGGGCCGAATTCATCGAGAAAACATACGCTCCTCAAGCCACGACCGTGTATACAGACGCGTCTTGGAGAGGAGGAGATACCAAAATCGCTGTAGCGGCGGTGGTCGATTCGTCTTTACGCGAAATGACCAGCGCGTCTCTCCGAGGCTGCACAGCTGCAGAGTCCGAGGAAGTAGCCGTTGCTCTAGCGGTGGCGGAGGGCTATAGAACCGGGCGGTCACTAACAATACTTACGGACTCTCAAACAGCCTGCCGAAATTACATGAATGGCAGGATAGGTCGTCACGCGCTCCGTATACTCCTCGCAGCGAGTGACAGAATTAAAACCGGGAATAACAAAACGACAAGATCCGACACAAAATTGTGTGGGTACCGGGGCACACGGGGGTGGCAGGGAACCGAGAGGCCGACAGGATAGCTCGAGGATACATTACTTTCCGAGCTTCCGACGAGACCGCGGAACTCGCGCCAGCACCCAGGGAATACTCGGCCATACTACAAAACTATAGAGGCAGAAGAATGCGATATCCCCCACCGCACAAATCTCTCAGCAGAGAGGAAGCTGTCACTTGGAGACAATTACAAACAGGCTCTTTCCCAAACCTACATATACTAAACAAAATGCACCCTACGATATACAAGAACAAATGTCCCTGGTGCGACGAAAAACCTACACTGTACCACATCACATGGGCCTGCCAAAACATAGACGTGGTCCCCAAAATACAAAACCCGAGTGCGGAGCAGTGGGAGACTCTGCTGTCCAGCGACCGCTGCGAAGACCAACAAGGTCTGGTACAGCGAGCTCAACGGGCGGCAGTGGCCAGCGGAGCCCTGGACTGAGGGCAACCGACCACTGATTAGAGGCGGACGACTTCAACAGAGAAGGGTCCTGGGGGTAGAACCAAGACGTCTCTGAAGATGCCCCCAAACCGCAGGAAAAACCATTAGTGAAAATAAAGTTTTCCCTTCCTTCCCTTCAGTGCTACAAAAATCTGACGCTTTTCAATCGCAGATATCAGTGTGAGAAAGGAAAGGCGTAAAGCTCCTAAAGCGTTCCTTTTAATTTCTTGTGAAACTGTAAATTGCGGGCTATGAGGGACGCCATACTGGAAGTCTCCGGGTCAATTGCGATCACCTGGGGTTCTTTCAACGTGCGCTTACGCAGCACGGCACACGGGCGCCTTTCGCGTTTCGGCTTCCAGCGAAATACAGCCACCGCGGCTGGTATCGCACCCATGACCTTGGATTCAGCAGCTTAACGGCAAAGTCACTGAGCCACCATGGCGGGTTTTTAATTTCTTGCTCACTGATCAGTTACCTTCACTTCGCTATACCTTACTGGGGGGTATTTTGTGAAAGCATCAACGTAGGTATACTCACACAAAAAATGGGGGCGGGGGGCCTTAAGGCTATGACGCGATAGCGTAATGAGCTAATTCCCATATATAGAGAATGCAATTCTCTACCTTACATTCCTATATCCCTAGGAGTACTCATGCTCCTCCTGGAGCAGTGGTGCAGCTGTGAAGCGATGCGTCACTGCCCTGCGATGGCATGTGCTCCCAGCGGTAGGCCTCGTGTGACCCAAGTTGATTTTCCCGAGCGATCAATCATCAACTTAACTGCCACCTGCCACGGTAGGCAGTTTGCTCACTATCCGGTGGGCAGGTTCTGATGACGTCACAAGGTCACGTGACCTAGGTGGCCCACCTGCCAGGTTGCTCTCTGGGGACAACCTGCCAGAGCCATGCTCGTGATCTTTCGCTCACAGCTAGCGCCGACGACGACGAAGCCGGCAACGCCGACGGCGGATCTTCTGGGTAACGGGACTTTTAACGCCATCGCGTTATTATGGACGTCGGCTTACAACTGGCACCCGCACGTACAATCATCATCATCATCATCACCACCAGCCCGATTACGCCCGCTGCAGGGCAAAGGCCTCTCCCATGTCTCTCCAATTAACCCTGTCCTTTATCGGCTACGGCCACCGTATTCCCCCGAACTTCTTAATCCCATCCGTCCACCTAACTTTCTGCCGCTCCCTGCTACGCTTCCCTTCTCTTGGAATCCACTCCGTTACTCTTCAGAACCATCGGCTACCTTGCCTTCGCACTACATGCCCTATCAAAGCCCATTTCTCCCTCTTGATTTCATCTATGTTGCTCCGACTAGGACGTACATGCAGAATAATAAAAAAAAAAGCTGCAGTGAGCGGCATATATGTACAGCCAGCAATAAATGAAACGCGATACTCGTAGCTGCGTGCACAGACCCGGAAAGATTCGGTGCCACGCGATGCTTTTCAGGGGGTTCTCATAACAAGGAAGCCTTTAAATAGGAGATTTGAAGCACGTGCGCTAGTTGCCCTTTTTTTGTAGCGTTTTTAGAAACATATCCCCGCTAAAAAGCGGCATTATAAATTTAGCGAAGGCCTTGCATTCTGGTTGTCGTATTTTACTCAGCCGTCACCGCTGCGTTCAGATTTCGCGGTGTCACTGCAGGCATCAATAATATTCACGCACTTTTGTCTATTTGTTCACGCTGCAGACGGTCGCCCAGACAGCATGACGCGCGCAAAAGGTTAAAAACACAACCCAGGAAGCAAACCTTCGAATCCATTATGGACGGTTTGTGAGCCGTGGAGGCGAATACGCTTGCTCTATATTTGAAATGTCTCTGAAGTGCTCAGTACGCGATTTGCCTGCGAAAGATTGGGTATGTCAAGGTCTGCGGATTTTTGGACGCATTCTTAACCTTTTATAGATGCAAGAAGGCAAGAACAACGGAGATCTAAAATGTCGCCGACGGACGGCAGGATTTAATTTTAAATGAAACTGATAGCGAACTCGCGGCGGTCTTGGCGTGGCTGCGTGACTGAGGGAAAAAACACCGCGTTATATAAACAGAGCTCGCCTATATATGTACATACATACTAGCAATCAAGGTGTAAACAAATGTATGTTTGCGATAGTTATCCACACGCTTGAATTTGGAAGAGCTCAGGATAAGGGTTAACGAAGAACACCTCAGTAACATCTGACTTGTCGATGGCATTTGCCTGCTAATTAACTCAGAAATAAGGTAGCAGCGTATGACTGAGGACCTAAACGGTAAAGGCAGAGCGGTGGGATACTAGAAATTAATATGAAGAAAACTGAAGTAAAGTCTGGGAAGCGAACAAGAGTTTACAATAGGCAGAGAGATATTGGAAGTGGAAAGCGGATACGCTAAGTTTTAGGGCTAGTAGTGACTGCAGGTCCGCGCCACGAGAGTGCGATACTGTCGCTTGGCGAATACGAATGGGGCGGAGTGCAATTGGTAGGTCCTCTCAGCTCATGAGCCGCAGTTGGCCAATATTCCTGGACAGAAAAGCGCACAACGTTTGCAGCTTGCCAGTTATCACACCAGTGCAATAAACTTAGAGGCTAGCTAACGAAAAGGCTTGAAATTATTCTGAGAGCATCGCAGCGAGCAATGGAAAGGTGCCAGTTATCACATGAGCGCAATAAACTTGGAGGCTAACGAAAAGGCTTGAAATTATTCTGAGAACATCGCAGCGAGCAATGGAAAGGTGCCAGTTATCACATGAGCGCAATAAACTTGGAGGCTAACGAAAAGGCTTGAAATTATTCTGAGAACATCGCAGCGAGCAATGGAAAGGTGCCAGTTATCACATGAGCGCAATAAACTTGGAGGCTAACGAAAAGCCTTGAAATTATTCTGAGAACATCGCAGCGAGCAATGGAAAGGAAAATGATAGGTGTAGCGTTAAGAGACAGGGAGGGAGCAGAGTGGGAAAGGGAACAAGCTGCAGTGTACGAGCTCCTAGCTGAAATCACGATAAGTAAATGCACACGGGCAGGGCATATAATGCGAAAGGGAGATAAGCGATGGTCGTTAAGTGTGACGGAATGGATTCCAAGAGAAGGCAAGCGTAGCAGCGGGTGGCAGGAAGTCAGGTGGGCAGATGAGATAAGGAAGTTTGCGGGGATGAGGTGGCCGCAGCTGGCACAAGACAGGGTTAATTTGAGGGATATGGGAACTGCGTCTGTCCTGCAGTGGACGTAGTCAGGCTGCTGCTGCTGGTGATGATGATTCTGCTTATATATCACTCTCAGTAAACGAAGAATGAAGATACGAGTAGGATACCGGACCTTACAGCCCTAGCGGCGCGCACCGGCTTGAAGGGGTCAATAAGCTCAAAGCGCCGTCGAAGCGGTGTGCTGCGGAGTGATGTGAATACCAGTGATTAGAAGGGACCGGTGAAGTGCAGTGCGCACGAAGAACTGCAGCGTAAGGCACGTGATTAACCGACATTTCCTGCCGCTTTTGACCGAGAATCAGCGCAAGGATGACGGCAGGAATTTCTTAGCGTTGTGCATCTGTAAATGAGTAAGAAATCTGTCGCTACTCCGTAGGACACACGCATCATATTCGTGTTATGACAGTCTCTATAAACGAAGTATTAAGTTGCATTTTTCCGCATCATGTTTTATTCCGGCCGCAATTTTTGGCATTTTCAAATTTTTGTCCAATAACTAAATAAAGGACAGGAAAGTCTTGAGAATGCTTTATAGCGGAAAAGTGCTGCCAAAAATTCGAGGGGACAGTTAAGTTCCGCCTTAAGGGCATGACGAAATATCGTAATGGGTTAATTGCCACATATGCAGAAGGTGATTCTCTGCTTTACATTCATAGATCCCTGGAAGTCCTTATGCGGCACTGCCCTGCGATGGCAGGGGCTCCCTTGTGCAACCCTGGCTGCTTTTCCCGACTGATCAGTGATTAATTTAACTGCCGCGGCTAACAGTTTGCTCACTATCCATTGCCCAGGTTGCGGTGACGCAGCAAGGTCACGTGACCTAGGTGGCTCACCTGCCTCCCAGGTTGCTCTCTGGGCACCACCTGCCGGAGTCATGCTCGTGGTTTCTCGCTCACAACGCCGACGCCGACAGCGCCAAATTTTTCTGGACTACGGGGTCTTTAACGCGAGAGCATTAAAACGTCAGTGATAATATACGTTTATGGTTTCTTGGGGTTTAACGTACGGGAAACGTTAAGAAAAAGGATAGGCTGCCCGAGTTCCGGAGCAGATTTTGATGTCTAAATATGCGGAATGCTTACCATTCACAACGGAGGTATATTCGCAGTGCAAAAGCACTAACTTTATGCAGTTATCAATGGGAGGAGGTTTTTTAACACGGCACCGGGGGTCTTGAGGTTGGCAAAGAGACGAGATTGCAACCACGGTTAGAATCTTCGTATCTGCTAGGACTTCGTTTGTTTTGAAGAGGAAATGCTTGGTTTGGTTTGGTTTTGTGGGGTTTAACGTCCCAAAGCGACTAAGGCTATGAGAGACGCCGTAGTGAAGGGCTCCAGAAATTTCGACCACCTGGGGTTCTGTAACGTGCACTGACATCGCACAGCACACGGGCCTCTAGAATTTCTCCTCCAAAGAAATTCTAGCCGCCGCGGCCGGGATCGAACCCGCGTCTTTTGGGCCAGCAGCCGAGCACCATAGCCACTGAGCCACCGCGGCGGCGAAGAGGAAATGCGTTTCCGTGGCCAACCTTAAGTATTCCGTATTTTTAGTCATGAAAATCCACCCCAGGGATTAGGCTGCATACCCTGAGTAGAGATATAAAATTTCACGAAATTTTGAACGGCTTGAAAAAAAAAAAAAGCGTTACTTTCAGGTCTTTTTTTTTTTCGTGAAAAATTGGAAATTTTGCAGAACATGGCAAAAACAGAGAATAATAACGCTGCGAAGTTCAGGGAAGTATGCAGATATAAATGTCATACTTGTGAAACAACCTTTTTTCTATTGGACCGAGAAACGGAACATGAAAACTGGCCTATAAGTCAGTCCATATCGGACTCGGATTCACTGTCGCTGGATGCGGCACTACGCGCACCAGCATGGATTGAAGTTGTGTCCACAGCTAAGTTCGAGTGTACATGCACAAGCTTTCGAATGCGTTTTCCTGAAAGGCTGTTGCGAAGCCTTGTATGCACGTTTATGAAACGTGACCAGTTCGGTTCGCAGCTGGCGGATGATGGTGGTATCTGCAGCAGTCGGCAAGCCAAAGGAGTTAGCTGCTGGTTGCTGCGAAGGCCTTGCCACCAGATAGATGGTGCCACGTGCTACAGTTCATTAGATGGTAGCGCGAGTCCATCTCGCTTGATCCCGCTCAGTGTTGCTGCATAGCCTTCCTACCCAGTCTCTGCCGCCAACGAGCTTGGCTTGTATTTGGTTAAAGCCGCGTACGTGCGCGGCAGCCTATGTTGTTTTGTTCCCTGTGAGTGGCGCTGAAGAATTTTCAGCCATTTTGTTCTACTTCAGCCTTGAGTTCAAGTATTAAAGGTGTGTTTAAGTCCAGCCCGGAGCATCTATGTGACCTGGCCTGCAACCCACGCACTCGCAGCAAGGACGTTTGAAAAGCACTACCTGGCACCGACAATGACCACTGCTCTCCAATGGTTCAACAATGCACTCTGTAGTGGTTTTCAAAGCAAAAAAATAATCCTATACTGAAAGCAAGCAATCATAAAACCTGGGACTTGCATGAAAGAATTTTCGATTCTCCCGCACTCGTGAGCTGACCCCAGAGGTTCGAAACATTTTTGAAACTGAGATGGTGCAGTCGGTTACAAGAACGGGCTTTGACTGGACGGATCAGGGGTTATAGTGTCCCTGACTATCGTGAGTCTCCACAACACACTTGTTGGCAGAACAGGAAAGGCCCCAAAGCGCGAACAGTTTCCTGAATGCGGTTCTTGGTTTACCTAATGCCAGCTTCGACAATTACGCAGTGTTCTAGTGGAACAAGTTATCTTAGTTTAAACAAGCGCATAGGCTCCGCTCTTCCCAGTGCTATTTTTGAAACTAACCATTTGTCGTAAGCAGGAGAGATTAGATGAGAGCTACTGGTTCCTTTTCCGTTCTGGAAACTGAAACAATGAGCGAAAGAGATAAATAATCCAATATGCGCAAAGCCATCACACAGACCGCCACAGAAATACGCGTTACATGGTGCAAAGTCACTGTAAAAGGCCAAAGA